>NC_081411.1:16642146-16954333 GCF_030272615.1 Cryptomeria japonica
ACAGAACTTTCTTTTTCGACAGCATATACAAAATGCATTTAATATTCAAAATCAGCCATTTAATCGAACTTACTCCCAAATTAAAACGAGCAATCCAATATCGATAAAAAATCACATAACGAAATCCCGATTAATTTAGTCCATTAATCTCTAATGCACAAATACATATTTAATCAAAATAATTACTAAGGACTAATTAATCAATTTAACCATACACACCAAGCATGCAAATCGAGAAAGTCAACCAAACAGACGACTCACAAACCCAACCAAAAAGGGATTACAGACGACGACTGACGATGCTCACCTGAGCACGACTAAGGTCAACTAGGGTCTTATGACCACCTAATCCAACTCTAAGGATTAAAAGAGGTACACTCAAACCTGCACATCCAGGTGAAGACGAACCTCACACTCATGCGGCGTTGTACCTGAAATCTCCTGCAACCAAGAGTCATACATGCATACATATATAAAATTTAATGAAAGCGTTAGTCCGATATTAATACCACGAAATAGGTACACTAAACAACTTGCATACAACTAGTGTGAAAACCACATCAACATCTATGCGTTAAATCAAACATCTGACTATAATAATTCCATTAAGATAACTAACCAAGATTAAACCGAGATTAGAAATTGATTAGGGCAGGGGTACTACATGGCAAATAGAACTATGATTATTAATTAATGCAGATAGAAAAACTAAAAAGAAATTTTCTCCTGAGTATTGAATATGCCTTGAAAGAATTACATGGTCGCATAAAACGAAGAGAATGCAAATTTTGTATGTTTGATAGGTATGTATACTTGCATTTTGTAACAGAAAAGTGCATTGAACGGTTGATTGACAATGAGTGCAGTGGAGAGGCAATGTATTGTAGCTGGCATACAAAGAGGCAAGTTAGATAAAACTGAGATAAAGTAATGTTAGAATATAAAAAAATTGTCAACAGAGTATATTCGAGGAAATAAAAGTAAATATTATACCTGAGATAGTTGTTTATGTTGGAGCAGTGAGTTTTGAATGTAACAGACACTTTTGTAACAAAACTTATCACAGGTATAATACACAGTTCCTCTAACAATGGCATTAATAAAAGCTCTTAAAGTTTGCATAGATATATAATGTTGGAGCAGCAGCACAACCACGATGATGTTTCAAATTAGATTGTATCACAAATGTTTGATTAGTATAAGTTTAAAATTGATTAGAAATATATTCATTTTAGTGTCAAAAGAGTTACAAAGTAAATTGAGAGTTGAGCAAGACATGTTTTGCAGACCAAAAGAACAAAATAAGCATATTACTGATTTTTTGTGTGTATAACTTTGTATAATTTATATTGACAACACATTTCAGCTACAACCAATGATAAGTTCAAAAGTGAGAACAAGAACATGAAATTGGTCATCTATGATTTAATATGTACCAAGGGTACATTTAAAAAACATATGTTTCAGTAACCTCAAAACAAATGACAAATAATAGGGTCAAAGTAGTTTTGGAGCATAGAAAATCATGAACAAAGTATATTTGAAGGAATAAAAGTAAAATATTATACCTGTGATAGTTGTATATGCTCAAGCAGTGAATAATTGATGTTGTCAAAAGCCATTGGAAAGGGTTTGTAGTTTTTTTTTTGCATATTTCTCCGTATTTTTTGTACTAGGTATTAATGTATATAGAGAAACTGAAAAGAAATGTTGAAGTGAACATTGAATATGTGTTCAAAGAATTACATGGCCATATAAAAAGAATCACATGTAAACTTGTATGTTTGATAGGTATGCATACCTGCATTGTGCAGGACAAAACTGCATTGAACGTGAAAGGAAATAAAAGAGCAAGGAAAGAAAAATTAATCCAAGAAAGTTTATGATGAAGTAATTGTTACCATGAGAAAAGCAATAAACTTGGAGCATCACCCAAATGTGAAGAAGGAGGCACAAGAACTTTTGAAAGGGGAAAAGCAAAGAAAAACCCCTTGTGATATTATGAATGAGGCAATGCCTAAAAATGAAAGAGAGAGAGAGAGAGCAAGAAGCTCTTTACAATATTGTCATTAAGAAGAAATGAGAGAGAGGACATCTCTTAAGTAGAGATGAGGAGAGGAGTTACAAAGTAACTCCCAAATCTATGAATGCCACCATTCATAAAATGTGTGTGCCATGTGTCCACATCCTCTTATGGAGGAAATCTAATATTCCTTAATAAAGGAAAATAAAAGAAATGACTTGTCCTCACACATGTACTAGAGGACAAATTACATGTAGGAATTCCAAAGGAATATCCTAAACTAAATAAATAAAAAAATAAACCTAAGCTAAGTAAAGATTAAATATTCTAACACCCCCCCTTAAGCTTTACTTGGGGAGCTTACATCAAACCCTTCAATGGGTTGTAATCCAAGATTTTTACAATGAAATTGGAACTTTTCTTTACAAAGTGGCTTGGTCAAAATATCTGCAACTTGGTCTTCCCCCTTGCAATAGAGGAGTGAAACTTGCTTGTCTTCAATTTGTTCTCTAATAAAGTGGTGTTGGAGAGCAATGTGTTTTGTCCTTGCATGGAAAACTGGATTTTTAGCCAAGGCAATGACACTTTGGTTGTCACAATACAATGGAGTTGGTTTGTGTTGAGGTAGACCCAAATCTTCAAGTAGTCTTCTAAGCCACAAGACTTCTTTGGAAGCATTAGTGCATCCTTTGTACTCAGCTTCAGTGGATCCAAGAGAGGTAGGTTGTTGCTTTTTACTATTCCAAGAAATTGCTCCTGAACCAACAAAAAAACAATAACCACAAGTAGATTTCCCATCATTGGGATCTCCACCTAGATCGGAATCAGTAAAACCTTTTAAAGTAAAATCAGATTTTGCATCATAAAACAAACCTACATTCATTGTTCCTTTAATATATCTTAAAATTCTTTTAGCAACTTTAAAGTGTGTTTGTTGAGGTTTAGACATGAATCTTGAAACCAAACCAACACTATAAGCAATATCGGGCCTAGTAAGAGTTAAATAATTTAAACTTCCAACTAATTGTCTATACAAAGTAGCATCAACAAGAGGAGTTTGCATATCAAGCATTAACTTAGTGCCTAATTCAATAGGAATTGAAACATGATGAGCATCATTCATTTTAAACTTATCTATGAGATCTTGAGCATATTTACTTTGAGATAAGAAAATTCCTTTAGAGGTTTGCCAAATTTGCATTCCTAAGAAATAATGTAAAGGACCTAAATCAGTCATTTGAAATTTTTAATTAAGTTGAAACTTAATATCAGAAATCAAAGTATTGGAACTTGAAGTAAGAATCAAATCATCTACATACAAGATAATAATTATAATATCATCTTCACTATGTTTAATATACAAGTTAGGATCATTTTTACTTCTAATAAAGCCTTGAGAAAGAAAGAATTCATTAATCTTTGAATACCACTCCCTAGGAGATTGCTTTAATCCATAAATTGATTTCTTTAATTTACAAACTAAGTGTGCATTAGCTTCTTTAATAAAACCAGGAGGTTGAGACATATAAATTTCTTCATGTAAATCACCATTAAGAAAAGCACTTTTAACATCCATTTGGTGAATAGGCCAATTCATTCTAGAAGCTAAAGCAAGCACAAGTTTAATTGTAGGCATTTTAGCAACAGGAGCAAAAGTTTCATTATAATCTAAGCCTTCAATTTGAGAAAAACCTCTAGCAACTAATCTAGCTTTAAATTTACTAACTTGATTATTAGCATTCAATTTAGTTTTATAAAGCCACTTGCAAGAAACAAGATTTTTACCATGAGGCAAGGGAACTAAATCCCAAGTTTGGTTAGAAATTAGAGTATCATATTCTTCCTTCATTGCTTTTTGCCAATGTGGTTGATTTTTAGCTTGATCAAATGTTTTAGGATCATTAGAATTCATAATAGTAGTCATTAAAGCATAATTACAATAATTAACTCTCCTAGCTTGAAGTTTATCCATTCTAGCTAAGTATTCATCACTATCTTGAATTAAAGATTTAAACCATTTAGGTATTCTTTTAGAAGTAATGGATTCATCACTAGAAGAAGAGTCATGAGGAGTAGAGTTGTTATTATCATCATCACTATCACTAGAAGGAATAGAAAGAGATGCATTAGGAGTAGGGTTAAGAGAAGGAGGTTGGTCCTCCACAAGCACAACTTTGGTTTGACCAAGTTCATCATCCTTCACTTTAGAACAATCATGAATGCCCTTTTCTGCAATACAAACATCTCTTGCAACTTTTACCTTGTTAGTAATAGGATTGTAAACTCTATAACCTTTAGTATTTTCATCATAACCAACAAAAATAAAAGGAGAAGATTTAGCATCTAGTTTTTTTCTTTTCTCCTTAGGTTTGTGAACATAAGCTATGGAACCAAAAATTCTTAAATTCTGCAAATTAGGCTTTCTACCAGACCAAGCTTCTTCAGGAGTTTTATCCTTTAAGGCTTTGGTAGGTGTTCTATTAATTAAATATGTTGCACAAGCCATAGCTTCAGCCCAAAACTTGTAATCCATATTTTTAGCATGCAATAAACATCTAGCCATTTCAACAATTGTCCTATGCTTCCGTTCTGCCACACCATTTTGTTGTGCTGTATAAGGAACGGTAAGTTCATGTTTAATTCCAAAAGATTTTAAATAAGCATTAAATGCATTATTGACATATTCTCTTCCATTGTCAGTACGAAGAATCTTAATTTTAGAACCAGATTGCCTTTCTACAAACATATGAAATTCAGTAAAAACATCAAGCACTTGATCCTTACTATGAAGGAAATATATCCATGTTCTCCTAGAAAAATCATCAACAAAGGTAAGTGCATACCTTGAACCTTGGATGGAGGGATTCTCCATGGGACCCAAGAGATCACTATGAACGAGGTGCAATTTAGTGTATGCCCTCCAAGATTGACCATGAGGAAAGGGTTCCCTATGCATCTTACCACTCATGCAACCATTGCAAACAATTTGAGAAGGAACAATAGTAGGCAATCCATCAACCATATTTGCTTTTTGCATTAATGAAATATAATCAGAATTGAGATGGCCAAGTCTTTCATGCCATATAGTAAAATCAACAGTAGTAAGCAAAGAATACTTTGGAGGAGCAAATTCATAGAACTTGAATAGGTTATCACTATCCATTTTAGCAGTAGCAATAACTTGATTAGTGTTTGGATCAATGATATAACATATGCCCCTATAAAAGTTAATCTTATAATCTTGACAAAGTTTAGGAACTGAAATCAAATTTGATTTTAATTCAGGAACATAAAGAACATCATGTAATTTCCCATTAGGAACATTCACATCACCAATAGCTTCAACTTTACAACTATGATTATTAGCTAATTGAACAGGAATATTAGAAGTATCGGGATGCAAAGATTCAAAACATTCTTTATGAGAAGTAACATGTTGAGATGCACCAGAATCAATAATCCACTCAAGTGGTTGAGAAACATTATAAGTACATGTAAATGCATGACGTGATGAATTACTATTATTATTACCCTTCTTATAATGAGGTTTATGTTGATTATTTTGATTATTTTGATTCATGGGCTTTTTACCATTTTGTTTCTTAAAACAATTATTAGTAATATGTCCATCTTTCCCACAATATGTGCAATGGGGTCTTGTTTGAGAATTATTCCTTTGATTATTGTGATTATTATTATGATTATTATTATGAGAATTATTATGATAGGATTTAGAATGAGATTGATAATTAGAAGATTTGTGATTATTATTATGATTATGATTATGTTTATTATTATTGGATCTAAAAGTATTATTATGATTTTGATTTTTAGACATAAAAGCATGTTCACTACTTTTAAGAGTACCAAATTGAATTAATTTAGCTTCCTCTTGACGCAATAAATTACGAAAAATATCATATGTTAATTGAGTAGCTAAGCTAGGAATAGCAAGTTGAGCATGAATATTCGTAATAAATTGTTGAAATTGACGAGGAAGACATTTTTTAAGAATAAGATGAATTAAACGTAAATCAGCAAGAGTAACTCCTAAACCAGTTAATTGACTATTAACAGAATCAAACTTTAATAAGAATTCATCCATAGTTTTAAAATCTGTATACCTTAGATCTTCAAGTTGATCTTGAAGTTGAATTTTTCGGGATTCATTTGAGCTATCATAAGTTGTTTTTAAAATTTCCCAAGCTTCATGCGCTTTTGTACAATTTCCAATTAAAACATACAAATCAGGAACCATTGAAATACCAATTAAACCAAGTGCTTCCTCATTTTGAGCCTTCCATCTATCTAGGTCGGCTTGAGGAGCAGATGTAGCAGGTTCAAATGTTTTATCAGTCGCAACATCCAAAAGGTGTTTGAAACGAAAAATAAACGAGATATGTGTTTTCCAAGAGTGATAATTGGAACTATTTAATTTAATTTCTGGAATTAATGTAGACATGATAACAAAATAATGAACAAATTATGCTTAATATTGAAAAAAAATGCCCTCTTGGATAAAAAATAAATAAATTTTAACCTCCTTGATTAAAAAAAAAACTAACCAGATTTGAGTAAGAATTATAACAAAATTTATGTAAAAAAATGTTATATTCAAATCTTAAATAAAAAATTGTTTAAACAAAAAAAATATTTACCAAAGAAAAAATTATATTTTAATAACAAATTGAAATTGATTTTTTTGATTTTTTAAAATTTGATTTAAATAACAAAATAAAACTATTGTATATTAAAAGCTTTATTAAAAAAAACTTTATACAAAAAAAAACTTTAATTTATTTTAAATGTAAAAAAAACTTGATAACTAGTTTTTTTTTAACGTTATTAATCTTTATATATAGACTATTTAAACTTTTTTTTTAAAAGAAATAATACAAGTTTAATAAAATTTAATATTAAACTAAACTTGATTTAAATAAAATAAGTTTTTTTAAAAAAAACTTTTAAACTTGCCAGATGACTGCAGAGACGTTAAATGACAAAAAAATTATGAAGCAAGCAAGTAATAATGATTTGCAGGGAATATACAGAAGTTGCAGACCACAGAAGTTTCAGGAATCTTCCTGGAGTTAAGGTTGCTTGCGTGGACAGATTGAATTTGTTGAAGCTTGCACCAGGAGGACACTTGGGACGGTTTAAATAAAATAAGTTTTAAAAAAAAATATATATTTATAAAATTATTTAGGACGGTTTATCAGCTGTATAACTATAAACTAATGCTACCAGTTCACCAAAACCCTTGACAAGAATATTGCATCAAAGCTGTTCAAGATGCTCCTAAAATACAGACCAGAAGACAAAGCTGCAAAAAAAAGAGAGGCTTTTGAAAAAGGCTCAGGCAGAGGCAGAAGGAAAATCGTGGAAAAGAAGAAATGAAAAGATTTATTTTTTTTAATCTGTTGTTTCCAAAGTAAACCTTCCTCAGATTTTAAATACAGACTAAGGGAATATAGAACGAGCTACAAAGTTCCAAATGAATTGAATAAACTTAGGAAGCATACGCAGACAGTGTTTCTTTATCAGCCTTTAGTTTCTTCTTTTGTGCAGTTTAATATAATTCTGAATCATATTTTTGCTTACACACAGCCAACATTCAGCTATTTCAGATGGTTCTACCAATGCAGCAAAACAGCAGAGTGAATTTTAGTTCTAAGAGAACATTATGGCAATGAATTGATAATCTATTAATTTTCTTTTGGCATTCATCTGCGAGTTAACTTTTTAATGATGTGGATTTTTATAGTTGTTTTTTATTTACATGACAGCTTTGTATAAACCCCAAGTTACAAGGTAAAGTCACTTTGAATTAGACTGCAAAATCACTCTCTTCTTTTAACGTATTTGAAAAAACTAATGGAAAGCTAATCAATCTTTTCCGAATCTTAGGAATGAACTACAGTTTTAGATTATCAAACTTATCTTGAAATGAATAAGCTAGGATTGTAGCTGATAATATAATGCATAACAACACATTTTCTCAATAAAATGTAAGATTTATTATGTAAAGTAAACCAGGCTGAAATAAGCACAAACAAAGATTGAAATAGAGCAATAGATATTAAAAAAATTAGTATTCTGTGAATGAGGTTAGAAAATGATAAAATTTGATAATAAAATCCTGCAAGGAAGCTTAAATTTCTTTTTTTTTAATCAAACAAGCTTGCAAGTATACAAAATGTGAGAACCTGCAATATGAATCAGAAAAACAACTTTATGATGAAACTGTTTTGGCAGCAAGCATTCCAAAACAAATGAATATGAAATCTAAAGTATGCAGGAAAAGGAGTTAGCACTGAAGTTTTGGCGGCAAGCCTTCCAAAACTTTAAAAATAATTAAATTTAAACTAGAAAGAAGGAACTTTGGCGGCAAGCCTTCCAAAGCCCTTTTTTTAATAAAAACTATCTAGAATAGGAGATTAAACCTGCAGGCAAACTTGTTAACAAGTTTGAAAAAAAAGTTAAAAATCTGAAACCAAAACCTGCACAATAGAAAATATTAGAAAAGAACTTCTTCTCCTCTCAAGAATGCCTCCAACAAGGTGAACTCCACAGAATGGTAACCTTCATCAATGTTAACTTAAAACAAGGATTAGAAACCTGCTCTGATACCATGAAAGGAAATAAAAGAGCAAGGAAAGGAAAATTAATCCAAGAAAGTTTATGATGAAGTAATTGTTACCATGAGAAAAGCAATAAACTTGGAGCATCACCCAAATGTGAAGAAGGAGGCACAAGAACTTTTGAAAGGGGAAAAGCAAAGAAAAACCCCTTGTGATATTATGAATGAGGCAATGCCTAAAAATGAAAGAGAGAGAGAGAGAGAGAGCAAGAAGCTCTTTACAATATTGTCATTAAGAAGAAATGAGAGAGACGACATCTCTTAAGTAGAGATGAGGAGAGGAGTTACAAAGTAACTCCCAAATCTATGAATGCCACCATTCATAAAATGTGTGTGCCATGTGTCCACATCCTCTTATGGAGGAAATCTAATATTCCTTAATAAAGGAAAATAAAAGAAATGACTTGTCCTCACACATGTACTAGAGGACAAATTACATGTAGGAATTCCAAAGGAATATCCTAAACTAAATAAATAAAAAAATAAACCTAAGCTAAGCAAAGATTAAATATTCTAACAGAACGGTTGATTGACAACGAGTGAAGTGGACAGGCAATGTATTGTAACTGTCTTACAAAGAGGCAAGTTAGATAAAAGTGACATAAAGTAATGTTGGAGCATAAAAATTTGTTAATAAAGTATATTTGAAGCAATAAAAGTTACATATCATACCTAAGATAGTTGTTTATGTTGGAGCAGTGAGTGATGTGAATAGGCAATGTGTTGTAGTTGTGTTATACCTGATATAGCTTTAGACAATCATTGCAGCCTGTATAGATACGAACACTTGTGTGTAGTGCTCAATGCAACATGGAGGATGTCTTAGAATGAATGCAATCTAAAATGAACAGTGAGGTCAAAAGAATTAGTACCAGGGATGATTAAGAATGCACATGTTTTGAAGAGATAAGAGCATGTAAAACTGTAATTACCTTGTTGAAAGCAGAGGAATGTGACAAAGATGGTTCTGGACCAGAGGATTTTAAGTTGAATAGATATTTGTTTGTGTAGAGAGCAACTGCAAACGAGTTTCCTCTTTCTTTCTAATGGTTGTATAAGCATTATTTTGCAGTTTGGAATACCTTTCAAAAGAGAATGGTGGTTCGATCTGTATCCCATCAATTGTCTTCACTCTTGAAATAGCTGTGAATGTGAGTCCTTGCTTTTCAGTATTACCTATGTCTATTGTAGCTTTGTCTAATGTAAGTCCTTGAGATTTGTGAATAGTGATGGCCCAGGACATTGTCAAAGGTACTTGCGTACGCCTGCCTCGTGTTATTGGCAAAATGGGTATGTCTTTTGGATGTGCTATATCCCATGGAGGTCCATTATAATCCTTTAATTGCACGACCACATATTTTGGCAAGTCTAGTGGTTTTGTATTGTTTTCATATACAATTTTTTTGATGAGACCAATAGCTCCATTGACAAGGCCAACTTCAATCCATAAGTTAGCTATTAACATCACTTGCTGATTTATAGAAAGCAATACTTCTAATGGAAGTTGTTCATTGTTGTCATATTCAGTATTTGTTTGCTTACCAACTTTAGCTAAACTTAGAGCGACAGGCAAATTTAATTATTTGAGCATTTTCCTGTTATGCAACCGTGCAGATTCATTTGTTGCAAATAAATGGATTGATGAGTTGAAATCCTTCTTTTGTTGAATAGTTAATGTTGCATTTGTCTGGCACATCAAAAACTGCCAATCATGTTGCAGTGCTTGAGCATTTCTTATGTTGTGAAGGACTATTCTGAATTGCTGTTGTCTTATAGATGCACCTTGTTGCCGGAAAATAGTGTCCAATGTTACGATAGTAGTAAAAGAGTGCTATAAACTGAGGGCTGTAGAGTGAGATGCATATATAGGTTTATCCATTATAGGGGGGAGCTGAGCAAGATCACCTACAAGAATTATGGACACCCCACCAAAGCTTTCATGTTGACTGTCAGGGAATGCTTGGCACAAATGACTATCTATCTTTAGTAGTAATTTTGGGCCTAAAAAGCTCATTTCATCTATCAGGATATATTTAATATGTTTCAACTGTTCTTGTAATGTCATTAATGGCTACCCTGTCAAAGGATGCATTTCTCTTATAGGTATGCGTAACCCTGCATGGATTGTTGTCGCTTGTATATTAAAAGCAGCAACACCTGTTGGTGCCAAAACAAGCAATGGGTTTTGCTTCACAGTTGTAGATATGTTCAATTGTTTCCTAATGCAGTCTATTAAAAATGATTTACCAGTGCCTGCAGTGCCTTGAACAATCATTCGTAGAGGTGTTGTTGCAAATTGTTTATTATGATGTTGTAGAACAATGTCAAGTGCAACTTTTTGTTTAGGCGATAGCTGAATTTTTTGTGTGTCCTGAGTTGAGATTTGCATGCTAGCGTGTTGGAATTGTAGCTTGGTTGCAGCTATGAATTGAAGAGTAGTACAATCTAATTGATCCTCCATAATAGTTGCACCCCACAAGTAGTTAATATCGTAATCACGACGGCCTAGCATTTGTAGATCATTCTGGGCAAAGTTATTTGTAGCTCCCATTCGTGATAGTAATTCCCACTCGTATAGATTTGTATCATCTTCATTTTGAGAACCATTATTGTCACTGACATCTTCATTTGGAGGGCTGCAATCATCTATAATTTGTTGGTTGTGAAGACGGTTGTAATTAGTCTTTTTAAAGTTTTTCCAATTTGTTATAATTTGTTCTTTTGAAGTTCCTATCTCAGTTGGGATGTCACGAAATGGTTTGTACAGTAGCAATTCAGACCAACAGAAAACCTCAAACTCATCGGTATCTTCATCTGGAGGTTCTCTAAACTGAGGATATACAATCACAATTGCTTTTTTATCCCTGATTTGCCATTTTGTTTTTTTGCATTGAGAATTATATGAGAACCCTTGTGCTGATTGTAACATACTTGTTGCACTTAATTCAAAAGGGCGCTGCATATAAGCATGGATATAAGTTGTGGAAAGGTCAGTTCCATTATTCGATTTTATAACATGGTGCAGTATTTTTCTGCCAACATTTAGAGAGACAAACTGTCGGCTACAACTTACAAGAGGCAATTTCTGTAACATATGGCAAGTTTCTTGTGCACTGATATCACGGTCTGCTACTATGCCCATCATAAATTTCTGATATGTTAGTAAGATGCTATCTTTAGATTTAGTTGTATTCACTATCGTTTTCAGCATTACAATATAGGATTGCGATTTGTTTTCTGATTTGGAAGCATACTTTGAAATGTATTGGAGGACAGGTTTTTTTTAAGTGACTGGTTGACAATCAATATTAGCTCTCCATAGTGAAAGCATCCAAGGATTATGAATATTCAAACGATCATCATTCCTTGCAGGTTTATAGCATGGGTTGTTGTCATTGTCAACTGTCAACGTAGACATCTCTTGTAGAACCCATGGAGCTTTGTAACGACATTCAAGTGTGGGACCTTTTTTCTTGAGGCATGTATGTTCTGTGCATTTTGTGTGCCTCTGTAAAGTATTAAGTAATGTGTCATAATCCAATGCAGGGTCTATGGAGAATGTATTTTTTGTATCAGCTAGACATGGATCATCCAATGTAGTGTAGTGCATTGCATTCATGTGGTCTGCTGCGCTGCAAGGATTCCAAGCAGAAACATATTTGTCGAAGAAAGCTTTTGCCATTTGGACCTCATTATCATATGTCCAATCAATGGTTTCCATATTTGGTGCTCCAGGGAGCCATAAGAAGCCATGAATATGTCCTGAGCCACGATGCTACCATTCATACCTATACCAATGATCTTTTGCTTGGAACAACTTTTGAATAACTTCTTCACGAAATATGGTAAATCTATTGTGAAGGTACAATGTTGTTATATGTGGATTGCAGATCACATGGTCTATAAGTTATTTTCTTGTAAACTATGTGTTTTGGCCATCATTTCTAGAGAAAAGCCTATGAAAATCAAGCCATTTAGTATCAGCTGAGCTCAATGTAAAGAACAATGTTGGGGTCCCCAATTGGAAGATCATTGCAGTAAGCTATTTTCTAGATTTACTCCAATATGCACGAGTGCCTCGAAGTGTTGCACCAAATCGCAACAATTGATTTGGCAACTGATCATCAGGAGTGTTTTGCAAGCGTTCATATTGTGCTTGCATAGTGAGTGGGACAGGCTCTCCCAAATTAGTTCTAATGAAGATAGCTGCAGATTGTTGCGCACGATGTCTCATAATTAGATTGTAAATATAATATCAAAATCTGACATGCTGTCCAAATCTTTGATCAGCATATCTCATTAAGTGGAGAGCATATTCATGTAAATGAACATGTTTGATACGTGGCTGAAGTGGAAGTGCAACTCCAGATGGGAAAAGCGTTGGGAATGCCATGCTTAACAAGCCTATCGTATTATATTCATTTATCGGAGACAAGTTTATTTCAGGCCAAGGGACATTATTATCAGTATCAGCATCTAACTGCAAGGTTCTCTTAATTGTATCTAGTTCACGGGTTGGAGCAGGCAGTTTTGGAATAAAAAGATGATGAACTTCCTGCATCATATTCATTGCAATCGTCAAAAGGTCTTCTATTGGTGGAATAGCTATCACATCAGTATCTTCTTCTAAAGAGTGCAACAGATTTGATATATCTGTTGTAGTATCAGGAAGCAAGTTGACAGCATCAAAGTCTATGACAACATCATTATAGTACTGGTCATGTTGAATTTTATAGCTCAATGCATCCATAACATGGAATTTATTTACATAACAATCATATTTTTTGCCTTGTATATTACTTCGATGGACAATAAGAACTTCAAGGTCTTTTTGTTTTCGTGGCAAAAGCTTTGCAATTTCTGAAATATCTTGGGGAAAACTTATAGTGTGACCAGTGTATTTGTATTGGCCACCTCTTGCATGTCTGACTTGCAAAACAGGAGCAACCCTAGCTATAAGCATCTCCTCTACTTGGGTAAGTTTTTTTAACACACCGGGTTGCTCACCTGGGTCCAAGTTATTTGCCAAAGAGAACACCACTTTCAGAAAAGCATCTGGAATAGACAATATGTTGTTGGTTCTTGCGTATTACCATTCCAATATATCTTTCCTTACAAATACTACATGTTTGAAGCATGGACAATTAATCAATGCGATGGCGGGAGGATTGCAATGTTTGAATGTACTCTATAAAAGAGAAACAATTTGTTGTGCATTGATGTGTTGTTGTAGTCTGCAATATTGCCTGATGGTATAGAGGTTGCATGTTTCATGCTGCATGTTTTTGTTGTAGTTTGCAACTATTCAAGGAAGGTTATTGTATTTGTTGCGAAACAATGTTGGTTGGGTCACATGATAAAGGAAGGTTCTGATCCAGAATAAGTGAATCTGAATCTATCATCTGTGGGGTTTTGCATGGTGCAGGCACATGCAAAAGCATTTTGTGGTTCATTTGCTCCAGGCGACGCTTTTTAGAGATTTCTTCTCTATGTTTTGCATAATAGCAACAATTTCGTTCTCTCTTTTTCGCTTTCCTAAGATTGCATTCTTGGGTTGTGGTCTGCATTAATATTTTAGACAATTTAAATGAACAGAGCATATTAGATTTTGATGGTGCAAGAAACAACTATTAAAAACAATGTTTGAAACTTGTGTTTGATGCAATCTTTGAATTGCATATGTTAAATACTTTTGCACAAAATTTAAGAACATAACTATACATGTATTGATACATGCATGCACATAAAAGAATATGGATAGTCACAAGTTTACTTACAATATGCAGGCACGCAACTTTCAAGATATAGAACGTTGAGCATGTGCATATATATCCACCGTGACTATCTTCCTTCCTATGTACATGCATGTATGTGCATATGTGGTTGTATGAATGGGAGTTTGTAGCTGGACAGGACCATATGTATGCATATGTATTCCATGCATGGAAGTTTGTAGCTATCTAAAACTATATGTATGCATGTGTGTGTATGCATTTTTTTAAATGTATATAGCAATTTCTATGATATACACATGCATGTGTATGTATTTCTACATAGGAGCACAAACCCATGCATATAATCATTTATGCATTGATACATGCATGCACATAAAAAATATGTTACACACAGATTTACTTATATATGTAGATACACAACTTTCAAGATATATAAGGTTGTGCATGTGCATATATATCTGTTGTGAATGTTTGCCTTTGCATGTACATGTATACAAGTGCATATGTGGTTGTATGTATGCAAGTTTGCAGCTGTGCAGGACCATATGTATGCATGTATGTGTATGGAAATATATGTAAATGTATATAGCAATTTATATGTATCTTTGTATATCGTGATACATAGATGGAGATGTAAATGATTATGCATACTAGTAAATGCTTGAGAGAACATATAAGGCAACATATATTTGCATAAACCTAATGAATACAAAGAAAGTATATGAAAGTTGTTGTTTTCAAAAGAGGAAAAGGGTGGTGAATCTAAGTTTTAACTGTATGTCAATTGGCAAGCATGCTCAAAATTGTAATTTCAATTTATAGTTCAACAATAATGAGAAGCAGAAGTGTGTTGGACCAAGCATTAGAACATATCTAAAAGGATTGAAAACAATACAATAAAAAAAAGAGACAGGTCAACTAAATGCTTTGAATATTTAATAATAGTAAACATAAACAACATCAGACAAGTCATTGACATTGCAGATTATAATTTCAATTGGACAGATGTAGTGCGGTGGAGTAGCATAATTTAGAAATTATGATTTGGAGGCGAAGGAATTTGTTAAAACAACATAGATTGAAGCTATTGGTTCTTGTTTCAATATTTGCACGAATGTCCATTCTGTATGGTTTCTTTCTTATTATGTTTTTACAGCATAGTATAAATACAGATATACAAATCAAGAATATCTAGAAAACATGGATGTTCAACAACAACATAACATTAAAAGGTACAAAAGGATATAAAAGAAAAGATGCAAAGAAGCAAAACTGC
Source organism: Cryptomeria japonica (assembly GCF_030272615.1). NCBI lineage: Eukaryota > Viridiplantae > Streptophyta > Pinopsida > Cupressales > Cupressaceae > Cryptomeria > Cryptomeria japonica. The sequence continues at coordinate 16,657,821 of NC_081411.1, forward strand.
ATTCGATATATTTTAGAAGCATGGAAGCATTGTAGAACAAAACAACAATTGGTTTGACTAGGTAAGATGAATAATTCTAGCAAACATAAACAACTTTAAGTAGAAGTAACTATTGGAGAATTTTAGATCAAAACCAATGTCGAAAACCAAAAGTTTCGGACAGCCCAAAAAAACATGAGTTTAGATAGCACTGATATATGCAACCATCAATAATTCAGTTCTATTTGCTGATTACCAACAAAAACTACTAACAAGCTATCTATTCTATAAAGGTTAAAAGGCCGATGAAAACCATCACTATCTAATTAGTCGGGAACACTGTAGCTGTGCTCATCCGAGCAATCTCTACAAGCAGAAGAGTACATTTAGCCTAGAAATTGATATTCGTGACTTTGGTAATTGTTGCTTTGAGCCTGGGCTCTGAATTGTACATGTCTGTTGTAATAGAAAGTGTGAAAACAAAGCTAGATAAAAGGACACCCTTGATAATAGTCTGAGGTGTTCTCTTTGTAGTTAAATCGTACTGCAGCATGTAAAGGTCCTTGGCAGATATTTGCAGCAAATTTGTGCCAACCTCATCAAAGGCAGTAGCCCAAAGAGTGCCTATATGATCTTGGAGCTTCATCTGCAATAAGTATTTGTAATTGCATTCTGGCACATGAGTTTGGCATCTTGAACAAAACCATACATTATCATTTTGCTGGACACATTTCTTTTTACACTCTTTGCCATTAATTTTCAAAGGGCACGCTGGATAGCAAAAAGAATCAGTTTTAATGATTCTCACAGCAGCCCTGATAGTAGTTTCAACTGTTTCAGAGAGAACACTTGTACGTTCTAAAACAGCTGTGATTGTCATCCTACTGTATTGTGAGTTAAGTTGTCCAGCAACACAAGACAGTGTTAAAAGGTCATCTGGAATCTTTCCTCTTGATATAAGTGTCTCTGTTTCAGGGATAGAAGGGTTTATAGCTAGAGTTGTTGCAGTGGTTGTGTTAATAACCTTTCCATTGAAATAACCAACCCGAGCATTTCTGACTGCAAGGACAACAGCTGTTTGGGTTGCATGCATGTTCTTCAAATCTTCACCCACCCCTTGCCATGTTGCTCCCCATAAGTTAACATCGATAGTAAAAGTTGAGATATCATTTATTTTGACAATTCTCTATGTTACTTCGCTGCCATCTTTTCTGCGAATTAATGAGGGTTCTCCAACAACAACTACAATACCAATAACATCAACTAAAATGTTGTTGGTGCAGTATGTAATTTCATTAATCGGTGTGAAACGCGAATTATTTCCTTGGCTATCAACAACAGCATCACAACGCTTCAATACCGAATTGTTGTCCAAAGTTATCTCAAGATGACTGTTAAGCTTGTTCCATTTTGTGTTAGCTTCTTTAATGCAACCTTTTGATACAGTATAATATGTTCCTGCTTCAACCCTATGATAATGCATCTCTGCTACATCGCCAAAGCAAGTTATTCTAATTTCAGTGCCTTCATCATCTATCATGTCAAAATTAAACACTTGGCCAGTGGACTTTGGTGTACTATATTGATGCATCTTCCTCTTGTTTGTCACACGCCCCTTAATCATCCAATTATTTTGATAGGGGTTCAAGGCTTTAATCGGGCTGATATTAACAGAAGATTCGCACTGCACAGGTGGGAGGTGTATTCCAAATTTAAGGGAACGTTTGGTTGTGGCAGGTGTGTCCCGACCCAACATTTGTTGTTCTTGCTCTTTAAACAGATATCTAGGTTTTCCAAGCAATGGAGAATTTGTAAATTTGACGACAAGGCTGAATATTACTATAGTCCTATAAAACGAAGAAAGCAAGAGGTTGAATAATCTGGATAGTGTGCAAAGGGAGATTTCAAAAGCCAAGGAGAAACCATCAGAACATATAGAGGGCCCTACCTTGAGTTCCAAATATTTCTACAAGCATAAGCTGTCAGTGATAGGATAGAGCCTATCTTTAATGTCTCTGAAAGCAGCAAATCACTGTACTTAGGCAGGAGGATCGCCAATTGCATGTGCGTGGCATCAGACAAAACAACCCTATATCAGGCACTATCATCTTCTTCGGCTGTTAATTTTTCAAAAGACAAAAGCTGAAGCACTAGAGAGGGGACATCATCTCCAACGTTGATGCACAAGATTGCATGCGGGGTCAATTGTAGTTGTGGTTGCACTTCCTACAAGGATAGTAGAAGAAAACCAAATAGATACACAAGGTTATGTACATTCGTATGCATAGGCATGGGTACGACAACCTTTTTTTTTTTGGAGCTTCCAATTTGTATTACTATCTATGTGTGCATTTCTTTATAGTTGTTGTTTTGTGTGCATGGACAGACTATAGATTGATGTATTCACTCATGCAAATGTGCAAGGACAATGCTGAGAGCACCTCTATCAATATATATATATATATATATATATATATATATATAAACAGATTTAAAAAAAAAAACTTGAAACAGTGACATATGTTGATATATGAACTTACATTGATGGATGACAATGCTTCGCAAAAGAAAAGAACAAATAGAGATATAATGATTGTAGTTAAGATGAATATGAGAAGACATATGAACGAATAAGCTCACCAAAGTTTCTGCAGAAGGCTGTTCTGAGCCATCAAGAGAGGCTGTCGCGGATGACATTGGGGAAACTATTCTCTAGAGATGAGGAATGGGGCTTTGTACGGTGAAATAGAAAGTCTATGTCACAACAATAAACATAAGCGATCATATTTTAATGACAAGCACAATTCATATTACACTTGAGGACAAGAGAAGACAATACCCAAAAAAAAAGCACAATAGAAGTTTTGGCTATACCAATTTGGATCAACAACACACACGAATGCATACATGTAGAAGACAACATTTGTACATACATATACAACCACAAGTTAAAAAATGGATATAGACATTGCACATGTGGAAACCTTTAAAAATACATACATATCAATATAGATGCACACACACACACACACACACACACACACACACACACACACACACACACACACACACAGAGAGATATATATATATATATATATATATATATATATATATATATATATATATATATATATATATATATATATATATATATATATTGCCTTAGTGTGGAGATGGTCTGTTAATGAAGCAGCTGGGGAGGATTCAAAAGACTGAACGCATATATGGTTTGTTAAATCATTCATTTGTATTGTATGAAATTCTGAAGTGTATGAGTTTGAACCCTCTCGATATGTGTCTAACATAGAGATCCCAAACCAAAGCTTCAGTCCAACCAACATACCCAATTCAAATTAACAAAATAACAATCCTCCCAAATTGAATGACATGGGCACCAAAACCAAAATGAAACAAGTGCTGAAATGCAGTTGGAGTTCCCAAAAGTATATGCCTACCAAGCAGAACAAGGAATGCAGCAGAATTATAAATAGTATTTATTTATTAAAAATGTTGGAAGAAACATCATGCTAATACGATAAACTGAGGCACGCAAAAGAATGCAGCAATGGTCTTTGATAATCAATAGTTGGAATACAATCTTCAAACTATTTGACTTGAACATGTATGTCGAAAGCAAGAGGGAAAGCCAAAAATGAACATTGCAATCTTGAAGAGGTCACAAGACATAGGAAATTTTTCCCTTTGGGCAGCCAATTCTCAGGTTGTTTGTTATGGAGATAAAGAATTGCAACTTTAGGCTAATAAATCGTAAGAAGAATCCACAGCAAAGTGTACATATTTTTCTATACATATGTATATATACACAAAGGAAAGCAAGATTTTATTCTCCAAGCACTAATATCTAATAAATCGTAAGAAGAATCCACAACAAAGTGTACATATTTTTCTATACATATGTATATATACACAAAGGAAAGCAATATTTTATTCTCCAAGCACTAATATCTGATGTATGGAAAATTTTGATCAAGCAATTTTTTGTAGAAAACTTGAATTACACTGAGCTGCCTTCTATTTATTGTTGAGAATTTTAGTCTCCATCTTACAATGTATGGAAAATGTTGATCAAGCTATTTCTGTAGAAAACTTGAATTACAGTGAGCTATCTTTTATTTATTGTTGAGAATTTTGGCCTCCATCTTACAATGTGGTGTTTTTTTCTTGTAAAACTTAGTCTGGAAATGCATCAAATTATACATCTAAGTATTTACATAATCACCAAAAGAGGCCTTTACTGATGGCTAAAAGACTATGCACAAATATACACCTGTATTGCACCAATCACCAGCCAATATACAATGTATGCTACTCTTAGAGTAGTCTCTATTATAAATTGTTCTCAAATGGAATATATAGGATATATGTTCATTTTAGACAGCTTGCAGTATATGCACGCGTGCACACACGCACATAGCTTGCGGTATATGCACACATGCACATAGCATTAATATCTGATGTATGGGAAATTTTGATCAAGCAATTTTTTGTAGAAAACTTGAATTACACTGAGCTGCCTTCTATTTATTGTTGAGAATTTTAGTCTCCATCTTACAATGTATGGAAAATGTTGATCAAGCTATTTTTGTAGAAAACTTGAATTACAGTGAGCTGTCTTTTATTTATTGTTGAGAATTTTGGCCTCCATCTTACAATGTGGTTTTTTTTTCTTGTAAAACTTAGTCTGGAAATGCATTAGATTATACATCTAAGTATTTACATAATCACCAAAAGAGGCCTTTACTGATGGCTAAAAGACTATGCACAAATATACACCTGTATTGCACCAATCACCAACCAATATACAATGTATGCTACTCTTAGAGTAGTCTCTGTTATAAATTGTTCTCAAATGGAATATATAGGATATATGTTCATTTTAGACAGCTTGCGGTATATGCACGTGTGCACACCCACACATATATATACACACCTATGTTGCACCAATCACCACACAATATACAATATAAATTCATATTTCTAGACATATACAACCATATACATACTCAATGGAATTTGCTATGGTATTTATTGTAGTTAACACTCACACATAATATAATAAATCATAAACCATTTTGTTTACTGTTAACTAAGATTTAGAATTTAAAGAATTATATATGTTAAGAATGTTATAAAAATATGTTCATATATAAAATGCATGACCATATATAAAAGATGTTACAAATAAAACCTGGATATGATTGAATCTATTTAGTTATTTCATAAAGTAGAATTGTTAATTTATTTAATTTTTGATAGTAATGGTCTTCAAGAATATCATATTTTCATACGATGAAGAAATGGTATTATTAAACTGGGACTTGCACCGAAAAGAGGTGCAATAGCTAGCATCAAGGGCACGAAGAATAGGGTCACTAGGTTGAGGCTACAAAATAGTACACTCCTCATTCAGAAAAGATAGTAGCAAGGAGTCTACAATCAATTAATAGGATTGGATGGTTGTTGCCACTATGCAGCAAGAGTCGTAGGGATAGAAATATAGATCATATTAGGTTGGCATGTTTGGAATCAACTCATATCAAGTTAATATTGGGAGACATGTTAAGAAGCTCACCATATAGGTTGGGTTAGCATGTTTGGAATCAACTCATATTAAGTTAATATTGGGAGACATGTCAAGAAGCTCACTATATAGGTTGCAGTCCTAAAGTCCTATTGGAGAAAGTGAAATTAGAGTGAGATTAGTCTCAAATCAATAGATTTACCAATACCTAGCTAGTGGATTGATCTAGGTATATCATAGATTTTGATAATATAAATATGTAATCTTTAAATAATGTTAAGAAAGAAACATATTCGTGTATATAAAGATGTGACTTTAATAGCAATCCAAATTATTATTATTATTGCAGTGAAATTTATGGGTTTGTCTATCTGAACCTGGAGCTTTGTTTTGGAAACACCAATGAACAAACACTAATGCTTTTAAACTAGGGCATGCAGATTTTTTGCATCACATTGAGGGAGAGAGAATAACCTTTCCACTCATGTATTTGGACGAGGGGACATTTTAGTTTAAGCGACTGGCAATCATGGATGAGTTCAGAAGTCTACAAAATATTGAAATTTTTTTTATTGAAAGTTTGTCTTTTGACTGAAAATTTGGATGCAGAAGAGGAAAACGTAAATTGAATTGTGGATTGCCTCCATCATGTAACCATGAGGTTTGGATTGAAACTTATATGGGGATATTTAGAGGATTTTTAGCTCTGTTTTGGAAAAAAATTTTATTGAAATTTTGTCTTTTGACTGAAAATTTGGATGCAGAAGAGGAAAACATGAATTGAATTGTGTATTGCCTCCATCATGTAACCACGAGGTTTGAATTGAAACTCATATGGGGATATTTTGAGGATTTTTACAGAATAACTGCATAACTCCAACTTTCCTTTTTTCTCTGAGATACTAGGCAAACACTACCCCTTATTAATGAAGAGACATGGCATGCTGTGAAAGTAGTCTCCTTTTGCTGTAGCTAGTTGGAGGCCATTTCCTATGTTATCAAATTGAATTGACATAGCTAAGCATCTTTGTCATCTTACTCATACGTATGGCCAACAGTATGTTACTAGTCAGTGCACATAAACAAATTGAATGATCTTTTCATTATTTATGTTCACAAAAGGACACATTCAGAAATTAACATATTCGCAAATCCATTGAGGTCTATCGGAATTAGTCTTGCATAAACACAACCCATCACACCAACTACATAGGACTTCGAGATAAGGTTTGCTAACTCACCTCAGTAAAGAGAATTTCAGAAAACTGTCACAAATCCTTTAGAATTCAACATAATAGGTCTGAAAATGAATGATCAAGCATAAAGACACCCTGGGCTTGCCAACTCCTCATCTGTACAAACAAATTACAACGTTTTGCATAATCCAAAGGCAGAATGCTTATCAAAAGACGGTGTCGAATTCATTTCAAGATAAGCAATTGACAATCCTACTGGCAAAATTGGACACTACTCGAGAAAACTATCACAATTACTTTAGAACGCAGGAGAATGAACTGATAATGAATGATCACGCATATATCCAATTCCACACATGCAAAGCCAAGCCAACGAAGCCAAAACCCAATTGGACTATGGGCACTAAAGTTACTCGCAAAATATGCAGTTGTTGTTCGTAGATCACAAGCCTTACTAGCAGAGAATTCATATAGTTTTACTATTGTCACTTCCCCTCCCACTAAACTTGTCAACAATACTATTATCTGAAGGTTGTGGATGAGAAAAGTGAAGGGGAATATGTCCAATGCGACTAGTATTGTTCTCATTTGGTTTCATTTTGCATTGAAATCTCTTGTAGCTGCAAGGCATACTCTAAATTCCATAGCACATCTCCCATTGCAGGCTTACCAATACCCTACTTTGTCAAGCACTTTTTTGTTGTTTCTCCAAACTTCTATAATGCCAACAGCCCTGCGAAGGGAGAGTTCAAGGCTGTAAAAATAAAAAAAATTCAAGCTTTCAAAGGGGGACAAGCCTAAGGAATCTCATATCTGACTAATACCTATTGAGGAAGAGGATGCGAACAACAATACAGATGCAGAGGTATCCTTTGGATGCCTAAATTTGATAGTCTGACTTTTTTTTTTAAAATATAAAAATTTTTAGAGTACATTTATAGATAACTATAATCAATTACAATATCTGAACTTTGTCGCAAAAAAAACCACAAAATTAGGGGAAAAAAAAACCATGCCTAAATTTGATAGTCTGACTTTTTTTTTTTAAATATAAAAAATTTTAGACTACATTTATAGATAACTATAATCAATTACAATATCTGAACTTTGTCGCGAAAAAAACCACAAAATTAGGGAAAAAAAACCCCCAAAATCTCACGAAATATGCATTCATACAGCTATACTACTATCAAAGTTTAGCCTGCTAATTCCTAAACTCTATTAGCACAAGGACATTTCTATAAAACAAGAAATTAGCTATTTGTTTCAATTTTCTCTTTCTGGTTGCATTTTGTGAAATACCTCATTGGGAGATCAGCCTGTTGTTTTATAGTCTGTGTTTTTTCAACCAGTCATTTTGTCAACTATTTGGGCACCCATCATTTTTGCAGCCCTGCTCAACATTCACAGCAACAAAATGAAACCCAAACTCTCACGAAATATGCATTCATACAGCCACTCAGACATAGAATTTGCTCTTACCTGTTTTGAATCCAGTCCTTTTGAGGATTTCTTCTTTACCAGCAACTTCTTTAGCAGCAGAAACAAATAGCTCGCCCAAATAGAGTCCTCTTTCTTTTCATTTCCCTTCAAACCCAAGGAAAGCAACCTGGCTATGGAGATGTGGACAAGGAAACGTATTTGCAGGCAAAGAGCCAGAAACCAATGTTTTATTCTGAAAAATGCTTTGGGTAAACCCTAATCACTTCCAGCAACAACAGCTCCAAAAAAAATCACTCCCAAAATACGATTCCCAAATCTGAATGCATACAACTTGCATTTCGTCTGAATGCATACAACCTGCAGTCCGTATTTTTAGTCCCTTTAGTGCCCACCAAACCAAACACGAACGTAGTAAAGAACATTAACTATCCTCTGCATACGGTGCAACCGCCTTTTTTCTCGGAACTGCCTTCTTTTTCGATTCTTTTTTCCGGATCGCTGACACTTTCCCGACAAACAAACCTCATACTAAAAGCCTATCGGCTTAAAAATAATTGAAGCTATGTTGCAAAATACCACTGAATTATAAAATTAATTAGAAACGTTGGTCCCACCATCACAATGGATGATTTTCAGCTAGGTACCTTTATAGAAAGCCCATCTTGTATAGGAAAATGAAGAGTTGCCATCAAATATTCTTGTTTTAAAATGGCTACCGGACAACGCGGTGGTTCTGACCTAACGGAAAGGTCATCAATTTAAGAAAATAAAATATAGTAAAATGTCATAGTCTGTAATCTTTAAAAACACACGCTAAATACTGTGTTTGGGGGACGTTTTCCTCGTAATTGGTGCCCTCAATAATACTAATCCTTCGCCAATACTCATAAGCCGCCATATTTTATCGAAGTAAAAAAGGAGGTTTCTGATAAGACCGGCATTAACAAGGTATGTTTTTATTCTAACGAGGCATGTTGAAAGCTTAAAAAAAAATCGCAGCTGATTTCATCTTTTCGTGATAATCTTGAATGTATGTTCAAATCGCAGGCTGTTTTGTTCATTCTCTGTGACTTGGATGGTAAAGTCTAGCTGTGCTTAAAGTTTGATGTAATCTGATGAGCCTTGTTGAGGCAAATTTGGTTAAATTTTCGTCATTTACTGGTAAATTGATGTTGTTCGAGCTATTTTGAGTCAATTTTGGTTAAGTATTGTTATCTATTGAGTTTTGTTGAGGAAATTTCTTTACTTTGGTAGATAGCATTTTACCAGCTGTTGTATGGCCGATTATTTGTTCTTCGGGAGTTTTACAACCATACGGCTGTTCCTGTTCCACAATAGAGGTTAAGACGCGTAGAAAAATGAAAAATCAAAAGTATTTGTTAGTTTTACTATGATATGCATAGAAATAACAAATATTAGAGGTTTTGCAACGGTTAAAAGAAAAGTCTATGCCGCTTATATTCCCGGAGTCGCGGTTACTATACATACAAACATTGAAGATATTCTTTGACAAAATAAATTTACTTGGAATATTCAGGCTAAAATACACAGAAAATTAAAAGATGAGAAATTTCCGTTACTTTTGTTGTGTATGCAAATTCTAAAATACACAGAGATCGGTTCAATACAGGGTTTGCGTGCTTTAATTATAAGAAAATTGCTGTCTTTTGGTGGTAATGTCTGTCTGATTCCTGTAAAAAGATGTGAGCGAAACCTGTTGGTCGCAGGGTTTGAGCTGTTGACGTACTTGATTGCGTGATATTTTTTCCTATAATATCAAATTTTAAGCATTTTGAAGGATTTGAACATTTCCGAATATTTGACCATTTCCAAACATTTGACTTGTTTTATCATGAAAACGCAGGATGAGTTAATACTAGATATCGTCTTTGCTTTCGTTGATAAAAATTAATATGGAGGTTTAATTTTATGGATAGGTCAAAGTTTTTCCGTTTTAGTTAAACTTTTGGGGCAAACTCTTGCAACGTGATCTCTGTTTTTCAAAATTTACGCGTGAAAGCCTTTGCGTGCAGGATTTGAACCCTTCCTCCACTGCAATGAATTCACTATACCAATACAAAGTTTGAAGCAATTTTAAGGGATTTCTTCATTTCTGGAGAAAGTCGATTATCTTTGTAAGGTATTCAGCAAAATCAATCTCTACAGCTGCCTTTTATTGCTGTCACAGCAAATCTGTGTTGGTTTTTAAAAGGAACATGTCAATTCCTTGATGCAATTTGAAAAAAATAAAATTTATTCTGCTTCATTGAATTTATGGACACATAATTCTGGGTTTTATTTATTCTATTTTGGCTATAATATCAGTCAGTGTGATAAAAATTGTTGATTTACTTGAGCTGGGGTTTCTCTCTTTGACTGAAGAGCTTGAAAAATCATTGTGTAGGGAGGCTTGAAAAAGGTTGGAGCTTTCTGTACAATGGTTGGAATGAAAGGGGAAGTACAATTAGAGCCTTCTAACGAACAAGAAGTGGGTGATGTGGACTCAGTTCCTCTTCTTCAGCCACCTGCAATTGTATCTGCCGAGAAGGATAGTGAAATCCATGATGAAGAGAGCGATACCTCATCAGCTGCTTGTTGCCGTATTTGCCTTGAGATGGAGGGCTCCGATCCAGGTAATTTCTTGGTTTCTTCAATTCTTCGCTGGGGACAGTTCATAATTTACTGTAAACTTAGTAGCATGTGTTTGATTAATTTTTCTTTGATTCTTGTTGCATAGCCAAGCATGTCAGGTGCCTCTTAGACTGTGCAAGGGACTGTAAGGCTGAGCAAAGTTTAGGGCTTGTCTTGAGATAGTTGGTCACGATCAATGCATATATGAATATTCCTTTGAACTCACCCAGGACTTGCACCTGACATTTTTGTTGTACACGTCACCCAGAATTTTATTCTGTCTGTTACTGCTTCACATGTAATTTGGAGATTTGAACCTGAGGTGTTACTGATGAAAACCCCAGAGCTTTAATACTAGGGCATGATCTAATTGATATTGAGATTTCTCTGTCATCTTGCACTCGACTAATATTTTGGAGTACTTTCTGTTATCAAATGTGAATAATCATTTATTTGTTAATTTGGATTGAGCATTTTGACCCCCAATTTCTATTTGATTCCATTTCTGAGTTTTCATGATAATTTAAAAGCAATTTGATATTTCAGCCCTGGGAAACAACTTACAAGCTAGTTTCCCCCAATCTTATGAAAATAAATTAATTTATCTGCAATGCCCAAATATAAATATGTGAACTCAATTTACTATTCTCACTTCAAAAATGGATAGTTTCTCTAAATTTGTTTTCATCATAGTAATTGCCTATTGGTTTGTTATACTTCTAAACTCGATGATCATTTTAAACACATTCTCTTGTATGGCACTATTTGCAAACAGAACATCGACTGTTTTGAGTATCCTATCGGTTCTCATGCGATGACATGTCATTCTGTGTGGGGATAAACATAAATATGGGCTATTAATGGAGGGAGCAATTGATTTTTAATTATTTTTTATTCAAATTTATTTAATAGGAAAAAGATAACCATTTAATTGACTGTTTTTGCTGATATACTAAAATATCAGATGTTTGACATATCATATGAGAATCCATCTAAACATTGATGTTTTACATTCCCTAATTTGAAGAGCCCTTGTACAAGTATTTTTAGCAGAGCTTAAGAAATTTAGCATTGAAGGCTTCATGAACATTGCTAACATAATGAACTGGCAAATGTGGACAATTGTTAAAACTTCAGCGGAGTCCTTATTTCCACAAGGATCAATAGTGGATGATCATTTTCAGTTTGAGAACAATCATAATCATCATTAAATGAGCTAAAAGGTGACAACATAACCTGTAGTTACTCATTTTCTTGTATGTTGACTCCATTTATTTGAAGAGTGGTGGAGCCTGCACTATGCAGGCCTACTTCTGCCTGTAACATAATCAAAGGTGAGAAGGACCTCAGTAATATTTATTTTTATTGTCTTCATAAATAACCTAAAGATTAAAACAGTTTTTTTGATTTCTCAACTGACTTGTAGTCCAAGCCGTTGATTTGTGTAGTTGGATGCTTTTTCTCTTTTACTGCTAATCATGTTAAGAATAAAGTATATCATGTAGATATTCAATTTCAAGAAGCTTGAGTGCAGCTTGAGTGCTGCTGTCATTTCTTGTAAGCTCTGCATATTTTTTCTTTGATATGTATTTCAAATTGCCTAGTCTTCTTCATGGCTTTTAGGGAAGTAGATGGCTTCTAGGGAAGTAGTGTCCTTCTAGTTGCCTAACCCTTTTGCCTGTTTGAGTGCACACACTAGAGAAGTTTCCATTTCAGATTGTTTCCAGATATCTATCAGCATCATGAGGGATTTGATTATGCATTGTAGTGATAATGTAAGACACACAGTTATAAATTCCTTTACCAAATCTAGTAAATGGAAAAATGATGGGATTCAGGGGTGGAGAGGATTTGGCAAACATCCATCGTCATGTTTACATGAGATTTTACATATTCTTTAGATATTTAGCAATCAGACACATTGCTAATAGTTTAAGTATCATAAAAGAATGAGCATGGCCATCATCATTCACCAAAAACATGCCCATACATGACTCTAGCTACATTTATCATCATCGCATTACTGATGCTTATAAACAAATCATAAACTTAAATGATATAAACTAAAATGTACATTTTTTTGAGAATAACAAAGGTAAAGGCCAATAGAAAAGCAAAGATTGGTAGCTTCTGTCATATGATGTAAGTAATGTAATGCCACATCAGTGTTCACATAAATGAGTGATGGGGCAATGTTTGATATTATCTACAATGTGCACGCTGCACATTATGTCTGATGCTGAAATGGACAAAAAGAGATAATTTAAAAAAAAAAAAATGTAAATTCCAATAAGAAAGTGAAGGTTGGTAGTTTTTATTATATGAGGAATGTAAGGTAATCAGACATCAGTACTTGCATAAACGAGTTATCTAGCAGTGTTTGATATTATTTATAATGTGCACACTGCACATTATGTCTGATGATGAACTGGACAAAAAAGTCTAACAGTGATAAGTAAAATAAGCTACAAAATGTCAGATAAGAGTGCTTTGTCATTCCTTTACTAAAATTTGGCACCCAGAACATTGCTTCTGCAAATCTGACATAACATCACAGTGGCAGGGAATAGCTGCTGAAATAGCACATTCTCCTGTTATTAAGAAGCACATTTCTCAGGTTAAGAGACTTGATGGATGGTAGAGAAATAATAATTTCATTAGGTAGCAAATTTCTGTTGTGTTTTGTGCAACAGAAATAAATGTGTCTGTTTGTACTAGAGCGCTTGTCATGTTGAGCATTTGTTTAGAAGTATTGAAATTCCTTCTCTAATATTGTGAAACTCACTTTAGATATAAAGATTGCACACTGTAATGAGATTCTCTTATTTGATGATCCTTGGTGTTTTATGATCTAGGAGATGAATTGATCTCTCCTTGCATGTGCAAAGGCACTCAACAATTTGTTCATCGTTCATGCCTTGACCACTGGCGATCAGTAAAGGTGTGCTATTACATCATCCTGAATTTCTCATGTATGTTTAAAGTATGACATGTTCAAGTTTTTTAGTGATGAATGACAATGCATAACCAGCATTATAACTATTTTGGTGTCCAGGAAGGTTTTGCATTCTCACATTGCACAACCTGTAAAGCACAGTTTCATCTGCGGACTGAAATACCGGAGGATTACTCTTGGCGTAAGCTGAAGTTTAGGATTTTTGTTGCACGTGATGTCCTCCTTGTGTTTTTGGCAGTGCAAACAGTAAGTGATAGATCTTCAGGGTTCTGCATGTTAAGTTTCTTTGTATAAACTATAAACTATTACTTTGGGAGTCTATTGATAGTCACCAAAACATATCTGTCCTTTCATGTATTTTTGTGTACTTTCTGTTTGTGTTTGATCATTGACACATATATTTGTGTTCCAGCTGTTGTGAAAGAAATGTTGCAACTATTATAAAATTGGAATTGTCAGAATATATTGAATCATATCATAATACATTTCTTCTTATTTAAATCTTTCTTTGTATGTGTTCATGTACCCTATTGTAGCACATAGGATGGTAAATTCACTGAGATCTCTGCAATTGTTTCAGATCATATACATTTGATGTATATTTTTTGCATATGAAATTATGTGAACTGTGGGTATGGATACAGGTCCAACTGTCATTCAAAGTTTTGGATTTGGAGATTTAGCAAAATACACATTTTTTTGTCCTAGATAATTTGGCTGTTTAAGAATCAATTCACTGTATTCATATTACAATTTACAATCTTATTAGCGTACAGTTTTGCACTGTGGTTGAGTAGCAAGCCATCTCATTATACTGCCGGCAAATCAAGGTTTTGTTGGCAGTTTAAGAATCAATACACTGTATTCATATTACGATTTACAATCTTATTAGCGTACAGTTTTGTACTGTGGTTGAGTAGCAAGCCATCTCATTATACTGCCGGCAAATCAAGGTTTTGTTAAAAGTCATCTCTGCAATAATTATCAGTCATGTACATGAATATATGTGGAAAATTGAGAATTTTAGACGACCTTTGACATTGCAGATCATGTTCAGGAATGACGATTCAGAACATGATTAATTGAATTTTGATTCATTATTTGCAAGTTCATTACATGTATGTTATGGGAGTAAGCATTCATGATAGCTACCACTCTGTACATAACACATTTACTAAGTGCTGAATCTAACAGGATGCCCTAGCAGGAGCATCGCCAAAAATGTAAAATGATACAGAAGTGGATAAAGCATCTCCCACAGCTGACCTTTGATAAGAATCTTGTTGGAGGAGTAGTTACAAATTACTCATCAAGTAAGACTGATTGAAGTCAGCTTTATAATTCACAACCGACAATATTAGAGCAATTTCTCTGCATGTCCTTTGAATGAGAGAGAACTTGAAAATTTATATGAACATAAACAAGATCTCATTTTGCTGATGTGAACTTGATTGTCTTCATGGAATCAATGGATCCATAAATGCTCTGATTTTTCTTGGTTAGCCATCATTAGTACAAATTATCCAAGTCAGCTTCAGAATTTACATCCCATAATGTTTAATTTACAGACGATTTTTCTCTTAATGGGACTTCATTCAGCAGACAAGTGGTTAAATTACCACTTGACAGTTGAGAGACTGCCCCTTTAGTGGTTATTTTGCCTTACACATTCTGTTCTGGAAGCCATAACTTTTGAATACAAACTTGAGACTATGTGCTGGTTTTTTTGAAAGTGCATAAATTTTTTAGGGGAACTTGAATATGTGGAAATTCGACTTTGGCTGCCAACAAATACTTTTTTGGTCCTACTAGATAACTGCATCTATGAGGCCAGAGTCGTGTTCATCTACTTAAGACAGTCACTTAACTCGAACAACTGATCATGGTGATGAACCAGATCTATTTTCAGATCAGGAGGCTGGAAGAATGCCTTTAGATGAGTAGCTTTTCTGCCCTATAAGAACATGTTATTTGTTTATGCCTTAGGAGTGACATCTATTGATGAATTTCAGACCTGGGTTATATGGGGCTGAGCTTAGTTACTCTGTAGTTGTGTTACAAGACTTGGACTCAGCTCAGACTTGGTAAGCTGTTTTTTAGTCTTCCTGAAAAACTTAAAGTCATTTCTTGATAGGTTTTTGTAATTTTTTTGAAGATAATAATAAAGTATAACTAGTTTGTGTGACCACTTAAAATGTATTGAAGACGCATGTGAAGAGCATTGTGATGCTTAAAATCAGCAAACTACTTCATTTGTGTGCAACTCTAGACAAACAGACCCTTTTTTTTGAGGGAAATTAGTTATTTTGAATTTTGAATTCCTCAATTTTTTGTCTATAGTTCAGGGTATTTGCTGACACATGCATGGATATAAAGTATATTCATATAAAAATATAGTTTTTTGTTTCACTATTTGCTCACCAAAAATGACTGGTATTATTTCGGTTTTATTTGCCTACAAAAGGACTGGCTTGATTTAACTCTTTTGGCAATTCTTGCAAATCTCCTTTGCACATGATGGGTTAAAGGAAATAGATTTGGTTTTCACCTTTTCTCCCTTGGTAAAATTCTTATTTCAACCTTAGATTATTTCACAGATAAATTTAGAAGTAATTCCTAGCAATCACAAGGGTTATAGGGTTATGGATTTTTATTACTTCTGTTTTACTCTTCTTCCTTCTCCTTAGGCTGCTGTTTGAAATAGAATGTAATCATGCAACTGTGGAAATGTCTATTTTGTTTCCATATTTCCCTAAATCTTGCATTCTCTTCAAACTAAAAGAGAGAAGATAAAACAGCTCTCACAATGAAGGGGGTCATATACCCGGATGAGAAGAAAAAGAAGAGAATATACAATGAGATCCAATTGAGTTTTGCTGATCAAGCTGCAGGCACATAGAATATTCCAGAAATCCTTCCTCATGGCACCCAAAAGGAGTGGATTTTTCAGCAGATCATAGTCCCATTAAGAGAAACCATTTTTGTAGATATTGGCACCCCCAAAACACGATTAAATCTGAAATCTTAGCAGCCAAACCTGAGTATTTATTACGAGAATGTTGAGCTTCCAAATATAAGAACAAAAAAAATATGGCAGCCATTGGCAGCTGTAGAACAGCAGCAATGGTATCTTCTCTCAGTATTTTGGTGCCCCAACGAATTTTGCAAAACAACAATAATGGCATCCCAAACAAGTGCAGAAAAACAACAAAAATAGTGCTTCTTGGGAAGTTGAAAACTTTTAGATTTGAAAATGCATAACGTACCAAAGAAATCTACTCATAATTCTACCATATTTGCCAACAAATCTTCTGATTTTTCTACATTTCTTCACCTATGAAATTACCAAACATTGGCATGGCCTCCATGGTGGCAGCCAACATTTCTCAAAACCCCTTTACCCTCTGTAAAATCAAAGCTCGATTACCTTAACTAGTCTCCACCTTTAGTCAACTGTGGGTTAAAAGAGTAGTTGAGGTTTTTTTCCTTTTGTTTGTTTGTTTGTGAGTTATATTTTTCTTTTATTTTAGAACATTACTATTTGAATGATGCCCAAGGATTCCCCATGAAGTAAATTTTTTAAAAACTCAATTAAATCTCCCACTTAACAAATCTTTAAGCTGGGTTAATTTTTAAATATAGCCAACAGGCCAAACATGCTAGAACTATTACCAAGGTCTCATCTAGACAAAGCAACAAACAAAATCAATAAATCAACCAAATGATCTCTACAAGATCAACAAAAATGATACAACCAACATTCAAACACAATGCAATGAACTTAAAATGACAATCAAAACAACATGATATCAGTCATAGAGGATACACCAAGCTCATCACAATCATCAAACACAAGGACGTGAAGTAGAAGAATGTATGACTACCATCACTTGGGAGTTGGACTACATGATGTCAACATGTGGTCTACAGCCTACACTATCCATCCACTCTACCCATATCTTCAGCTACCTCTACCTCCACCTGCATCCACAGAATACATTAACAGCATTTGTACTTATCTTAACTCAAATCATGGCAAACATTAAAGTCAAATAAGATAAGAATTGCATTTGTAATCAGTACTCACCACCACATAAAAGTAATGATAAAGCGAAATCTTTTCTGCATCAGTGGAAACAGAGACATGTCAACTGAATTTCATGACCCCTTGAGATAACATTTGGTCCCCTTGCATTCCGTATGGCATTCCTATCAGTACATCTTTAATGCCTTTAAAGAATAATACTAGCAAATATCGAATGAGCAGATACAGTAATATTACAAAATAAATAATTTTCCTCATGCATTAATCTACTAGTTTGCAACCACCTGAAGAGCAGTTGTTGCTCACTTTATTTTTTAGAATCAACAGCATGGTCAAATTGTTATTAGAAGATTTGATGGATTTTAACCCATTTAGTCACTGAATAGCAGTAGAGCAAAGATGCTGAATTATTCGCTCAAAATTGGAGAATCTTTGTTTGAGTAGAATTGTAGAAGGGCAATGACGTGCCTTTGGACATTATTGTTGTTCTTATTGCAAATGTAGTTTCTTTTCATTTCCCATCCTTTTTTGCAATACAGTGATTCTGTTTGCAATTTTTGGCTTTCAAATTAGATGTTTATTGTTTTCATTAAATTTAAGTGAATTGGCTATTACTTTTAGTCAGTTCTCGTGCAAATTGATTTAAAGTTTTGTTTAAAATTCTCACTGCCTAATGTGTAGCAGTTAGGTCCATAAGCTATGGCTGGAGCTAAGCCATATCCTTTCATTTGTTATTGCAGACAATTGCTGTTATGGGCAGTATTGCATACCTGATGGACACAAATGGGGAGTTCAGAAATTCTTTCAGTGATGGATGGGATCGACTGTTGTCCAAGCACCCAATACCATTCTACTATTGTTTTGGTTTGTTCCTTAAATTTTGGTTCGAACTCTCATAATTAGGTTGTCTACTCATCAGTTATCTGTTATTGATCGTCGTGTGAATTGTCTTGCAGCTCATAAAACTCAGAATTACATTTTTTTGAAAATTGTAACTTTGCATGCACAAAATTTTGAATAATCGAACTCAATTGTGAATGCAGGAGTTTTTGTTTTCTTTGTAATCCTGGGTATTGGAGGTCTGATAGTGCATTGTTCATCAGTCAACAACAATGATCCATGTATGGCAGGATGCCGCAATTGTTGTTATGGATGGGGTATTTTGGACTGTTTTCCAGCATCCATGGAAGCATGTGGTGCACTCCTAGTTATTTTTGTGATTATTTTTGCGATCCTTGGCATTGCCTATGGGCTGCTAGCAGCAACAATGGCAATTCAAAGGATATGGCAAAGGCACTATCACATACTGACAAAGAGGGAACTGACAAAGGTTGTTTTCAAACTCATTTTGGACAAAAGAGCTACAATACAAACACTTACCTGCATACATATTATTTGCAGTTTCTGTTTTTCATCTTTTATTCCTTATTTTTGCATTGTATTCTGTTTTGATATATAGGAATATGTTGTTGAAGATCTGCATGGACACTACACGCCTCCTAAGCTAGAGCCAGAACATGAAGAACGTCTGAAAGCCTTGAAGCTCCTATAGGTCCATTTGAGAATCAATATGATGTGTGTACCACTTTGATATTTTATTTTCTTCCTTGGCATTGCTGGTAATTGGCACAAGTATCTTCAGATATGTTTGTCTGTGCCTATCAAGCATGCATAAGTCTGCACCTATAGTAAGCCCGAGAATGGACTACTCTATGATGGTAAGTTTACTCCAATTATTCAGTTTTCACCTACAGATTGATGGTTTCTTATTCGCCTTCATTGGGACTGTAGATCAAGGCAATATGCCGGTATTAATTTTGATATCAAGGCTTCACCACTGCATTGTTAACATTGGCATCCAAGGCATGGTGCTTCTAATCTATTTTCTTCTGTAGCTATTTTGGATGTTTTAAGAGTACAGCAATCAATCAATGTCACAGGTGTTTATAAAAATTGATTGAAACATATTTATTATATTGGACACTCTCTTCTAAACTCATTAAATTTGGCAAATCTTCTCTTGTACAAAGAATAGTCCCGTTTGAAAATCAGAATGATAATTTTGCATTCAAATTGAATGTAGTGTCAAATAAAATATGGAGCTATTGACTTGTTGGATGCTTTAGTAGAGTAATTGATGGGCTAAATATGTTCTCTGTTTGGCAATATAGATTGTTAACATATGGAAGTTTAAATATAATTTCTCTCATTCTTTCTTCATTTTAATGCTTTAAATTTAAGACTATTGTGTTTGTTGGCTGATCATGATTCAGTATAGATATTCTGACTATCTTTAGTATTTTATAAAAATCTTTAGTTTTTTATGTATGGATGATAGCAATGACTTATGTTTTATACTCAAGATAAACATACTCTCAAAATGTATGCCTACAAATCAAAGGCCCCAGTTGTATGCAAAACTACACTTATACTGTAGTGCAATGGTTTAAGCTGCTCAAATTATAAATGTATGCCTACAAATCAAAGGCCCCAGTTGTATGCAAAGCTACACAAATACTGTAATGCGATGGTCTAAGATGTTCAATTTATTGCTGTTCTTGTTAATGCCAAGAGGCATTTGACAATGGCAGTAAGGGGTGGAGTGAAATCACATGTCTTAATGTTAACTTTTATCTTTTAACCTATAATTGATAACCATTCACATGTCAAAATATTTATATTAATTATAAACAATATTTTAAAAATAAACATAATATAAAACAAAATATACCCTAATCAAAATTCTAAGTTTTAGATAGATATATAAACATAAAAGAAAAACAAAGATATTTAAAATATCTACCATTTTATAATTACAATATTCTTTTAAAAAAATATATTTTATAAATTTTTATTTTTTGCGGTTTTTTGAACAATGATTAGAAGTTTAAAATTAAATATAAAAAGCTAATGTCAATTATCAAATAAAAAATTTATGAGGGAAAAAATGCACAATGTAGATACAATATAATTTAAATATTTTTGAATGTAGTAAATATAATTTAAAGTGAAATAAAATAATTTTAAGGTAAATAAAATAGTTTCAATTGATATCTCTTAGCATCTCTTTAGATAGATGTGTACTTAAGATATCTATACTAGTCAATTATGACATAGGTAATTTTTGTGCTTTAAAAATGCACTAGAGATGACATTTTTACAAATTTAATTTTATAGTTGTCATTTTCGTTGATGGGTCTTCTAACAAATTTAATTGATATGTGGAATTTTCCAGCAGCAACATTGTCTGTAAAAATTGAACCACATTTGGTGGTCCTAGATATTTGACCACCAGGTCAAACATCTCAAACAATGCAATTGCAAATTTGATTGTTTTTGATGCATTCATACTCATAGAAATCAAAAATATTGTGGCAATGTCACAAGAGACGAGGAAGTTGATGAGGTTTCAGTCACTTCTATCTATCCATCAACTAGTTTGTAGTTTGTACCCATTCTAGTTGATGCTCATTAACAACATCCTTAGCATCTTGATTGCATCATTGAGCATACCGACCCTTAATGTCTTGTAAGATGAGTCTTGAAACTCAGGTCTTGCAATTGCAATAACATCCACCATACCTTGCTACGATGGAGACTTGGCAATATGGAATGGCAAGCTCAAGTAGTACCAAAAATTTGCCATCGCCTTCTTTGTTTGTTCATAAACATTCTTCCTCTATCCTGTACTTCCTAAAGTGGTCTACGATCCTAGTGTAGTATGAGGTGTGAAAAATGAATTAATGTTTCCACAACTTGTGTTTGGGCCATGTGCTATAGAAGAAGGCGTTGACTTGGATTTTCATGTGCACAATCTTCCCCATTCAAGGGATTCCTTCTAGCATCTTTAAAATTAGAAGCTATTTCAATCCTGGATCTTGCCTTTTATGCTTTACCCTCTGAAATTGCTTGAAGAGCTTGTTTTGCTTGATATGTGACATCTAGAGGGCATTTTGTACAAGCAATGATGTTATTTATTGCCTCCTTTGCCAAATGCCATTTGAAGTGATGAATGCCACCATCGTAATCATTCAAACATTTGTTGCATTGATGAATGCCACCATCGTTATCATTCAAACATTTGTTGCATTTAACCTTACTTTACCTGAGATTGATGTGCAATGTGTCCATGCAAAGTCTTTCTGACGTGGCATTATGATCAAATCTGCAAAAAATGTCTTAAGTTAGTCTTTCATGGTTGGAGCTACGTCATCCAAATTGAAATGAAACCAACTGAAACAGACCCAGAATAACCAGGTTGGTGAAAAGATATGTGGATGACACCAATGGGTATTAGCATAATGATAAATACATAGTAAAAGAATTCCTTGGAAACCTAAATAGTATCTCTTGACATATTAAATTCAAAATGGAATCTGAAAAAACAGGTGTCTCACATTCGTAGATGTCCTAAATTTTGTGAAGATGGTTCATTTGTATGACAGGTTTATAGAAGGAAAACACGCACTAAACTCTACCGATGGGTGAACTCACACAATCACCAAGAACACAGGCATGCGTGCTAACTGATACTAGATTTAGGCTCCCACTTGATGTATGTGGTGTAGTGGTTGCAGTTGCAATTTATTGTAGATGGGACAACAAATACAGGCTTATGAAAGATAGCAAAGAACTTCATCTTATGCTTAGGAAGGCAGCTCAAAAATATTTTTGATAAGTGCACTCAATAGGATGAAGGCTAATTAATGCTAGCAGCGAGATTTCTTCCCCTCTTTTGCTGGATAAACTAGGGCACAATTTGAATGTTTTCTTGTGTAATTGCTAATAATCTGAATCAAGAGCGAATAAAGGGTTCAAGGTAAATTTTTCTGGTTTGTTTGGAAAGGCTAAGTCATGTAGGATAAAGTGATATACAAGAACCAAGATGGGAACCATATCTTCTTTAGTGAGGTTTTGGTGATGCATCCTCACATACCATTAATTACTCCTATTTATCTAATATTTATGGTCAGTTTTTCTGACACAGAAAATCACACAATGCACATATCACTAATGGAGGCACACAACTCCTAAAATACTCTGACAATTAAAGATATAATATAGCTTAAACATAAGTACAATTTTTATTTCAGTCAAATCATAAATGACCACAAGTTTCATTTCACCAAATAATATTACAACTATTTTGCGCCCATACAAAATTTTCTGTTTTGTGTCTCGTTGCTAACCAAAAGCTTGTCATTTCTCAATTGTGGGTCATAGTTAAAGCTTCGTCATGATCGTCCATGTCATTTTTGTTATCTCTCTTCCATTTGTTTGTGGGGCCAACAGAATTTTTTTTTCAATGCATCCAGTGAGGTGAAGATCAAGCCTAAGCAATGGAGAAAATGCAAAAAATTGTCATCTCAAAAGATAAAGATGTTGCTCAGTATAATGGAGTGTACATTGTGAAACGATGAAATTTCAATTCATAGGAAAAACATCTCAATATAAGGGCAGACACCCTATTGAAGGGGAACAAGTTTTCATAAAGTTAAAATTGCAGGCCTTCGTGTTGGTTCACGCCATCATGAAGGAAGGCAGATTTCCAAAAGTTTGAGAAGTGCAAGGTTATTCACAGGCATGCACTTTTTTGAAGTGGAACACATTTTCAAAATAAAAATGCGTAAGGCTAGGCCTAGGCGCATGCTTCATCAAGTGGTAACAATTTTCCAGGAAAACTAACTATTCTCTCATGTATTCTGAAGTGTGCCATTGCAAAGGCCAGCCAAGTTTTTCAAGTCAGGAAATTGCAAAGACAGTATACAGGTATGGTTCTTGACAAGGTAGGATAGAAGCATGTGAAAAGGAGACAGATTACTATCAAAGCATGGAGGTTTCTGCCAAGGGTCATCATTATTTGAGCATTTTAATTGATTTCCAGCAAGTGTGTCTTGGTTTTGTAAGTTTTCAATATACTTGAAGAGGTCTGTAAATGTCAAATTCAAATTTTCAAATGTTATTAGCAATGGTTTCGGGACAAAATTCAGTCATTATCAACATCTAACAAACAGCTGTTCATTTTATTCAAGGTTGCCTATTGGTTTCATCAAATTTTCAGACTGTGGCTTAAGGATTTTCGTCACTGTTTCAGTGAGTCTTAGTCTCTGATAAGAACAAACTTTGCAAGCTTTAAAAAATGATTGTGTATGCCAATTGAGCACAATCACATAGACACTGACAAAAAAGATTTCAAAACCACAAGAGCTTTGAAAAACAGAGATGAAGACCTTTTCCAACAAAAGAAAAAATCATGCAATGAAAAATTTCCTACCTCAAAGGCATTGCCTCCCTCACGATGACTCTCTACAAGAGCTGCTATTCGACTAGTCCTCACATCCAAGCCAAAGCGTGTTTGCAGTCGTTGCCCAAAAATGTTATGTGATTGATACTTAATAATTTTTTAGCATTTTTTAAGGATTTCATTGGAAACTTTGACAGGAATTTTTCGAGTTTAAAATGTGATTTTCAACCTGATTTTTGCACGATTTAAATCTGGAAAAATTGTTGAAATTGTGGATAATGATTTTTTCCAGGTTTCATATTTTTGGGGAAAAAACCAACATGAGGATCGACTTTTTAAGAATTGCAATTTTTGCGGACTTATGCTTCTATGCACTATAAACTATCCTAACCTGTTTAAACTTTAAAATAAATATTAAAAGGAGAGAGAAGAAAGCAGAGGGCATCCAGTTTACTAGTTAATGTGCAATACCATTACCGAAGTGAAATGAATCCTCTAATAAACCAATTGTGTAGTGGCGAATTTGAGCACAACCTTCAAGCATGATGGCGTGAGCTTGTGATAGAAAATACTTGAAAGATTCATGTGACTCACTTAGCCACCAATGTGCCCACAAATAATAGCAGTATTTTATGGAAAACCATTTTGGATTAATGATGGCGTGAGCTTGTGATGGAAAATTCTTGAAAGATTCATGTGACTCACTTAGCCACCAGGGTGCTCACAAATAATAGCAGTATTCTATGGAAAACCATTTTGGATTATGAATACATTTTAAAAGAGCACATAAACATGAAAATCTGCAAATTCTACTCATTCTAATAAGTCAATTGCAGACAGGATTGCTATACAAATGCAAGCTGTGGAGGAACAGGGCCAGGAATGCATGTCAGTTCTTTGTTACAATCATTGTCAGTTCTCTGTTACAATCATTTGTTACATTCTACTCATTATGATTTAAGATTAAATACAACTCAAGATTCGTAGAAGCAAGGCTTCCTTGTTGGTTGCTATGCAGTAGAACTGTAAATTTCTGGTATGCTGAATGATAACTATCTTATCTCTGTCATTGATGTCAAGGCATCCAAAAGATTGCAATTATTGTACTATCATATCAAAGTTTTTGAGTTCTAGAAAGACATGGTCTAGCCTTACCTTGGGCTTACTTTATTGCGAAGTTGGGGTCAGGAAGGGGCGAGCTGAGGCGAGACTAGTCCCCTAGGGGAGAAGCCAGAGCCTGCAACTAGTCCTCCCTCTTAAATCTGAGAGGGAGTCGAACTTGAGATCGATGGGGAGCAAATCCACCGCCCAAGGCCAACTCACCTACCCGTACGGGCTAAAACTAAAATAATGGTGCATCATTATGCTCTGGTATTACTAGTTTTTGTTTGTATTGCAAATATACTGCTGTCTGGAAGTATTTGTGGTAGGTTTTTGAGGTTTGTTGCTCAGAAATAGTATGTGCACTTAGTTGCACTGTCATGGTGTTTGGCTTCACATTCTGCTGAAATTGAGAGTTGTGGCTTGTGGTTTGGAAGTATGGTAGGAATACATATGAAGTATCATATTCCAGAGTTTTAGAGGATTTGGTCAAGAGGATAGAGAGTTAGTGATGACAAAGTTTTCACAGAATTAGTTGTTTGGCTGTGCTAATGTTCTAGATGAATGTGCTAGAGGATTGTAATGTGCGCTTGTGGGAGGTAGCGTGTGAAGACAGTTGGGGACCAATTGAGTCCATGTTGGGTGACGCATAGCATGTCCCCACTCCTGGAGTAACATGTGGGTTGTAGGAGCTAGCCAACTACATGTTTGATTGAGAAACTTGTTCATGGCCGACTTGTGGATATTGCAAATATGTTCTAGGTCAACACAAGATTGTAATTACCATTGTAGTGTATATATATTGTTGATCTAGGTTCATTCCTAGGGTGTTTATTAAGTAAGTTTGGCAAAAGAGCTGTGCAAGTTGCTTATTCAATTGGCAAAGATGAATTAAGGTGTGTGAATCAGTATGTAGATCTTGTACACATCGAGAGAATGTTTTGTAGCAGATCAGATCTAGCTGATGGTGCAGTTTGAGTTTGGAAGATTTGCATAAATCATATCTTGTATTTGAGGTTGGTGCCTCTTAATTTGAGTTGGTGCTTAGTGCTTATATTAGGGGATTGGTGTCCCAAGTAGGTTGGTGCCTTCGGTAGGTTGGTGCCCATAAACATTTGTAAGTTTCATATTTCTTTTGTAAGGTTGGATTTGGGCAGTAGATCGAAGCAGCTATTCTACCATGGTTTTTCCCTTCTGGGGTTCCATGCATATGTTACAAGTGCGGTTGCCATTGCACCAAAAGATCAACCTGTTAATGCCTGATACAACCACTAGACTTATAGAATCCACAAGAGGCGGTTAAGCCATGTCACAAACCCGAGCATTGCGCTGCACAACACAAGGATACCAAAGGCGCACACCTTGCAACAATGCCCCCCCAGCGCAAGCGAGGGGTTTGAACTTGTGACCAAGCTCTGATACCACTTGTTACAAGTGCGGTTGCTGTTGCATCAAAAGATCGACTTGTTAATGCCCGATACAACCACTAGACTTATAGAATCCACATGAGGCGGTTAAGCCATGTCACAAACTCGAGTGTTGCGCTGCACAGCACAAGGAGACCAAGGGCGCACACCTTGCAACAGTATATTTGGTGTTCACTTGTGTGGATGTGTGTTTGTGTTCATCATTTGGTTGGTTGCTTAATTGTTGATCAAAGATTAGTAAATGCTATTGATCATGAATTTGGTTTGAAGTTAAGTTCATGCACATATAGATCCATCCGCAATAGATTCAACCAGCTCATTTATTAGAAAGTAAAGTACAGATTTATGCTCTTTCAGAGCACTAGCTCAATATGCTCTCTATCACACATGTTGAACCTCATCCAAATGGAGTCAGTTTATATCTGGACCAATGTGGCTTACAGACATGGGCTTCATGACAAAGTGCTTGATGGTGGGCAACATACCCACAAATCTTTGGATGTGCTTTAAAGATTTACGAAAAACCTTGACTCCCTACTCTATTAAATTGTCAATTGTGTTTACACATAATTTGGTAACATATTTCAGTAAGGCAAATTGTTATTTGAAATCTTTGTTCACATTCAACAAAAGATTAGAGGGTAGGGTCTAATGGAAGACACTAGAAAAGTTGAATAAACACTGATTTGAGAGTTAACTTGTCAACAACAAAGAGGAACTCTATTGTTTGAGAGATCAAGAGCCAAATAAATTGATGGAGGAGACCAGAGCATCACTTTCTTTGACAAATTTGGACAGAACAAACAACTTAATCTGCAACAAACTGTTGGATCCACATCAGGCAACTCATTTGTCATCAATATCTAAGTAGTAATTGTGGAAGAGAATAATATGCTCACAATATGGGTTGCAAAAGAGTAGCTTATCAACTTCAGTTTTTTCCTTAAACAAAGACAAAGCTACTGGATTTGATGGGTTCTCGGCTCTTCTTTTGGCAGTTCTGGAACATTCTTAAAGTAATCTGCTCAAGTGTTCAAAGAATCTTGGAAAAGTAGAAGAATGCTTCCTCAATTGAAGGTGACAAAGATTGTTTTCATTCCCAAATCAAAGGGTGGAACAAATCTAAAGGACTTGGACCTGTTTCACTATGAAACATGACCTGCAAAATTATTGCTTAACGGATGAAACAACTGTAATACATGATTTCTCTCACACAATTGGCAGCTATGCCTCGAAACAAAAATAATCTATAACATCATTGCAGTTCAATAAATTATTTACTCAAATTTAACACAAAAATGGCTGGGTGTTTGTTCCAACTCGATATGTCAAAAGGATTTTGATAGAGCCAATTTGTCTTTCAAGTAAGGGCTCTTGCTGCTTCTAGGATTTGTCAACACACTCCTCAATGTATGTGCAGCTGTCTTGCTATGCCAATTTTTAAAATTTCAACTAATAGACACACAGTTCGCTGGTATAATTCATCAAAGGTGCTCAAGACGATTGTCTGCTTAACCCACATTGTGTAACCATTATGAGCGAACATTTTCATCCTATTCTCAGAATCAATTGGCAAAGTAGTAGTAGTTTTAGGCTACCTATTATTGAATGGGTGGATGTTACATTTAGTTTTAAACTTTAAAGGATAACTCATCACTACATACCTGTGTTTTCTTCTCCACAAAAAAAATCAGCTTTGCCCTGGGAATAAAAACAAAAGAAGAATGATATAAAAGACAGCTCCCTAACACATACCTGGATTTTTCTTCTATCTTTCCGCCTTCTTCAAAGTATCAAGAATGACATAATTAAGGTTCAAAATTTTAATTTACATTAAGGATGTGGGGTGGGCTTAATATCAAAGACTTAGGCATCTTTAATCAAGCCATTGCAATGCAGTTTGCTTGCTGGTTCTAACCAACCTGATTCTCACTTGGTGCTGTATTTCACACAAGGCTTGATTCTACTCACTTCCTGACTCAGGTTGAATATAGTTCTTTCCTTCCATTTCTGTCAGATAAAAAGTCATCTTCGGCAACTCAATCTTGGGCTTACTGGTTTTGATAGCTTGGTTTTGGGAGTATAGTTGAGAAGGCTACCATCAAGAGCGCTCCATGGCTACCTTGAGGGGAAAAACCACTTTCAAGTTGTATGCCAACATTGATCTTGAAAACAGTTCTATCCACCCAAACACAAATCTAAAAGTTAAGATGATAGCTCTCCCACCAAGAAGTTTGTGAACATAAATAGACTTGGCAAGAGAGATTCAATCTACGAACAGTACAAAGCCTCAGACACAAAAGTTGAAACATCTCAATCTCAGAATCATTTGTCTCACAAATAAGGCTGTCTGTCTTAGATGAATGGTTATAGCATGGGAGAATGCACATTGTCTTATATTTATTAATTATTTCGCCACTGAATCTCACACCTAAAATTAATAGAAAGTTGAAAATGGTAGGCAACATATCTGTTTAAGTTTGCTTAATAATAGACTACTTGTTATGCCTAAATCAGTAGCTGGACAGCATTTTGTTTCATGGTTTTTGTTTATATTATCACAATGCAAGCTTAGATATAGTGTCATCTTACAATGTAATCACATTGCTCGTGCTCCAAATTGTTACATGGTATTAGAGTTTTTCTATTGAGATGCTTCTTGTTCGCTGGGTTAAAAATAACTTGTTTGAGGTTGAGTGGCTGTAGCATTTCTGTAAGTGAATGCAAGTTTGCTTTTGTTTTAGGTGCAACAACTGAAAGTTTACCAGACAAATCCTCTACTTTCCGTTTTGCATCGCCTTGTTTGCAGTGGCACCATTAAAATAGGATCAACTTTATTGAAATGTATAGGTCACTCTCCAGCACCACCAGCAAGGTAGAAGTGGTGGGATGCATGTTGGAGAACTGACAACATCAGGTGGAGACTATTTTTTTCAAGAGTATGTAGCAACCTTCATCTCAAAATGGAACAATACAACTGTTTATAGAGGGTGTAGGTGACGTAGAAGCAGGTAAAAGGCATATAGGAGCACAACTACAATAATGCCAAGTGGAGGTTGTGTGGCAATTGTAGTTGAAGCTTGTGCGGGAAGCTGCAAAAAGCACCATAGTGTTTGGTTGTGATTTTAGAACCTGTTGAAGTGAGTTTGTATGGTAGTGAGTGAGGCTGCCAACAAAGGTGATAATGGTGTGGTAGAAGATAAGAAATGGTAGGCAGAGTTGAAGACTAAGGAAGCAGTCGCCAGTCTGTGTTTATTACAGTTTAGACTTTAGAGTTTTAAACTTCAAATATTTAGGATTGAATCACTTTTTTAAGATTTCAAATTTGAAAACTAGATTAAATATTTCTTCATAATGGGTGGCGGATCAAATTACCCCCGTATCTTTTGATTTGATTGGTGGTTTCCAATGTGGGGTCTGATAGCAGTCCAGAGTGATTTGTAAAGTTTATATTGCTTTGGCATTGCTACTTTTGGGATTTAATAGCATTTATAAGCTAGGTGTAGTCGGCGATGGCTATTCTACAACACTTCTGCCTGAGTTCCAAAAGTTTTACAGTTTTATGAAGTCATAAAGTACTTAGTACTAAAGTTCGAAGTAAGATTGTTTGAGTTTGAAACTCCCTTTTGATTCCAATCAAATCTTGCCACGTAATCTTGAACATAAACTTCATCAGCTTCATTTTGACTGAAATGGACTGAATACTTTGCACATCAAGTGTGTAATGAAAAGTTAAAAAGCAAACGCAACCAAGAATTGTTCCACAAGAAGTAATGAAAAGTGAAAAAAGTTAAGTGCAACCAAGAATTATTCCACAAGTAAAGGATCACACGTAGAAACTAAAAGAACTTGCTCAACAAGTTGAAGCTGTTGTGCAACAACTAAGCAAATGTCTTATTGCCGAAGTCGCATGGATTGACGACACTTTAACCCATCCATACGTACCATCTCTTCAAAATTTGTCACAAATACCAAAAGCTTTTTAGTTACCTTTTATTCTATTTTTGGTGATAAAAGAGTGCTTCTGGACTTGGATGCTCCTGCAGAATAAGTGAATAAGTGAAATTGCATGCCATTTGAAATCCAATAATTTTTTTGTTGTTGCTTGATGATCTTTTGAGGAAAATGTGGGTGTATAAAAAAAAAAAGAATGTTTTCTAAATTTGTAGCACTGAAAGCCTTGGTGAAGAGCCAAACTACTAAATAGATGAGGCTCTTAGATCTAACAACGAAGGCTAGTTTTTCTTGAAATAGTCTAATATTTCATGTAAGAAAAGTTTACAGACACCACTACTTTGTACACTCCATATAAGGATGGAGTCATGCAATGAAGGAATAGTTTGATCATGGAGATGGTGAGGTGCATAGTGCGTATCTTGAATGTGCGATAAGTATAGGGTGAAAGTGTTGAATGCAGCGATTTCCATGAAGCATAGATAGGAAAGAGATAGTTAGGAAAGAGGTCACGGCGTTTTTGGTTTTTTGCTTGTATTTCTTTTGTATTGGTAAAAAGGGAGGAGGAAAGGAGGATGGTGTTGGGGAGTGGCTTTGGGGCAAAAGTGAAGGGAGGTTCATAAAAGAAAAAAGAGGACAATAAGGAATGAAAAGAAAATTTGAAAGCGATGAGTAGAGGAAGGGCGAGGGTTAAAAAAATTGAACTTAAAAAGAAGATTGAGGAAAGTCAACGAAAATAACAAAAGAAGAGAGATTGATGAAGATACAAGAGTGGTAAACAAAATTAATAAGAGAAACCAAATGGCAAGAGAGAGAAGATTGGTAAAACAAAGAAAGGGGGAACAACAAAAAAAACAAGCTGAAAAAGGAAAAATACAAAAAAGGAGCTTGTGAAAACCATCCTCAGGGCAGGGGATTCTTTAGCGAATTAATGAGAGGATGCCAAGAGTGGCTCATTCCCTAGCCTTTGTATCAATTGAAATTGTTAAAATGCTGATTAAATTACCACAACTATTCTTAAGGCTACTTAAAACAATTATCTTCAACAACTAGGGCTTTGGTTTCTTCAATAAAGAGGGTGTGCTTAGTCTTGTAAGAATGTTTGGTAAGGACCATTTAGTTTATTTCTTAATGCTTAATTTTTTTTTGAATAAAAGGGGTAAAAACTTTATTGAAAATCAAAACATCTGAGTACAAATCAGCAAAGGGCGAAAGCCCCAGGAACTACCAGAGACCACAGAACAAACAAGAGCAAAACCCTCATTCCCCAATGCCACTACCATCATCAGCAAGAATCCTCTCCAGGTCCTGATATAAATCGTAGGGCATCTGCTCCCACTCATCAATCTTTCGGCCATCCATATCTATAGATGCCCATTTTGCCAGACAATCAGCCGCTCTATTCCACTCTCTTGGAATATGAGCATAAGACACTGAATCCATTAAAGAGCTGACTTGTAATATCTATGCACAATCATAGACAACTGCCAGCTAACATCCACAATTTTCCTCTCAAGGAGCATATTGACTAGGACCTGAGAGTCAGCCTCACAAATCACCTTCCGCCACCCAAGAGCATGAGCCCGCTCCAGAGCATAAAGGATAGCCAAACCTTCCATCCTATTAACAGTCTGCCTACCTTTATTAGCCGAAAAAATGAAAACCACAGATCCAGAAGAATCCCTACCAATCCCACCAATCCCAGCTGAGCTAGGATTACCCCTGGAAGAGCCATCCGTATTAATTTTCAAAAAACCAGTAGGAGGGGGCTGCCAGCTCCCCATCCTTTGAACTTTTTGCTTCACATGTCTACCTCGCCTGACACAAGCCGAGCTCGAAGTTATCCCTTGTATGCCCAATCTATCAACAATTTCAGCATCTCCTTTCTCCAGTGGCAGCTCAATCTCACTCTTCGCTTTAACTGATTCCTGGATCATGCCCATAATTCTAATCCAAACCTGTTGAATCCCCAATGCTTCACCTCAAAAGATTCGGCGATTCCTTTCCAACCAAACTTGCCAAAGCAGGAAAATAGGACCAGCATACCAAACATCCTGCAAGAAGGGAGCCGAGGAGGGAGGCCTTCCCAATCTCGACCAAAATTCATCTAGGGAGGAAGCATGAATGCACGAGCATTTCCAGACATCCCACCAAAAATGCCATAGTTGAAGGGAGAAGGAGCAGTGGAAGAACAAGTGCGGAGAGTCTTCCTCCCCCTTACAACATAGAGCACACCTCGAAGGTCCAGAAAAGCCCCTCTTCCGAATATTGTCCCAAGTCAAGCATCTATTCCAGACCAAAGTCCAAGTAAAGCAATTACACTTTGGCCAAGAGAATTTATTCCATACTTTCTTCCACCAATGAACCTCTCCACCCTCAGCTTGCTGGGAGAGCAACTCTTGATACCCCGAAGAAACTGTGTAAATACCCTTGGGATTAGGGGACCAGGCCAACACATCACTATCCATGAGGGCGCTACAGCTATGATAGGAGAGGATGTAATTAAGTTCAGCGCACTCAACTTCCATATCAACAATAGGCCAATCCTCTGGGTTCTTCCATCTTGCTTCCACCAAATGCCCCTGAAAGGAAAAGGACTTAAAATCACACACCCTAGTCCAACCAGCTTCACAAAACCTCTGGGCCAATATACTCAAATGAGGATATTGGACAACTATGGGAGGGAAGCCATCCCAAGAGTCATGCCATAAATGAGCCTCAGTCCCATTCTTGCAAATCCAGAATAAGCCTCTCTTAATGAGAGCAGCCCCTTTTTTGAGAGTAGTCCAGATCCCCGAACCTTTCCCAGTCAAGCTAAGCCGCGGGATATCTTTCTGGGGGATCCCAAAAAAGTACTTATGAGACAAGATTCTGGCCCACAACCGATCCTGTTCCACACACCATCGCCAGTACAATTTAGCTGCCAGAGCAGTACCAGAGAGCACTGATTGCCTTAATCCCAGACCACCAACCTGTTTTGGACTACAAACCACCTCCCATTTAATAAGACTCCACTTAGTTGAAGAAAGATTACCGGCCCATAAAAACTGTCTGGCTAAGGAATCAAGACTCTTAACAAAGCTCATTGGTGCCACCTGAATCATACACCTGTAGAGAGGAAGAGCCTGCACCACACTTTGAAGCAACTGGACCCGTCCAGCAAAGGAGAGCCAACGATGGGTCCAATGCGTGACTTTAACGCGGAACTTATCCAGAATACTCTGCCACGAGTCCCTAGACTGCCTGCCCTCTGATATAGGGATCCCAAGGTATAGCAACGGAAGACTCCCAATTTGGAATCTGAGAATATGAGCAACTCTCCGTTGAATGGGAGGTGGAGTGTTAAAGAAAAAAATGGACGACTTGCCTTCATTAATAGCCTGACCCGAAGCTGCAAGATAAACATCCAACACCTTGCACATGTGAGCCGCCTCCCTAATGGTAGCCATGCCCATCAAAGCTGTATCATCCACAAACTGTAGGTGAGATTGAACAGGAAGACCCCCTCCCCATTGCCAACCCTGAATGAGGCCCCCTTCAACATTCTTTTTTATCAACCGGCCCAAACCCTCCACCAAAAGAAGAAACAGGTAAGGAGAGAGGGGATCACCTTGCCGCAAGCCTCTCGAGGCCCCAAAGAGATTAGAATGCTCCCCATTGATCAAGACTGAAAAAGAAGTTGAGTTCACACAGCTCATAACCCAGCAAATCCATTCCTCCTCAAAACCAAAGGCTCCCAAAACCCTTTGGAGGAAGGATCAACGAACTCTGTCATAAGCTTTGGCCATGTCCAACTTGATGAACATAGCCTTATCTTTGGAGTTAGCCATGGAGTGGATAGTCTCAGTAGCCACAGTCACCCCATCCAAAATCTGACGACCCTCCACAAAACCACTTTGTTCCTCAGAAATAAGCAGCGGAAGCCATTTCTTCAACCTTTCGGCAATCAACTTAGAAATAATTTTATAAGTTACATTGCATAGAGAAATAGGGCGGAATTGACTTAGCCGATCAACCCCCTCCCCCTTAGGAATGAGAGCAAGGAAGGTAGAGTTCAGGGCCCGAAGCATTTGCTTATTATTCTGGGATTCTTGAACAACAGCCAATAAGTCTAATTTGATAATGTCCCAAAATTCCTGGAAGAACTCACTCGGAAAGCCATCAGGACCAGGAGCCTTTCCCTTTTTCATCTGGAAGAAAATCTTCTCTAACTCCTCCAAAGATATAGGGCTCATAAGATGCTCTTTCATTTCCATTGAAACCAAAGAGGGGATACAAGAGAGGACCTGAGCTTCAGCAGCCAAATCTCCCTGCGATTCCTCCCTAAATAAAGAGGCAAAAAACTGAACAACTTCATTTGAGATATCCTGGGCAGAAGATAGGACCTCCCCTCTGTCGGTCACCAATGATGAAAGAGAATTACCATGTTGTCTGGCCTTCACCGAATTGAAGAAGAAAGCAGTATTCCTATCACCCTCTTGAAGCCACTCAATCCGAGCTTTTTGTTTCCAAAAGATTTCCTCTCTCAGCTCCCATTCCTCCAAAGTTTTTAAAGCCCTGGCTTCCTCCCGCAACAAATACTCAGACACCCCATCCTCCCTGATCAATCTGGTAATATCATTCAATTCCGCTTGAGCCTTTGTTTTCGCCTGGTAAATGTTTCCGAAGCATTGCCGGTTCCACCGTTTGAGCTGATACTTAACAAATTGGAGGAGCTTAGCAAAAATATACATTGCTGTACCAAAAGCAGGCCTACCCTCCTTCCACCACTCAGCAACACATCCATATAGGTCTGGGTCTCGGAGCCACATGAGCTGGAACTTGAAAGGTGGCTTCTGAGGCGACCGGGCAGAAGAAATGACAAGTTTTATGGGCCAATGATCCGATCCTCTCCAATCTAATATCTCTGAGCTGGAAGACCACAATCCACCCACCCAAAAATAGGATACCATGAAGCGATCTAGATGTTCAACAATGCACCTGTCCCCCACTCTTCTATTGTTCCAAGTGAATTGACCATTGCTAGGCTTGATATCCACAAGATTAAGTGCCGAGACATTATCCCGAAACAAGAGAGAAGAGGGTTCAAGTCTTGCATTACCCCCCCGTTTTTCAGTTAAATCAAGAATAGCATTAAAGTCTCCAGCAATAATCCATGGCAAGTAAGGAAATAAGTTACGAACCAAATGAACATTATTCCAAACAAGAACTTTACCTTGGAACTCAGTAGGAGCATAGACATTGGAGAAAAGGACTGATTCTCCCGATTCAAGGCACAGAGAGACCATGGATAAGGAGGATTTAAAGGAGATCCATGACACTGGTTGGATCTTTCATGGGTTCCATAGACATGCTACACCCCCAGAAGATCCATGAGCTCCAATGCACTGACATTGACCATTCCTCCACAATTTAGGTGCTATACTCATCATACATTCCACAGAAACCTTAGTCTCCTGAAGAAAAAGCACATCAGGGGAGTGATTTCTAACTAATTCCCGAACAGCTTTTTGTCTAGGGCCACTGTTCAAGCCCCTAACATTCCAAGAAATAATGATCATTCCGGGGGAGTTAAAAAGTGGGAATCCAAGGTCTTAACAGAACCTGACTCCACCAAAGTCTCCCCAATCAACTTAATCTTCTCCAAATCCTTCTTGCGTCCCAATTTAACACTTTTCTCAGAAACCCCCTTCTTACCATCTTTTTGAAGAATGCCCAGCTGCGGAGAAGATTTACCCCTTTTTTCCGAATCTGAAACCGCAGATCGTGTTTGAATAGCAACACTCTCTTCTCCTTGCCGCATATCAACATTTGTCCCTACTATCGCTTGAGCTCTTGACTGTCCATCCGTGACCATAGGCATGGTTGACTCCGTATGAGAAGCAGGGATAGGAATGGAGGGAGTATCCTCAACTCTAAAATCTGCCACAAATTGATCTGTACTGATGAATCCAGGATTAATTTCTTGCTGATCCAATGCATCCAAGACTTCAAATCTATTAAAAGTATCCTCATCATGTCTTTCCAATAGAGTCCTCTTCTGACCTCTGTTTCTACTTCGAGCTTTGACCTGAACAAAGCCCTCAGCATCCATGCCTTCTCCACCAACAGGCTTCATGCCTTTAACATCACCAGGACTGCTGCGAGGCGGAGGCGGGGGTTGCTTTTCCGCTGACCTGGCCTTTGGGCATCTACGCACCAAGTGGCCATATTCATGACAAAGGCGACAATGGAATGGGAGGGTCTCATAATCCAATTGTTGCACCCAAGAATGTGATCCTACACACATTTCCACCGCATCTGGCAATGGCCTACTCAAGTCAAGTTCCACACACATTCAGGCAAAAGTCATAACTTTCTTACCCAAGGTTTGTGTTGAAGGTCCCACTGGCTTTCTGAGCTTCATTGCAAGCATCTGAAGAACATCCTCGCGACAACATTCTATAGGAAATCTGGGTAATCGAACCCACACCGGAACCTGATTCGGAAGCTCTTCGGAAGGATTAAATCCTGCATGCCATGGCTTGACGAAAAGCCCAACCTGGTTGTAAAAGTAGGGCACCCCCTCAAAAACCCTATTGCGATCTGCCAGGCAAATAAATGTAACCATGAAAAAGTTGTTTGCTAGCAACGTTACCTCCATTTCACCCTCAGGTTCCCAAACTCTCCGAGCCCAATTTTCCAAAAATTGGAGAGAGACTCGTAATCCCAAAAATTTGCAGTACAACGAGTGCTTAGAGTAGTATTCAACATCTTCGGCAATCATTTCGAATGGTATTACCAGTTTGGGCCTCTCACTACAACGCTCCAGGCAGCCATTAATCTTCGTGATCCGCGAACCCCCAATCGAGCTCGTTGCCTTAGCCCCTGTACCCTGAGAGAAAAGGGCGTTATCAAAAACCCTCATCTCAATTTCCGGCGGATTCAAGCCGCTCGCATCATGCATGCCTAAATCAGCTCCAACACTAGAATGTCCACCCGCAGCCATAGCCACACCCTGCCTTGAACAGTCCCCCGCACGGGAATACCTCCAAACCCTCGACGGACACTGGCAAAAACTGCAGAACGACGTCCAAAAAAAATAGCACACAGTGCTGTTGCCGTCGAAACCAAAAACCCTGCCCCAAACAAACACACAGCCTTCCCCTTACGCGCGCACAGAGAGCAAAAATCCGCTAGGGCACGGCTGCCCTAGCTCGGCAGAAAGTTGCAAAGCAAACGCGACATCCCGCAATCTCTTAATGCTTAATTTTGACACCATGCACTCTAATCCTTTTTTTATTAAGTGCCTAGATTATGTGATATGTGAAACCCATCATAAGAGTAGACCATTTTATAGACACCCTAGTTAAGTAAAGGTATTCATAATCTTGGAGTGAATTAATCAATCTTAGTTTGTTGTGTGGTTTACAAGATGACAAAATCCCTTTTGTTGTAGGATTTTAGAGATCTTATTGGTTACTCCTTTGATGTAAGGTAAACAATAGGTTGCCAAAAAAGTCCTCACACTTGCAATAGTTATGAAAGCAAAATTTGCCCTTGTTAATTGCTCCAGAGATTTACTTGTGATTGTGCCCATTCTTAAAAATCTTATATATTTGAGCATGTTCTTAGTTAAATTAAAGAAGCGATGAGGGAACAACTATAGAAGGCATATGAACAAGATTTCAAACTATGGAGGGATGATAATAAGGTTATCACTGAAATTTATAATGTCTAATAGGATAAGCACAAAAAATGTTCAAGCTTATAACATGGGCTTGAGGAATTATTGAGTAGATTGGAGACGGGCTAAAGATGTAGTGATTGACATCTTTATTGTAGAAGAGGACGAAAATGGTACCTCCCTCATCATACAAGATGTGTACAATTGGGTCATGGACGTAGAGAGTGAAAACAAGACATCCTCTCATTCAAGGAAAACTAAAGATGATTTCAATTTATGATTATGAATCAAGATTGATGTAGGTCTTTGTAGAGACATGTTGAGAATTATGAAAGAGGTGGAAGACATGAAACAAGAAAGTAAAGAACTTTAGTGTACTAAATGTGAAACAAAGGTCACACCAAAACCATTTGTCCTAAAAGAATGTTTTGTGATATATGCCAAGTTGCAAGTTATTCAATTAGGAATTGCCCCTATGATCTAAATAATAAGATTGGTCAAATATTTTTGCTTAAAGCAAGTGATCAACAACAAACACCTCGTCAAGAAAACAACAAAAGAATAAATATGCACATCCTAGTGTGTCAACAAGCATGCCACTTAGTGGATATTGCAGCTAAAAAGAACAAATGTTAAAATGTGGATGGAGTTATAAGACAAATATAATATGATAGTTAAAGTGAATTAATTAAATAGTGTTAGAAGAGCAATAAGTGGGGCCATTTCATAAGATATTGCTCTATTGATCAAAATATTAAGACTTCTCTTGCAGGTAGTGTAGAATGAGCAATCATGAAGATGCTAATTGTTCAAAATGAACCAACCTTAATATGATTGATGTAATCTATGAGGTTGAAGTAATAGTGCTAATAAGACCACAAATAGGGAAGGTGGACTACCTAGACCGGCCAATAAAGTAGAGGTTGGTCAAAACACAAAAAGTTTAGGAAGCAAATGATTGAGAAAACTAACAATCTCACATGGAGGCAAATACAAGCAAATTTAAATTGGACAAGACTCCCACAAAGCAATTATTGCAAACTTATTAAGTCTTTTAGCTTGATTATAACATAGAAATCATGGATGAGGAAAATAGTGAGATGATTGCAAGGAATTTAAGAATTGATCTTTTCCTCTAGAAGTTAGTGTATCTATAGTTGGTGATGCTAAGTTACATGTAGAATTGACACATCAATTGGAAAGTAAGGAGGGCATGAAGTATAAGAGTCCCTGTTAGTAAATATAAACTTTTGATTAGTAGGTGAATTAAAATGATTTTGGTTTGAGATAACTAGTGTAGTCACATAAATCTGTCCACTTAATTAAATGAATACTTAGTATTTATTTGATTATTTAACCATCAATTAATAATTAATTAAATTAATATTTAATTAATTCATCTTAACCCTCTTCTCCTATTAATTAAATAAATTATTCAATTTATTTGATTTAATTCACTTAACCAAATTTAGACCATTAATTAAATTTTCTCTCACATTTAAATAAATTAATATTTATTTAAATTCCCCAAAAATCCCACCTCTCACATTTAAATAAATTAACATTTATTTAAATCACCTTTATCCTCCACCCACTTGTATTTTCCTACAAATGCAAGTTGCACAATTATTTTAAATAAATTAACATTTATTTAAAATCACCTTTATCCTCTACCCACTTGTATTTTCCTACAAAAGCAAGTTGCACAACTATTTTAAATAAATTATTTATTTAAAATCCTATTTATCCTCACCCACTTGAAACCTTTAATGGTTTCCCTTAAAGTCTTCAAACTTGATGGCTTTAAAGTCTTCAAACTTAATGGCTTCCCTTAAAGTCTTCTTAAGACTTTAATGGTTTCCCTCAAAGTCTTCAAGCATTTTAATGCTTTATCTTCCTTTTTCTCATTTAAATAAATTAATATTTATTTGAATATCTATCCAAATGCAAATTACACCATTTAATTGAAATAAATGATTTTATTTTAATTGAAAATACCAAAATTTCTCCCACTTGCATTTTCCTACAAAATCCACTTGCATGCCCAAACCCCTTCTAGATTCTTCTAAACCCTTCCTAATTAACCTAATCCATCCCCTAAATATTGTCACATTCCTAAGCAAATTGGAGTCACTTCTCAAAGACTCCAAAGTCTTTGAAAAACAATTAATGCTTTGTGTGTTCAATAAATTAACCTCTAAAGTCTTCCAAACCACTTATGGCTCTTACATGACCATTAATGGTTAATTCCACTTGCACCCATGGTTAAGGACTTTGACCCCTAACTTAACCCT
This sequence comes from Cryptomeria japonica, assembly GCF_030272615.1. NCBI lineage: Eukaryota > Viridiplantae > Streptophyta > Pinopsida > Cupressales > Cupressaceae > Cryptomeria > Cryptomeria japonica. The sequence goes on from NC_081411.1 coordinate 16,698,299, forward strand.
CATGTAACCCATGTGTCTCTTCAAAGCATTTATTTCTTTGACTAGGGTAACCATCATGTCCCGTCAAGCATTTAATGCTCCTTATCACTCATCTCAAGCCTCCTCATGGTGACACTTGTCAACATGGGATTGGGTTGAAAGTCTCACATGGATTGAATATCTTTCAATCCTAACCCTTGTTAAGATTACTCAATCTTAACCCTTCATTTCCCCATTTCTTCTATAAATAGAACCCTTCTCCTCAAGCAAAAAAGGAAGCATTAGAGTATTGTTGTTATACTGGCATTAGCATAGAGTTTTCTCATAGCATCACTATCTACACTTGCATAGCATTTGCTTATCATATTCAAATATCTTGAATCTCCATATGGCATCCATGGCTAGTGCTAAAAGCTGAGAGCTACACTCATTTGGGACTTGGAGAGGAGAGGAACAAGGGAGGAGCAACTATGAGCATCTTGATTAGCTATTTTATTCTATGTTTATATGCTTTCTATTTCATGCTTAATATCTCTCTTGATATGCCTGTTTAGGATAATCTTTTGTTGCTAACACTAATGTGCGACTGATCAACAAATTACTATACACTCAGCACGTATCCTTGCCGGGGTATGTTTTTTACTATAGGGGGAACTGCAGGGTATGTTTTTTACTATTGATTCACGGAGTACTACAGGGTATGTTTTTAACTATAGGGGGAACTGCAATCAGTTGGATTTCTAGGCTGCAAAAGGTTGTTGCACTTTCAACCACTGAAGCTGAGTATGTTGCTGCTATAGAAGCCAGCAAGGAGATGATTTGGTTGCAATGTTTTCTGGAGGAATTGGGTCAGACACAGGAGGATCGCCCATTGTATACTGATAGCCAGAGTGCCATTCATCTTGCAAAGAACTCTGCTTTTCATTCAAGGACAAAGCACATTCAGCTCAGGTACCATTTCATCTGGACTGTTTTGGAGGAGGGTCAATTGCGGCTTGAGAAGATTCACACAAGTGAGAATCTTGCTGATATGTTCACGAAGGCAGTTCCACATGAGAAGCTGATTTCTTCATCAGTTTTTGTTGGTTTTCTTGATTGATAATTGTGGAATTTATACCAGTCGAGTCCTAGTGTTTTATCTAGCGGATGTTGCATGTACAGTGGTGTCGTGTAGTATCAGTCTCCAAGTGGGAGATTGTTGAAATGTGGCAACTGATCAGCAAAGTATTGTACACTCAGCACGTATCCTTGTTGGGGTTCGGGGGCGGGAGCCCCCGAGAAAATTTTTTTTGGGTATTTTTTTTGTTGATGAAAATCGACATTGCAATAAAACCCTAAAAAGGCCGACTTTGTTTTTGCCCTAAAAACACATGTTATAAGCAGCTAGGATGCTTAAGGCATTGTAAGGTTGATGTACTATTTTTTGCTGGATAATAAGAAAGATTGGACGACTGTGTATGGTGGACGTAACCCATTCTGGGTGAACCACGTTAAATCTCTGTGTTATCTGTGTTCTATTCTATTTCTTTATCTTTTGTATTTAAATCTGCATATAATTGTTAGTTCATATTTGCTTCGGATCTGCTTGAAACCCTAACATAAGTCTCTTGCATAGTCCTAAGTTAACATCAAGTATACACTTCTCATTTTTTTTACATACTTTATATTGGAAGAAGGGTTATGCATTATATTTGTTCGTTGATGGATGATTTTTCAAGCTATAACGATATTAGTACAACCAAAGAGGACAAAATGAAGAATACCTTTGTGGTAGAAGATTAGGTGTATGCATAATAGGATGTTGTTTAGACCACAACACTCTAGCCACCTTTATGCGAATCATATTATATATATTTAACAAGATGAAAATTAAGAATTTTGAAGCCTTCTAGATTGTAATAGTTGGTATAAGATGTTCTATACCAAGTGAGATTTGACTGATTATTGTAGCCACCCAAGATCTATGAAAACAAACAAGAGATCAACTATGAAAGCTATTCTATCAAAGGGTGCAAATGATAGATTGATAAAACATAATTGATTTGAGATTACTCAAGGAATCCCTTGGTTATATAGGCAAAGTGAATATAGGATTGTATCATGACTTGAGACATAAAGTGATAACTATCCTACGTGTACACTAAGTTAACTTAAGTAACAAGTGTGAATGTGACCTAGGTAATGAACTAGCTTATAGGTAAACACCCCTTTCACACCAACATTGATGATTTGTCTGTCTATAGCATGAAGAAGATATATCTACCAACTCACAAAATTATATGACACTTCAAAAAAGACAAATTTATTCTCGAATCCAAAGAATTACAAGTTAATGGTGCCACAAGGGAGGCTCCTTGCCACATTGTTTATAAAGTTGGACTAAAGACAAACTTAGACAAAATTAGGATATTTGTGGAGATGAAATTACCAACTAATGTAACTACAATACAATATATTTTGGTGTGTATAGGACACTATAAGAGATTCATTAAGAATTTTGTACATATTGATGCAGCCATAACCGGTGAAACTCGCAAAAGAGAGTTGACCGACTTATGCAACAAGAGTAACACAACGAAAGCAACAAGAAAACATAGCAAGATTACAGAAACGGATCATATTATTGCCTTAGAACTTCCGACAACCAACCTGTTCTCATCATACAATCATCATAGAACATCCGGTAGTTAATCGGTTACATGCAAGCTTCAAGCCAAATACAATCCAACCAAAACTCTGAGAATCAACCAGATCACTAAACACGAATCTAAATCCTTATTTTGATTTCTACTTCCTCTCCCCTACAAATGATTACATACCCTATATATACTCTCCGGAACATATCTGGGTCGGCCACAAAAGATTACATTTACCATTGCAGGAAAATGAAACGTGTAACTAGGTCAGCCCAAAGAATGAAAGAAATTCTTCCAGAAAATAACAACCAAGAATATCAAATCAATAAGAGGGTCGACCACACACCCAAGAACATTAGACAAGACCCCAAATAGATCCACATGCCAAGAACCGCTCCGGTAATGAAGGAAAGTAAACCGATAAGCACAAGAACTATCTTAGAACCCAGAAATAGTCAACCGGGAGCGATAACTAGCCGGAAAAGAATCCAAATGGAATGAAAATATGGAATTAAGCACAAGAACCAACCTGGAAACCAAAAATAGGATCTGCAATGAAAATCAAGCAACTACCGGTACCTACCGGTAAGAACACAAAAAATTGCACACTGACTAAACAAGAACTAAACTGAAAGGAAATATTTTTGGTTGATGCAAGATTGCTCATAGAACGGGGATGCTCCTGCATCACATATCCTAGCCCTTGAATGTGTTAACAAGAGAAAGGAACCCAATTGTTTGGTCCAACGAGTAGGGACATGCCTTCAAAGAGATAAAGGTACGTTTAATCAATTCTCATATCTTGGCATATCCTAATTGAGAGAGAGAATTTCATGTGCAAATTAATGCATCTAAATTTGCAATTGGAACTACCCCACCTCAAGTAAGAGCCCATGGACTAGATCACCCATTTTTCTTTGCAAGTTGTTTACTCTTGAAAGTAGAAAGGAGCTATAGTACAATTGAAAGATAATCTCTAGTCATGATATATTCCATCCAAAAATTTAAGAATTATGTATTGGAAAAAAATTTCAAATTCTTTATGGACCACTAAGCATCATTGCATTTGGTAAACAATCCCATTACTCGATGTCAAATAAGCATATTGTTTTTCTTTTGGTAACTCAAGGGTATCCCTGTGTCTCAATCCAATGATTCCCACCAGATCTTGCCTTGGTCTTACTTTTATGCCAAGTTTTGGGGTCAGAGGGGGGCGAGATGAGGTGAGACTAATCCCCTTAAGGTTGTTGAATGGTCCCAATCCAACCAAACAACCAAGTTAATCGAGGCAAAGAGAATTGACCTCAGGCCTTGTATGGGACAAACCCAAAGCCCTTAGCCAACTACGCCACCCCTTCAAGCCAAACAAGCATATTGTTAATTCTCCTTTAAGAATTCATTTTCAAGATTGTTGTAGTGGAAATAAATAGTCATGCGAGAATCGACATATTGTCTCAAATCAAGTTAAGTGAACTTGTTGAAAGGGAGAATTAGGATTGTCTAGATGCAGAACTATTCCAAATAAAAATCTCACCATCTTAGTATGTGAAGATTGGGAAATTTCTATAAATAACAAACTTTTGAATGAAATGCAAATTTGATAGCAAAAAGGAGGCTAACATTTAAGGCATGAATGTTCCAAATGTCATTGCCTATTATACAAGATGGCTTTTGATCAAGTGCTATGAAGGTGTTTAATGCATTAACATATTTAGAGTTTACTTGACGAGGTGCATGAATAGTTGGTAGTCATATGGGACTTGATGCATCAAGAAGAAAAATACTACAAGGAGGAATTTGGTGGTCCTCACTCTATTAGAATGCTAAAATGAGTTATAGGTTGTGATACTTGCTAGAGATATGGAAGCCACTAAAATGGGACTTTATCCTTCATTGGCTTTTTTAATGCCAATAGTTATTTGAATGTTGGGATTTGAATTTCATTGGACCTCTTAAAACTAGCAAAGAAAGACAATGAAGGCAAATGAATAAAGTGAGGGCACTCCTTAATTATAGTACCCAAAGGATGACAATGTTCATATACAAGTGAGTTGTTACAATATTAATGGGTGATGGGGTGATGGTGTCAATTTGGAAGATCAACTACTACACTTTAACAAACTCGATAAATGATGGTTGAAAAAATAATGGGTGGTTGAAGTAACATAGAAGTATTAGAATGGTAAAGAGATTAAAAGGATGAATTTTAAAGCTGGTTCACATTTACTAGAATAAAATGAGAAATATGAAATTATATTGGGAAAGTTTAAGGTGTTGTGTCTTGGACCCCTTAAAATTCATAAAATATTGGAGGATGACACTTTTTGACTTCAAATATTAGATTGGAAAACAATAAAGAATGTAATAAATGATCCATAGTTAAAAATTTATTATCTAGGACAAGAAATTTTAAATAAAATTGATCTCAAGGACTTCATCAATGTTGTAGACACTAAAAAATGGTCAATGCTTGCGACTCCCCTTTTTAACATGTCTCCTTATTGCGTGTTTGGTCTTTATCATTCGTCAATACTGTGTGATCTTCGATTAACTAATTATGTCCTCCAATTTGATCATCTCCTACCAATTTAACCTAAATCACTCTTCTTGTCTACTTGATTAAATAATTTTGTCGATTATTCAATATCCCCCCCTTTGGCATTAATTTGACGTCATCCTCTCCTAGGGTTAAATAATTATTCAATTATTGACCCCCTTTATGCTAATATGTTCTTTTGAGAATAAATAAATTCATTTATCCCTAATTCTTTTGTCACTGTTGGTGTAAATAAATATTCATTTAGGATATAATTACACTTACTTAAGTTAACTTAGGATAATGCATCTCTTCATAGTTTGGATTTGAGACACTTAGGGAAGTGTGCACTTAGGGATAGAGCTTGTAGGAGAATTCCACCTTTTGTGGTCTTATTTTGCTGTTACACTCTACATTCAGTGGGTCATCCACCTCTTGTGGAATATTATATTATTTCTCCTACCTACCCTTAGTATTTCTTACCTACCCTTGTTTCTCATTGAGCCACATGTCATATTTGTGTGCTCATACATCCATATGGCCTTGCCTATATAAGCAGGCCTCTATTCATTGTATTGGTTAATCCAGTTGATCATTTGTATATTGATGAGAATACAGTTTGTTCTTGTCATTCTATTGTCTCTTTTAAGCTTTTCATTGTGCCCTTGATCTTGGCAAAATCCTACATGGTATTAGAGCTATTGGGGCTTCATTGATCGATTTTTGGAGACATCGTGGAAAGCTTCTATTTTTGGATTTGGGGATCTTCATTTTTTGGGGGCGTCATACAGCGATTTAGACATCACCGTTGAATCCGGGAGGCCGTTTCCATCAATTTCGACTATAAAGTCGACCTATTTTGGTGAGAAATTTTTTTTCCCCATTTTGGCTAGTGTCGTACGAATTTCGAAATTTTTTAAAAAAAAATTTTCAAAAAATTTCGAAAAATTTCAAAAAAATAAAAAAAAAACTTTTTGTTTGGGGGTCTGCAGACCCCCCGTACACAGTACCTACGGGTCGCAGGTTTTGCAGCGCCGCTCCAAACGTCGCGCCGCCGCCGTGCAAGTCCTCCCGCCGCCGCCCGTGCCGAGATCTACCACCACTGGCGGCCAGGATCCCTCGCCAGCCGCCTCGGTTTCCCCCAACCGCCGGTCTCTGAACGCCGCCGGCTCCGGCAGCTCCCGTCCTCCCTGCTTCCGATCGCCACCGGTCCCTCGGCTCTGACCACCTACTCCGCCGGCGACCACCTAACCTAGGCGGCAACCGCGTCCACCACGTGGCAGGTGGCCACTGGCCCGTAGGAAAACAGTCATTTGCACCACCACGTCAAATCCGTACAATCCGTACTGCACAGTCACTATGCCACGCAGTCATTCGTATAGTGCCACGTCATCCGTACGGTCTACACAGTCAGCAGTCTGTACAGTACGGACGCCCAGTCAGTAGGGAGGCGAAGTTTTTGTGACGGTCATACGGTCGTCAAATTTAACATAGTGACTTGCTGACGTCAGCGCCACATCAGCCTATTAGGTACTTGTAAATTGCTTGGATCTTAGTTAGATCTCTTGCATTATCAGTTTGAAACTCTTTTGGCCTTATTGAGGCAGTTGTAAAATTGTAATCAGAAGTCTACTTTGCCATTTTTTGCAAGTGGCCCATTGTATACGCACTACTTATAAAGTGCCAAAATCATCACATTTGGGGGGGGTTCTTTGATTGAGTGAATTTGGGGGGGTGTCTTGTGTGATTGTGCCTCTCTTTGTGCTCTTTCCATTCTTGTTGCAATGAGTCCTAATAAGTTTCCACCATTAACTCCACATAATTATGCATCATGGAAAATTAAAGTATGGAGTAAACTAATGGAAAAGGGTCTCACACACTACATAGATGGAACAATAACAGCACCACCTGATCCTAAGGCTGATCCAATTGCTCAATTAGAATGGCTCACAAAGAATTGCATGGCTCTTGGAACCTTACGCAAGTATGTATCAGATGACCTCATTTTCCACATTGAGAAGTGTAAAACAATTAAAGAGGCTTGGGATATGTTTCAAAAATTGTATGGACAAGTTGATGAAATCAGAGGCTATCAGATTGACAATGAGCTCACCAACTTAGATCCCAAGAGTTTTGATACAATCCAAGATTATGTCACCAAAGCAAATGAGCTAAGAGCAAAGCTTAAGGATTGTGGAATTGACAAAAAGGATGCTCAGTTGATCTTCAACTTGTTGGATAAGCTTGCACCAGAATATGCAACATTTGTGTCTAGCTTCCAAACTCATCATTTGACAGTGGGGAGTTCTTATGTTATGCCTTCATTTGATGCTTTCACAGAAATGTTAATATTGGAACAATCTAAGTTGTTGAACATGGGGTTTCTCAAGTCTTCAAAGTCCAAGGCTTTGGTAGCAAATCAAGGAAATCAAGGAAGTCAAGGCAAAGATTCCAACAAGAAGAAGAAGCAATCCAAGTCTAAGCCACATCAGGAAAAAGGACAATCATCCTCTCCATCACAAGGCGATTTTTCATCCTCTTCCAAGAAGGGGACACCACCTAAGAAGGATAAACCAACTTGTGCATATTGCAAAAAGTATGGTCATGATGAGCATTGATGCCACGCAAAGCAAGTTGATGAGTTAACCAATCTTCTCAAGAAAAACAACATCAACTTGCCATCCGCCTACACAAAGAAGGATTCAACTCCTTCCTCTTCCTCACAGTCTAAAGGAAAAGGGCAAGCATTTGTGGCTACAACAGGTTCTTCACAACAATGGATACTTGACTTGGGTGCCTCATATCACATGGGTTCTACAAAGGAGCAGTTTTCTTCATTGGAGCCATCTAAGGTACCTCACATTTACATAGGTGATGACACACAAGTAGTGGTTGAAGGGAAAGGTTCAGTTGACATGGATGATGGAACATTTGAGAATGTTCTCTATGTTCCTAACTTGTCTACCAACCTTCTCTCCATCTACCAAATCACTCACTATGGGAATGGGAAAAGGTTGAGTTTACACCAGATTCAGTTGTGGTAAAGGAACTTGATAATGATGCCTTGGTAGCAGTGGGACAAGTCAATGACAACTCAAGGCTTTATTCATTCTCCCACTTTGTGCCAAGTTCACCTTCTAGGGCCTTGCTTACTCACTCAAATTCAGAAAGTAAGCTATGGCATGAGCGGTTTGGTCACCTCAACTACCGCTATCTTCAGCAGCTAAGCACTAAAGACATGGTCACAGGTCTACCTCGAATCATTTTTTCAGAGGGTGTATGTTCAGGTTGTTCCATGGGCAAGCATCTCGAAGAGAAGTTTGATAAAGGGAAAACTTGGAGAGCTTTGGAAGTTCTTCAACTTGTTCATAGTGATGTAGCAGGTCCATTTCCAGCACCTTCATTTAGTAAGGCCCGCTATGTTCTTACCTTCATTGATGACTACTCCCACTTCACTTGGGTCTACTTTCTCATTCATAAGAGTGAAGTATTTGACAGATTTCAGGACTTCAAGACTCGTGTGGAGAAGCAATCAGGGAAAGTGGTCAAGATTCTTCGCACAGATAATGGCAGGGAATATGTGAACAAGAGACTTGAGGATTTTTGTACATTTGAGGGGATTGATCTTCAGCATTCTGTCGCATACACTCCACAGCAGAACGGGGTTGCAGAACGCAAGAATAAAACTCTCAAAGAAATGACTAGCTGTATGATACATGCATGTTCTCTTGATCCCGCCTTTTGGGCAGAGGCTATCAGTTGTGCCACACACATCCAAAATTGGGTTCCTCACAAAGCTTTACAAGGTATTACTCCTTTTGAAGCTTGGGCTGGTAGGAAACTGATTGTGAGACATTTCAGAGTCTTTGGGTGTCCAGCATGGGCTCACATACCTCCACAGAAACGCAAGGCATTGGAACCTCAGAGTCGACCTTGCATATTTGTTGGATATCTTGAGGGTGTTAAGGCATACAGATTGATGGATCCAGAGACACATGAGGTATTCATTGAGAGGAGTGTTCACTTTGAGGAAAGCTCTCCTAGCTTAGCCTCTCTACCTCCTCCACCTTCTTCCATTGTGGATAGTGATGTTAGTGATTCAGATGATGAGACTCCCTCAACTCCGACTCACAGGGTTCCACCTCTGCAGGGTCCACTTGCAGTTGAGGAGCCTCGTTCTCCACCTCCACCTAGGCCTCGTTGGGCTCGACAGACACTTGAGTCCGTGGGTTCTCTTGTTGGGGATCCTTCAGATACACGGAGAACTCGATCACAACATCAGGATCTTCCACATGCATTCATTGCTACCGCTTCCGATCCACAGACATTTAGGGAAGCATCAGGGGTTCCTGAGTGGAACCAAGCTATGGAGAAAGAGTATAGTTCCTTGATGAGGAACAACACATGGGATCTAGTCCATCTCCCTAAGAGGAGAAAGATGGTTCGATGTAAGTGGATCTATCGGACCAAGTTTGCAGCGGATGGTAGTGTGGATAAGTATAAGGCTCGACTTGTTGCAAAAGGTTTTTCTCAGGTTGTAGGTGTTGACTATATTGAGACCTTTGCCCCCATAGCCAAGATGAACTCCATTCGTTTGACACTTGCTATTGCTGCAGCTCATGGTTGGGCTGTACATCAGATGGATGTGAAGAGTGCTTTTCTTCATGGTGATCTTGACGAGGAGATTTATATGGAGCAGCCATAGGGTTTCATCCAGGACAATTCCTTGGTTTGCAGACTAAGGAAATCTCTCTATGGCCTTAAGCAGGCCCCCAGGGCTTGGTACGCCAAGATGGATTCCTTTCTTCTCTCCGCAGGGTTCACCAGGTGTCATTTCGATCCGAATGTCTACATTTTGCGATAGGATGACTCTCACTTGATACTTGTGCTCTATGTTGATGACTTGATCATTACAGGGAGTACTTCACCCATCATTAGCAGGGTCAAATCTGCTTTGCATGACAGATTTGCTATGACTAACTTGGGTCTTTTGCACTACTTTCTCGGGATAGAGATTTCACAGTCACCTTCCGGGATCACACTATCACAGCCCAAGTATGCTCTTGATCTACTTGCACGCTTTCATATGGCTGATTGTAAGCCTGCCCTGACTCCCTTTCTTTCAGGAGTCAAGCTTGAGGCTCAGTGTTCTTCTCCACCAGTTGATGCCACTTTGTATCGTCATCTTGTGGGTAGTCTCATCTACTTGACTCATACACGCCTTGATAATTCATTTGCAGTTGGCATGGTTTCCCGCTTCATGCAGGATCCACATGAGCTTCATTGGAAAGCCGTCAAACACATCCTTCATTACATCTAGGGTACACATCACTATGGGATTCACTATGTAGCAGGCACAGGACTTCGCTTGGTTGGTTACACAGACTCCGATTGGGCTGGAGATCTAGTTAATCGTAAGTCTACTTCTGGTTACAGTTTTCACCTTGGTTCAGGCCCCATTTGTTGGCAGAGCAAGAAGCAACATGCTATTGCTCTCTCTTCGACTGAGGCTGAGTATCGAGGCGCTGTTAACGCAGCGACTGAGACCATTTGGCTCCAGCAGATTCTCACAGAGTTTGGTTTCACCACTCCACGACCGACAGTTCTACATTACGACAATCAGAGTGCTATTGCAATCTCAAAGAACCCGGTCCAGCACCAGCGGACCAAACACATCGAGATTCACATGCACTATATCCGAGAGCTCATCCAGGAGCAAGTCATTGATTTGCAGTATTGTCCTATAGCAGAGCAGGTTGCTGACATATTCACCAAACCTTTCACCGAGAGTAAGTTCCAGCAGTTGCGAGCTCTCTTGGGGGTGCGAGATGTGTCATTAGGGGGGGTCAGCTGACTTCTCCTTCCTCTCTTAGGGGGGGGACTTTTTCCTCTTTGAGGTTTTGTCCTTCTTCTTTGAGAGTCTTTTGTACATTCATCTCTCTTTTGGGGGGGAGTTTTTTCCCACTAGGTTTTCTCCCTTTCTCCGTTTGTGAGAGATTGCATTGCATTGTTTTGCTTGCATTTGCATGTTGTACATGGGTACCTATCATGGCCTAGTAGCCGGGACCCATCTTGCATTGTTGACTTGAGTCTTCATTCCCCTAAGTTGCACTTAAGGGGGGGTGTTGGTGTAAATAAATATTCATTTTGGATATTATTACACTTACTTAAGTTAACTTAGGATAATGCATCTCTTCATAGTTTGGATTTGAGACACTTAGGGAAGTGTGCACTTAGGGATAGAGCTTGTAGGAGAAATTCCACCTTTGTGGTCTTATTTTGCTGTTACACTCCACATTCGGTGGGTCATCCACCTCTTGTGGAATATTATATTATTTCTCCTACCTACCCTTAGTATTTCTTACCTACCCTTGTTTCTCATTGAGCCACATGTCATATTTGTGTTCTCATACATCCATATGGCCTTGCCTATATAAGCAGGCCTCTATTCATTGTATTGGTTAATCCAGTTGATCATTTGTATATTGATGAGAATACAATTTGTTCTTGTCATTCTATTGTCTCTTTTATGTTTTTCATTGTGCCCTTGATCTTGGCAAAATCCTACAGTCACAATTAAATAAAATTCATTTAATTGGCTAATTACTAATTTAGAGTGAATTAATAAATGAATGTCTATTAATTCCACTCCATTTTGATCTCCACTACTAACTCCACCTCACTTTTCCACTTCCTAATTTTGCTCCACTTAAATCTACCAACCTTCCATTTCCCTCTCCACTTGCAAATGCTACCTTTTCCATTTGGCTTCACTTAACTCATCCTCACATTCGATCCTACCTATCCAATCGACCTTTGAAGTCTATAAATTGAGCTTCCATTTCTCATTGTCATAACCACGCCTTTTTGATTATCCTCGTGATCATGTTGTCAATTCACCCTTGTTTTTATCATATTTGTGCACTCACCTCTTTGAGAGCTACATTACATTAGAGGAGAAAGAAAAATGATGGAATGGAATGGAATGAAGGAGATGCGTAGTGTTGGTTTGCATAGTTGATGTTTATTTCATTTTATGCATTTGATTTTCATAGTTTTATTGATGTGTTTCGATTTAGTTTTCATGATATTTGGCTTTTGTGTTTGGCTTATGATATCATGTTTGTTTCTAATTGTTTTCTTAGTCAACAATTGTAATTAAAGCAATGAACCTAATTAATGCTAACATGGTAAAACTACAAATAGAGAAACTATTAAGTTTTTAAGTTATAGTCTTTTATTTCTTCTTGTCCTAGTGAATGTTATCAAGGATCATAACTATATTATATAAATCAATATGTAATCAAATACAATATACATCATAGCTAAATTTCAAGAAGGATAAAGGAAAGGGGAAAACAACTTGTAGTGGGTAGAAAAAAATATTAGACTACTTAAAAATTGGGAATGTCACATGCCCAAAAACATTATGAAACTTTCAACCAAAGGATACAATGCTAGAGCTATGGTGGAAATAAAATATTGAAGAGTGTGAAAGAAAAATATTTGCAATTGGGTGAACTCACAATACTGGTTCCCACTTTTTGGTACATCCTGATTTTTGCTAAAATAATACATTTTTTAGAAAATATAATGATTTAAGCTTTAAGAGGTCCCATTTGAAGTAATTAATTGAAGAGAGTTAGATCAAAGATGCTTAGATCAAAATTTCTTGGATAGAACCTCTCTACTTCTAAATCATACTTGCAATGGAGTCTCCTTTGCATCTATCAAATGCTGATAAAAAACCAATTTTACATTAGCTATTAGGGGGTCAAATGAATTCATTTATAAGTTTTGTTTTTTAAAGTATTTATTCCTTGTTATATGCTTTCCAAATAGTATAATTTTTAATATATTTAGTTTCATTAATATTTTTTTGTTTTATTTTTTATGAATGTAGGTTTTTCACTGAACATGAACTTCTCTGTTCAATGCATTGGAAAAAATAGTAAACTAATTCAAAAAAAATCTGAAAAATATCTATGCCCTAGGTATTGATGTCTTCTTTCTAACAAAAAAAAAACATTGAATTTTGATATATATAGAACAAGTTATGTATTCAAACATACACCTATATCTAAATTATAATTAGTCAGACTTCAAAACTAGATAAAATAAAAAATATTCAACATATCACTATCAAACCAACTGCATGCCCTAGTTATTGATGTTACAAACCAAAATTCAAAAGAATTAAGTTTTAATCATTTATAGAAAAAAAGTTATGTGTTTTAGGATGCACATCACTCTTAAAAAATGATGTTTGCTATAAAAAACTACTTTTCGAGGGAGATGGAAAAATAAATAAAATTTTATTCAAAAAAAATTGAAAAAAATATATTTAGAATCTAAAAACAAGATGTTACAAACCACTAGTTTACATCATCTTCAAATTCTTAACGGTTTAAAAGTTATAGGTATCAGAAAGTGAAGTTTTTTTTTCAAAATGTTCATGTAAGTGTCAAAGTTGGTCAAAAAGTGGGAACCAGTATTGTAAGTTCACCCAACTTGAACTCTACACTCTCTAGTCAATTGTATACCATCGAAACATTATTGCACATTATTTCTCCCAATCGTACATTACTTGACACCAATTCTCTACTCCATTGTCTCTCTCTTTTCCACCATACAACCCTTGCAAATAGTTTTTTCACCAAATAGTCCTTGTTTGTAGTATAACCTACAACCTGTCTTAAAAATTTGATCATACCAAATGAACTATATGACCTTTTTTTTTCATTTTCACTTGGTTTTACCATCAACATCTATTGTATATCCTTTAGTGCCTACATATGTATACCTTGCCCAAGAGAATTCTTTAGTATGAAAAGTTCAAATGGATCTCATTACACAATTTTCAAAAGAAAGTACTATATGTCCTACTCATACTACTACATATTACACTTCAAGTTATAGTGAAATAATTTTGTACACCTAGGAATTACCCTATGGCTAGGTGAAAGTGCTGAAAGTTTGAATAAGTACTTGTATGATCTACATAAATTCATCAAGTATTGTGGGAATTAACTTCTTCACTTGCCTTGTACAATTTGTTGAACACATAAAAACCTCTAAGTTTGCATTATATTTTTGAAGTAGACCCAATTGGGTTTGGAGAGACATGGAAAAAAAAATCAAGGACCATAAGGAGGAAGGGTTACTTCTACAAGTGCAATATTTAGCAACTATTTTGTAGTTGAAAAATCAAGATTCACAAAGGTAGCATTGACAATCGAAGATAAAAGGGGAAGTGCATGAATACTCTCTTCTTTTTAACATAGGTTGAAAATATGGACAACACTTAATAAAGATTTTATAAAAAATACATGATTAGGGAAGGTTCGATAATCTTAACTTCCATAGCTACACTAGGGCCAAAAATGATGCAACCCATATTATAGGGTGTAGCTAGCACACAAATGAAGTGGAAGCAAAGCTTTGTGCTAGGAAAGTGGAAAAATTCTACACATACAATAACTCAAAGATCCTCACTATAAATGAGTGTAGGATATGGTGGATTAATAAATCAAATGATCATCCATTTAAGTTTGCCATATCTTTAGCAAAGTTAGATAAAATACTATGGATGCCTTTGTTTTAGTGTTAAAAATTGAGCCTTATTTGATTTGAAGGGTTTCTAATAATGGTAGAGTGAAGAAGTAATCTTTAATGCACTGCATGGACCAAGAGCTAACAATCATCCACATGCTTATGAAATTTTCTAGGGTTTTTGGGGTACCATGCACATTGTCCTCTATTTAAAGCTTAATACTAAATCATGTAAGCACAAAAAATATTTTTTGTTCAAACACTTTATTACAAAAATATGCCTAGCAAAAATATATATACTTGTAGTGTCCTTGTAGACACCTAAAACTTGCAAAACTAATTAAATGAATTTATATTTATTTAATTACCCTAATCTGCCTATTGACTAAACTAAGGTTTAATCAATATCCCTTTTCTTCTAATCAACAATTAATCAAATTAAAGATTTAATTAATTCCCCCTTTCTTCTATCTAAGCCATTTTAATTAAATTCAACATTTAATTAAATATCACCTTTTAGCCATTTTAATTAAATTCAACATTTAATTAAATATCCCCTTCTAACCATTTTAATTAAATTCAATATTTAATTAAAATCTCCTTTCCCATTTAAGTAAATTTACATTTAATTAAAAATCCATGTTTCCCTCACCCCACTTGCATTTTACAACATATGCAAGTTGCATCTCCTTTTGACTAAAATAAATCTTTTATTTTATCTAAAAAATCTTATTTTCCTCCACCCACTTGCATTTTCTTACAAATGCAAGTTGCACCACAATTTTAAATAAATAA
Source organism: Cryptomeria japonica (assembly GCF_030272615.1). Taxonomy (NCBI): domain Eukaryota; kingdom Viridiplantae; phylum Streptophyta; class Pinopsida; order Cupressales; family Cupressaceae; genus Cryptomeria; species Cryptomeria japonica. The sequence continues at coordinate 16,713,797 of NC_081411.1, forward strand.
ATTATTTATTTGAAATCCTATCTATCCCCACCCACTTGAAACCTTTAATAGATTCCCTTAAAGTCTTCAAGCCTTTAATGGCTTCCTTCTAGAGTCTTCTCAAACCTTTAATGGTTTCCTTTAAAGTCTTCTTAAGCCTTTAATTGTTTCCCTCAAAGTCTTCAAGCATTTAATGCTTTATCCCCTTTTTCTCATATAAATAAATTGAGATTTATTTAAATAAAATCCAAAATTCACATTCACATTTAAATAAATTAATATTTATTTAAATATCTATCCAAATGCAAGTTGCATTCATTTTAATTGAAATAAATTTTTTTATTTTAATTAAAAATTTATATTTCTCCCACTTGCATTCTCCTACATTTTCCATTAACTTCCTAAGCATTCTTCTAGAACCTCCCAAAACCCACTTAATTAGTCTAATTCTTCTATCATGGCCACATCCCTAAATTTTGGGGAAGTCACTTCTATTTTTGGAAGAAAGTCTTCTAAATGCATTTAAAGTTTTATATTTTCAACAAGCTAACTTTGTTGAGTTCCCCAAACTTGTAAGACTCTCACAAAAGTCTCGAAGGTTATCTAACTTCCAACAAGATAACCTCCAAGGTTTCCAAAGAGCTTTTAATGCTCTTACAAAACTTCACATTTTCAACACATTGAGCTTTGCACAAGATTTTGTCCATTGGACAATATCTTTATTCATTGGATAAAAGCTTTATTCCATGAATTTGCCCACACAGGATTAACCATTAAGTCTTCTAAAGCATTTAATGCCTCCTCCTTCTCCTCTCAAGCAATCTCATGGTAACACTTGTCAACATGGGATTGGGTTGAAAATCTCACATGGATTGATAACTTTCAATCTTGACCCTCCTTAAGCCAATTCAATCTTGGCCATCCAATTCTCCAAATCTTCTATAAATAGAGCCCATTTCTCTTTCAATTCATATCTCAATCTTGTGCATCTAAATTATAGTCATTTTGCAAGTTAAGGAGCTCATCTTGTCATCTTCAAGCATTCAAGCCATCTTCAAGCATCCAAGCCATTTAGCATTAGCATTAGCGTTTTAGCTTCATTTTAGCATATCATCTCATAGTATTTTATACTCATCTACTTTAATTAACTCATCTAGCATCATCTAATTTTGAATTTGGAATACATTTAACATCTTAATCATCTAATCTTGCATCTTGCATCCTATCTTCACCCATCATCTCATCTTAGCTAAGATCTTAGTTGCATCCATTTTGATCTTAGCACACCACTGAAATCTCGTTCTCTAGTTTGTCATCTAAGAGATTAAGTGCTCTTCCAATTGAAGGTCACCTTGAATCTTGAAGATCTTTAGAGATATAGGACAATGAGATGATTTTAGGAGTTTTAAATCCACTAACTTGTGTATGATTTCTAACTCTAATGTAATGTTTCATTGGTGTGTTTGAAGTGTTTTTCATCTTGCAGGTTGAAGACCACATTTTTGGCATACAGTCCTGAATTGTATCCCTCTAAAAATTCACTCACTTTGGTGGTTGTGCACCATGCCCTTGATTCATGTCTAATTGTGCTCAGTCCACGGCCATTTCTAGAAGCCCATAACAATTCTTTGCCCATTGACCTTTATTCTAGCTCAAAAAGTGAGGACTATGGCACCTAGCACCATGACCCAGTTATTTTAGGCCCAAAGTTGAACTCCTATTAGTTGGGAAAATAAGGAGTTGGAAAGTGCTCCTCAATGTCAACCTTCTTCTAAATTTAAACCTAAAAAGGTGTAAGTTGTGTATGTATACAACTCACTTCCCCTCAGTTTGAACATCTCTTCACAATAAGCAAATCCAATTGAGCATTCAATCAAGCATTTTGAAGGCAATCGAGGAGAAAGGTGAAGCAAGTATAGCAATCATGAATAAGTTATGTGTTCCACCATGAATGAAGGCATGGATTATCACCTATCAAGCAACATCAAGCTTTATGTGAGGCTTCAAGTCAAGGAGTTCCACATCAAGGTATCATTTGTCAACTCAAGCATTTCCATAAGGTTTTCAGCCTTTGCCCTATCAGGGGTAAACTTTCATCCATCATAGCTATTGTGGAAGTGGAAACACTTACCTAGGGTTTGACTTAGGCAAGATCCTATACAACACAACATTTCACCCTCTTTTATGTGTGTAGGTTATAGATCTGATAGCTAAAAGTTGTGAAATTGTGTAGAGAAAATTGAAACATACAATTTTAGACTTCAAACAAGTGAAAACCTTAGGTCTATGCTAATTTGTATATTTGACCTACACTTTTTGGTTGGGAGGGAGTGATCCACATTGCATCCCGGTCTAGAATATGAAGACTTAGCTAATGGAAGCACCTCTAGGTCTAGGGCACTTAGTACACTTGATTGGCATTTTTAGGCTGAGATTTCAATGACAAGTTCCTTTCTATTTCTTAGTTCTATATTTTTAATTTTGTGTTGACTTTCTATTTTGTATCTATCTATTTATGTTGATTCTTGTCAATTTTGCATCATTTTACGTAGTTATTACATCTTCAATTCAATCATATCTAATCATATCCAGTCATATTAAAAAAGGGACAATCAATCACAATGATAAATTCTCCTATAGGGGTGAAGTTGAGCTTAATTGGTTGTTCCCTAATGAAATATGTGGAAATGGTTCCTAGTTTGGATTCCTGGGCTAGAGACACTCATTTTCACAACATTGCAATAATATGTGGGATGCATAAAACCATATGTTTAAAAAGGGATTTTTCACTTAATGAGCAGTATGTTGCATCTTAGACCTCATGAAGAGTAGAATGATAGGTTCCACTAGGTATCTTAACATTGTAGTATAGATAACCTACTTATCAAGTGTGAGTTGTACAACTGGGTAGAAGTCCTCTCTCAAAATCCACGAGTCTCACTAAAACACAAAGGATTTATATGACACAATATTTGATTGGGCTAGTTTAGATGTAGTCTACATCTAGGCTTTGAATTCACTTGATGAAAAGTTACTATCAAATAAGACAACTTTACGTAGCCATCCATCTTTATATGGAAATCTCTTGCATCCAATTGGCTAAAATATTGGGTGAAGAAATTTCAAGGGATGTACATACTTCAAGAAAAAGGAAACTAATAATAATAGAGTCTACTTATGAAGAAGCACCTATATAGGTAGGGGGAGAAAAATGGGGAAGTAATTGCAATCCCCTCAACCTATTACATTGATAGTTCTCTCCAATGATGAGTCCAACTATATTGATGAGTAGCTAAGTTTGGTTGGGGATCCTATAAACACATTGAAGTATCATACAGTGAGCCCTATACAAAACATATAAGAGCTTACTCTTGAATTATAATATTAATAAAGTGTGTATGATGGAACTAACCAACTAGGCATCAAGATTAGTATGCATAAAAAATAATCAGGATTGAAACAAAAATAAGACCATGTGAAAATATCGTCATGCATACAGTTAGAGATTGATAGTACAAAACCTAGACAAGAGGAAGCAATATCCATAAAAATTTCATGACCAAATATAGGAAATTCACTCTATACAATACTATATTAGTTGAGAAATACAACCCCACAATAGCCTGAAGATCTTCTGCAAGCCGAATAACCTGTTACAAGGAGAAGCAATGAAGCAAAATCTGAAGAACAAACAAAACACAGGAAAAATATTCTCTAAAAAAGAGAGCTCCAATTCACCAGAAAAATGTATTGTGAAAAGATAATACAATGAAAAGAAAAAGTAACCTCTAATAGGTCAAGAAACCCTAAAAAGGGAAAACCCTAGGCTTGCACATAATAATTAATTAAAATAATTAATTATATGCACCTAATGCTAGCTTAAGTGTAAAAAGATAATTGGAAACTTAAAGAATTAAACAAATAATGTTTAATTAATCAAGTAAAGACCCAATTACTCTAACACCCCCCTTAAGCTAGACTTAGGGAGAAGCTAAAACCTAGAACAACTACTGAAAGCATGAAAGAAGAAGAAGGAAGGAAGGCCTCATAAAGACCCCCCAAGGACAACTTCCTTCACCCCAAGCATAGAGCGCAACTGAAGATAGCGCGGCGATGCAAAAGGTTTCGTGAAGATGTTTGCAACCTGCTCAGAAGTGGGAATGTACTCCAGAATGAGAACACCATCCTGAATCAACTGACGGATGAAATGCATGTGAAGCTCAATGTGCTTCGTCCGCTGATGCTCTACCGGGTTGCGGGAAATATGAATAGCACTCTGATTGTCACACCAAAGAACAGTGGGACTATCAGGAGGAAAACCAAACTCAGTCATCAATTGTCGAAGCCATAAGATCTCCTGACTAGTGAGCACAGCAGAGCGGTACTCAACCTCTGTAGATGATAATGCATGAGCAGTCTGCTTCTTGCAAGACCATGTGATAGGACCAAAGCCAAGACAAAAAACAAAGCCGGAAGTAGACTTCCGATCAGTGACATCACCAGCCCAATCTGAGGCAATCAATTGTGCCAACTATATTCAGAATCGGATGCCTCACAAGGCTATTCGACATATGACTCCTGAGGAGGCTTGGTCTCATGACAAGCCTAATGTTTCCTTATTTCGAGTATTTGGCAGTGAGGCATGGGCCTTTATTCCTGATGCTCAGAGGAAATCCATGGAGCGGAAGAGCCGACCACTCATTTTTGTTGGCTATTGTGAGGATGTTAAGGCGTACAGGTTGTTTGATCCTGATTCCAGAGAGGTCCTGTTTCGACGGGATGTTCAGTTTGATGAGCGTCTTCCCACAGTGGATACCGCGACTCCAATGTCTACTCCTCTGCCTACTCCGGCCACTGCACCACTTCAGGATCTTTTTGAGGATGATTCTGATGATGGTGCTGATGATCCACCATCCCCACCTCCACCTACTCCACCTCAGATGCCCAAGTGGGCTCGCCTTACTGTTGCAGCAACAGGTCCTCTGGCTCTGATACCATATAGGAGTTGAGAAATACAACCCCACAGTAGCCTGAAGATCTTCTGCAAGCCGAATAACCTGTTACAAGGAGAAGCAATGAAGCAAAATCTGAAGAACAAACAAAACACAGGAAAAATATTCTCCAAAAAAGAGAGCTCCAATTCACCAGAAAAATGTATTGTGAAAAGATAATACAATGAAAAGAAAAAGTAACCTCTAATAGGTCAAGAAACCCTAAAAAGGGAAAACCCTAGGCTTGCACATAATAATTAATTAAAATAATGAATTATATGCACCTAATGTTAGCTTAAGTGTAAAAAGATAATTGGAAACTTAAAGAATTAAACAAATAATGTTTAATTAATCAAGTAAAGAACCAATTACTCTAACAAATACAATAGTTTATATAAATTTGGAGCCATTGGAAGAAGTGGTGTTTGAAGAATCCCATTTATGGCTTAAAAATAGAGAAACTTCTCAAATAACTAGTAGCTTGATACTAGTATGTGTGCACCCTTTTCTGAAGTTCTATATGGGCAATTCATAGTAGCCTTGTACTCTATTATCAATTTTGATATCTCTACTCGTCATGCTTAGAAAAGAGATGGCTTCTTTATGTGTGATTGCAACTAAAGTTGATGAAGCTATAATCCCTTGAAAAAGACTCATGTAGAGATAGAAGAACAAAGACAATGGTTCCAAGCACAACTTCCCCAATAAACCTAATTGATAGAACAAGTGAAGAGTTAATTGGCACAAAAGAAACAAGAATTAATCAAACTCAAAGAAACCAATGAGAAGGCCAAATATATTCTTATGGAGGTAGTATAGTTGGTGAAAAGTACAAGGGAACATGAATTGATTGCCAGCCACTACCTCAAGGAATTCACATTAGAAATATACAACCTTAGGGCCATTGATAAGGAACTTCACACCCTAGTAAAACATCTTCAAATTTAGTAGGCATTGCATTAATTTGAAGAACACCTTATATGCTTGATCTTTCTATTTAGTTTTGTCTACTAGGAACCCATTTTTTATTTTGTGGGGGAAGATGCAATTAGAATGAATTTGTAATCGTAATATTTTGCTAGTAGTAGAATATTTTAGCAATGCCTAAAATTTGGCTAGTTTCTTTGATTAATTTAAGTAGTTTCAATAGAGTGTTCTTGATGCAGGGACGTCGCGGGGTCAAACTTTTGACTCGGTTGTCCGATTGGGCTGAAATTTTATGTGGACATAGATCTTGAGGAGTTGATTGGATTTCCGACTAAACTTAGTTCGGTAGGGCCTCCAAAAATTCAAATTTTCAGGGCCGAATTCCTTCCTCTGAGGCCTCAAAATTGGCTTTTACTTTCTTTTTCGATTTTTAGAAAGTTGGGTTTTTAGTTAATTTTGAGCTCGTAATTTTTTTGAGATTAGAAAGTTGATTTTTTGTGTTGTAGGAATATTTTTTAGATTTCTAGAATATTTCCTGATTTTTGGGATAGATTTGAAAATTTCCTTAAATGGCAATTTTCGGATTTTGTAAAAATCTGCCCAAAAAGGAAATTTTTGGTGATTGTTTAAAATAGGGACTTTTTCATTGTAATGGGGGAATGGTTGGAGTTGCAGAAGGATAATGAAGAACATTTGATCTAGACTTGTGTTTATTTCTGATTATTCTTTGTTATATTGGTTATGTTTTAACTAGTTACATTAGTTCTAATTGACAACCATTGGCTTTCCCCCTTTTAAATCAACCTCTCACGAATAGGGAAATGTCAAATTTATAGTTGATAAATCCTGGTCTACTACTATGTAAAGAACTATATGAATATCTAACTATATATTTATTACTCAATTTAGTGTGCATTATGTTTCATATTATGCAAGTATCATTGTTAAAAGATATAGGGGTAAACACCTATTATAGATTTGTAGGACTTTTTTGGCTCTTTGAGCTGAGTGATGATGACATGATGGAAATGAAGTTTAGCATGTTTGGTTTTTTAATATACCTAATGTGACATTGAACCAATCATCCTTAAGTGAGGGTGATTTGATAATGTCTACTATTAATATTATAATAATTATAATTTAGAATTGATCTCAATACAATATACTTCAACTTACTTTTTTATCCTCTTAAAAACCTTTTCTCTAGATGATAAAAAAATATCTTTTTTTTATTGTAATGGTGAAATTTGCATACCCATGTACTTTCCTTTTTGTGTCGTGCCTACCTTTGTGGAATGACTTAATGAAATTACATGTCAATAAGTAGTGTACTCTTGTGTTAGGTTTGGTTCATAGTCTGATCCCTAGCACCATCGTATCCCTATTTATTCTTCCCCATACATTCATCATTTATCTTTTCCCATTTGCACTTACTTCAATGCATTTGTTCACTACCTTAAAATTATCATTTCATTCTAAGATTCTTTTTGAGTGGATCATTGATCTAGTTCAATCTCATCGGCCATAAGAATTAATTCAAAATTTAAATCATTAGATTTCAGTTTGATTTTTTTGCTCCTTTCTACTACCATTCACAAGTTGAGGCAGTAGCATGTTATGTCATGATATTTAAAAATAGTCAATGCACACTTAATTACACATGTGACATCAAGGAGAATCATTCGAATATATTTCAATTTCTAAAGGTTATATAGGGTATTTGCATTTATGTCTATGTTGTTTTCAATATTTCAAATTCTTAGAAGTTATTAGATGCAAGTGAGAATCAACAAATACATGTGTCCTTTTCTTTGTAGTTGTGTTGGTTTGTACTTGATAGCTTGGTTACAATTTTGTCTTACTCCCATAGGGGAGGTCGTTATATTTGTCTATGCCTATGGACTTGCTTTGTAAAAGGGTTGAGATCGTTGTTTCCCATTTTATCTAATAAAAAAATATTTGATATGTTCTAAAATGCAAATTATTTTTAAATATTTATTGCAATTATCACGTTGCTATTTAATCTAAATATTTTTTTAATTTTTTTTGAAAAATGCATATATGAATTAATGAAAAAAGACTGTACAAGAGGAAAACAAAGCATCAAGGAAGTAGCACTTCCAAGCCAAAAAACTTGAAAAAAAACAACTTAGGTTGTCAATTTAATCTAAGTATTTGTGTTCATTTATTGCATGTATTTAAGCAACCAAGATAGTTCGAGGGCTAACTTAGTTTATTATACCCCTTATAATTTTTATTTATTGAAACACGGCATAAGAAATTACATAGAAGAAGGCAGCCAAGAAAATAAATGAAACAATATATACCTCTTAGAATTCAAAACACACCTCTATTTTTTTTTGCATTGTTCAAGAGTTTATTAGTTCCTGCCAATAGGCAGGATTACTAATGCATTCATTGGATGTATTTTATTTCTTATACTAGCCAATCATATGAGACTATTTTAAAATATTTGTCTAGATTTCTATAGTTTCAATTTTGATACATTTTCTCATAATTTAAATAATACTATTTATCTCTTTTCTTATTGGTCTATTCTACAAACAGTCATTGCAATAAATGTATTTTGTTTAGTTCAAAAATAGTCAATATTATTTGCAATTATGTGACAATAAATTTTTGGTCTCCCTCATAATGATAAATGATGTTGAATTCCACAAAAATCTTGAGAAATCTTATTTCATTCAATAAAATCCAAAAAAATCTAAGTAAAATATTATTGATAGGATGTATTTTATACAAGGGTGTTGATTCATCACCATGGTCACTGGATTGGAGTGGGGTTGTGACTGCTATGTTTTTGACAGTTACAAATGTAAGTTGGAAGAACAATTTCTATTCTTTCACACTCAGGATTTATTTTGTTGTCTTTTAATCTAAAGATTTAAAATTTCACTACTTTTAAAAACCATCTCAGTAATCTATTGGATACAAATTGTCCGCCTTTTCTCTAGCTGATGAATTTATGCCATGAGTGTATTTCTGCTCAATAAATTTGCTTATATGCAAAATATAGGTTGCTATTTTCTGTAACTTTTTCCTTGAGTTTTGTCTCATGCATACGATGCAATGTCTTTTTTTTAATCTATTTACAATAAACAAAAACCATGATCAATGTTTTGCAGGAAGGAGACCATGTTAAAAGCGTAAATCCTGGATACCTTTCATAGGAGCAGAATTGCTTAATACAACAAAGCAAATTCCACAACTATTGCCAACATACTCGCTGCCTGGACTAAAATGGGGAGCTTATGAACATAGTATGGACATCAATCAAAGCACAGTAGAAGGGGAGCTTTTGTCAGATATTATAGTTCGAAATGCTCAATAGACATGTAGGCAAAATGTGGAAGCATTGGCAACGCACGCGAACTGTTTGACAAAATGACCAAAAGAAATGTGGTCTCTTCGAATGCCATGATTTCATGCTATACACGTAATGGATTGGTTGAAAAGGATTTAGAAACTTTTAAGAAAATGCAAATGCAGGTGTAAAGCCATATTTCACAACCTTTGCCAACATCCTCCCTACCTTCGAGAACACTGTAGCTACGGAACAGGGTACAAGATTATGAGGGATAATACTAAACATATTTAAGTTTTTTTAAAAAAAATTTCTGTTATTATTTTTTTTCCCTCAAGTTGGTGAGAAAGGGAAGCTATTTATCTACGTTGCAATGATTTTTTATCTCTATGTGGAAATAGTATTCCATGATTTTTTATTTCAATGTGGAAATAGTTTTATCTCAATGTCGAAATAGTAACTTGGAGTACTATGATTTTACAATTATTTTTTAATAATTGATTTATTTTATTAATCTTAGAATTCAATTTTTGAGTAATTACTTTTTAAATATATAATTTTCACCATTAAAAATTTATAATGTTAGCTAAAATTCTATTAGTATAATATAAACTTTAAAAAATCTTTTCTTAAGAGAATCTTTTCTTTCAAATGACTAGAATTTTATTCTATTATTTCTTAAAATTTCTTTGTTTATTTTTTAATATTTATTTTTTCATATTTATTTTTTAAAACAAAATCTCTCTCACCGAATCTTTGCACTAATAAAAAACATCTTGGCAGGAACTTGATGCTTTGCGTCTCTTGTTTTATATGGATTGATCTTTGTGCTTATTAGTAAAGTCAATAATGTACAAAGAATTTATGAGAAATTAAATCTTACTATCTTTGACTTTGAATTGAAAAAGACCAATCATTAATGATCTCTTTGGTTTATTATGTGCTTATTAGTAAAGTCAATAATGTACAAAGAATTTATGAGAAATTAAATCTTACTATCTTTGACTCTGAATTGAAAAAGACCAATCATTAATGATCTCTTTGATTTATTAACGAAATAAAACAACTTACAAAGAATTTATGAAAAAATTAAATTGAAAATGACCAATTATTCATGCCTCTTTAATCTATATTTTTAATACCAATCAACCAAAAATAAAATATCTAAAAATGAATAAAAAGTGCCCCAAATTATCATATTCCAATTCATTCAAAGATAAGGACTTCCACTTCCACAAGAGTCTGACTAATTTTTCTTTGTACAGAGTGGGTACACCCTCAAGGACAGTATGTACACATTATTAATTCATACTTGAAATGGTTCTGGCTTTACCTGCAGAGATTAGGTACAGGGAATCCATGATTCACATCCAAGAAACTACGAAGAAGCTGCCTGTGAAAAGGAAATTTAAAACAGTACTGAATGCACGGATGTGTCTTTCTATTTGCAGTTGATCTGATTTCACATGGTGGGGTATATTCAAGAGGTTGGAGATATGTATGAGATTCTCAGCAAGAAAGTGACTGGATTATAGCTTTATACTCCCATTGGGGCAACCAGACAAGATTCAAGGAAGGACATCAGAAAGAGATTTTTATATTAATAAGTTTTGACAGTGACATTGCCCCCCAACATCACTACCCCTTCAATTGTATGTTTGGTGCTTGGAACTTTCCTGGAAATTTCTTCCATGTGCTGTTAATAGTTGGCTCTTTTGTTCGTTGAACCAGTACAAAATGTACTTTTGTGTATGGTTCTGAATTTCATTATTGTGTTTTGAAAATAAAATCTTAAAAAACTGTATTTTAAGATGATAGAATTTTGCAATTAATGAAAAGTTAGCTATCATAGATACATGAAACTAGTATGAAACTAGTATGTGAGACTAGATAGAATTTTAGTTATAGCTGTTATACATCATTTGTTGTTAGGAAACGTCTATGCAGCTAACTAAAATGCATGCATACAAAAAAAACATTTAGATTTTTTAAAACTTTTTTCATATATCATATGTTTTAGTTGGCCGGATAGCCATGGATTAACCATTTTTTATTATAAAGCAACCAAATCAAGGGCGTTGACCCGAAGACACATAAAGCACTACCGGCACACACACACAACTACCTAACGAAAGTCAGCGAATCCCTACTTAAGTCCTCAAAAACAAAAACTGCATACCGCTAATGGATAACCCAAGATTGAAAACAATCTCATCCAAAAAGCGCCTTAAGCAACAGGAAACCAACATATTGTTTGAACTATAGTAATTGTTAGAAGTAGCAAGATTACCAAGGAACCAGTCGTTCTAGTGAAAAAAACTATAACAAAAAGGAAAAGTTACAACCATTAATCGTGTTTTTCAACACCCATGTGCTTAGAGAGCAGAAGCTCGGTTCCACCCGGACTAAATCCCCCTCATGATAGCTTCCTCCAGAGTGAAGTTGAGATGCAACGTAGACCTAAAGAAGGATATGCAGAGGGAAAAACCAGAGCTGGAGATAAGAGAAATCGACCGAGAAATAGCCAAAGTATTGTGCGAGTTGCAATAATTATTTCTAGTGGTGTTTCCCAAAGCATGCGTCCGCCAGCTCCGGGAAGCATGTGAAGGGACACCTCTTAATTTCTCCACCAACTTGCAAAGATCATCATTATGAAGAGATCTTAAGTTCCAGTTATGGTAATAAGTGGTGTCCTTGCTATGATTAATGATTAAAAGTTGGTGCTTCAATCCTTCGGCGATGCAGAATTCAGTGTCCTGCCATGTTGGCTCTGAACGGAGAAGGTGGGGACCACATGAGGCCAACTTGGCATAGCCTGCCCAATTTGAATTTAAATTTCCCTCCAACAGCTTAGCATAGCAGCTAGCCCAAAGTGACCCCTTATAAGAAAATATATGGCACATCATTGATTGGTAGAAGCCATTTGTTCTTTCCTAAAAAGGTCCTTCTGCTTGTCAGTAAGAGAATCAAGGTGTCTCCAGCACCTCATACCTTTTATCTCCAGACCTGTCGCAACCAAAGAGTCCGCCAACGTGTTTCCCTCTCTGTAGATGTGCTGAATTTGAAATTCCTCCAGCTAGACTATCATGGACCAGATGTCGTTGATGACGTTGTTGATCATCTAGCTAACCCCTGAAACTCCTTTAGCTGCCTCAATAATCAACTTAGAGTCCCCTTCAATGATCAGTATTTTAGCATTGATACCGAGAGCCAGCTTAAGCCCCTAGAAGAGAGCAAGGGCCTCAGTCATGTTGCTCGAGACAGAGTCAAAATTTCCCGCGTAGGCCAGAACCAAGTTGCCCATGCTATCCCTGATAATTCCACCTCCTGCCACAAAACCATTGCGAGCAGCACCGTCAAAATTAAGTTTGAGACATAGATTAACTGTTATTTATATGTCGTCTCTTGTTCATATTTTGACTATCTTTTCTACTGATTTTTCTTAGTTATATGTAAATTCAATTTTGGTTTTTCAATTAAAAAAAGTTAGCTATCATACAGTCCCACTGATGAACTTTTTCCATCTTCCTTAAAAAGTCTTGTCTTTCATAAATTTGGGCCCCCCATAAATATCAAGCATTTATAGTGTAAATGAAGGATATACATGGTTGAAGAAAGGAATAAATAGATTGGTTGGTTGTGACATGCTTTTGACGATAGGCATATTCTTAATGGATGGTTTAGGATTGTATGGCTTTTTTCTCTAAATTAAGTAGATTTTGCTTTTGAAGTACTTTCAAGCTTTTAGAAAAAGTTTCTGACAAAATATCACTGTGTTGAGATGGTGATCAAATTATTTATTCCATTGTATGATGCAAGCATGAGAATTAAGGAATAACAGTCTCAATTTCTGTTTTTAAAGAGATTTAAAATTATTTGTTTGCCATCTATTTCGGTCTGTACATGTATGTTTTGGATTCTTTAAATTTGGTTTTTATAAATATAATTTAATTAATTTATTTTTTATATAAAATTTTAAAAAATTATAAGTTTTGATATATAATGTGTTATAATGTTTTAAATCTATTTAAATATATTTCGTCTACTTTAAAATTATTTTTATTGGTGAGATGAAATGTTATAGTTTCATTTTTGAAACAAGAAAAAATGAGAAAATACAAAATATTTGTTAAAATTAATCATATTGATTAATCTGTATGAGACTTACATATATATACTTAGAAAAAATGAGAAAATACATAATATTTGTTTAAATTAATCATATCATTAATATGTATGAGACTTACATATATATAATTAAAAACAACATTTGCATACAAAACATATGTTGACACATTGGAGAGAGATCCATTCTTATCAATCTTCATTTCTTTCCAAAGATATTATACACTTTGATTGGAGATTATCCTTTGATTCAAGGGCAATTGGTTCTTCCATTATTAATATTCTTGATACAATTCCCCTACTACATTTTCTAGAAACCCTATTACCATGCACACTTAGGCTCTTCAATACTCCTAACTCTCACAATCACACCATTAAACTTAGCACTTTAATTCATACCTCAACTCAAACTGCCACTTTTAACCATTTGCCTTGGTCTTGGTTTGATGGATTTGATAAATTAGTAACTATAATATTTAAAAACTATGGTATTTTGGCTAGTATATATTGATACATAATAATATACACAATTTACATGGTACCTATATTTATTCTGTTCCTCAATTTAGAATGTGCCTAACTCCTAGTCTCTTATATTTATATCAATCCAATAGGTCAATTTGTAATTTTTTTAATTCAGCAACTCCCAACTATGATATACACTTAATTCTATAAGGGACTAGTCATCACACTTTCAATTTCATAGGTTTATCGGATCTACTATCAAAGAACAGGAGTATACCACCCTCGGGATTTTATTTCTTATATTTCTATCACACCAAGCCTTTTGGCACCTCTTTTTCCACACTTGATTGTATTTAGTCAATAATCTCAGTTCATAAAGCTTTTATAGTTCAATAGCCTTTCCTTAATAGATTCATCTTCACTTAACCTCAATTTTCTTTCTAATCTTAAGTTTAGTACCATAGATAATATTGGGTGAATGGAATAAAGTCCTATATTAGTTGCACATGGAAAAAAATCATTAGTTTCTCATTAGTTGGACCTTGTAATTCAACATCTTTTTAAAGGCCTCACTAGATCCATTAGCCTGAGGATATTAAGGGCTACTTCTATTATGTATTATCTTGAAATTATCAAGCAACTCTGTAATTATCTTATTTACAAAGTGTTTTCCTTGATCACTAGTAATGCTTATTGGACAAACAAATTGTGTTATGATATTTTCAAAAATAAAGCTTGCAACAATTATTGGTATATTTTTATTTTTTCTTCAACCTGTACTCATTTAGTGAGATTTTCTATAATAGTTATGATTTAAATATAGCATGAGACTTACATGTTGGGGATTCTATTGGTCCAATAAAAATCCAATGCCTATTTCTTAAAAGGAACTTGAGCTACATCTCCTTATCCTTTGAAAAATATCAAATGTTTGCATATACTTATTCAAACCCCGAAGAGACTGATGCAATATACATTTCTTATAGTGGTGCATCCCTTGAATGGTGCACTCCAAAAATTCCTTCACAAGATTCCCTCAATATATCATCTATCGTGTTCTCTACTACTGTTCTTCTTATTATTTCATTTACCACTAAATATGATGCTCTCCTTTAATAAATGTGTACGAAAATGATCTCTACATTAGTTTGTGTAGCGTCGTAAATTGTATCCTCTTACAATTTCATACTCACTTGGGCTTCACTATGGTGTTTCTACCTTTTATGCCCTAATTTTGCTTGATTTTGCTCACACCAACATCGTATCTTCAATCCTCATTTCTTGCTTTGCTTGCTAGTCCTTTGTTCAACCTAGATGATTCTATGTGGTGTTTATATGATGTCTAGATGTATGTTTCCTATGTGATGGTTATGTGATGGTCCTACGATGTATGATTGTCCTACTTATGCAATGTTTCTATTATGATGTGATGATTCTATTATGATGTGATGTTTCTATGATGTATGATTATATGTGTGGATGCATGATGGATATATGCATACTAATCCCTAAAGATTTATTTCTAATTCCTAAATTTACCATTTAATACCCTTGGTCAATTTTTTGGGTGTTGACTTGACCCAAGTCATTGTTGTAGTTATGTATCTAAATATTCACCTTTCAAAATTTATAATTGAAATTTAAACATTGCTAACTTCTCTATTAGACATGAGCCAATCTAGCATACCTTTACTTAATTTTCATGCTTGGTTGTTGTATTTAAAAATATTCAATTTTTTATTTAAAAATAATTAAGGCGTCATTTATAGTTATCAACGAGTATGCTAGGGTTTTATTGATAATACATTTATGAGAGCACCCTACTAGGAATTTATTAGAGCATGTCATCCTAGGTTCATTGCATGCTTGGAGTTATTGAGGAACATCCTTGGGTTTTATTGATAAAGCATTTAAGAGAGCATACTAGCAACATTTATTGGAGCACAACATCCTATTCATTTTTCATGCTTGCTTGATGGTCTTCAATATTTTACTTGACCCATCCAAGTGTCTAAATGAAGAGAACTTGACCCTCATAATTCAACAAATTTCTCAATAAAAATCAAAGCTACTTATTTCCAATAGTCAACCTTCTACCATATCAAATATGTGAGGTTTAATTTACATTCATTCTCGCAAAGACCCACACACAAATTTAAGTGAGCCAAAACAAAAAAAATTATCAATTTATACAATTCAAAATCTTCATCGAAATCAACTCTAAATTTCTAAACATTAATAAATCAACTTATAACATTCATTACAACACCTCTTCATTATCAAATTTCAAACTAATTATCACATTCAATTTATTTAATACCTAGATTTATAATAATTTTAATTGCCAATCCCATCATCTAAATTTATTTAATTGATAAAAAAAATTAGGTGTAGGTGTTTTATCTCTTTAAATTATGTTTCATGTTTTATATAATTCTCTTTCAATTGTATATTCAAACATTTGTTTATTATCATTATTATATTTCACCAAACACAAGAAACGTGCACGAGATTATTCGAATCTAATAATTATTTAAAAAATAAATAAACATGTTCGTGGAGAATCTTAGAATTATTTAATGAAGATCCTTAGATCTATCTTATGTATTTGTCATTATTATTTTGTTATTATTTTGCATAGTCAAGATTTGATTCGTTAAATGAATATTTATAAACTATACAAATAATCATTTCAAACTATTTGATATATTTTTATATTGGCCATAGAAACCAAGGATTCCTATCATGAATGCCTAAAAAGTTTAAAATACTTTTAAAAGTTATTCCATGAAAGTTCAAAGTTTTGTAACAAGGATTGCCATGTAGTCTTTCTCTTCAGATTTTTTTTTAAACATTAATCACCTTGAATTTATTTTTCTCCTTATCTAGTAAAGAGGTTTCTTTTTGCATAACTAGGT
This sequence comes from Cryptomeria japonica, assembly GCF_030272615.1. NCBI lineage: Eukaryota > Viridiplantae > Streptophyta > Pinopsida > Cupressales > Cupressaceae > Cryptomeria > Cryptomeria japonica. Next base: position 16,730,527 of record NC_081411.1, read on the forward strand.
TTAATAAAGTATTCAATAATAAAAATGAATTATTTTTAAATAGATTACATCTAAATAAAAATGTTTAATTTTGATTTTTGGATTCAATTATGTAAGAACTTTTGCATCAATTTTTCGAGTCACACTTCGTGAATTATCATTGGGATTTTTCTTCTTCAACTATTCTCTTTCATTCCGATGATAGTTCACGGAGTGTGACCCGAAACATTGATGTAAAAGTTCTTACACAGTTGATTCCAAAAATCAATTACAATCAACAACATAGATTGTAGAAATTTGATAAATATATATGTTCAATTTTGTTTTTTGATTTGAGGTAGTTAGTGATAATTGTTTTATTATGTAATATGTGTGAGGGTTAGAATGTAGGCTTTATTTTAGATCAATAATGTTATGATTGTATTAAGCTTTCTCAATATTTATGCTTCATATTTGGATGAGGTTGGGCTTATAATTATGTCTCGGGCTTATAATTATGTCAATGGTTCGCATGGAAAATTGATTGAGTTATGAGATCCGGTATTGAGGTTGGTTTTTCAGTTGTTTAATTTTCTAGATTTTGCTCCACGCTGCAATATCTTGGTTTGTGGATTTGGCAGAGTGTTTGGGATGTTTCCGTGTGTCCTAATTCAGATGGTTTGGGATTTGGAGATCCACAAGTGTATCCTTTAGTTTGATAGTCAATTCAGTTAGTGTTCTTGGAGTTCAGTATAATGATGAATATTCTAGTAAGTTGTGATGTTGCGACTGTTGTTGCGATGATTCATGATGCTTGTGTATGTTTCTAGATCATTTCCTATTTGTGTTGGTGGTCCACGTTGACCATTGTATGTGTTATTGATGATTTTCCTTATTCTGTTGGTGTTCTTCATGTTCTTGGCCAACATGATAATTGTAGTGTGTTGTGGATGTTCGAGGCATAATTCTTGGAGGCGTTTCATGTTCGAAGTGGTGATTTGGGTCCATACTATGTGTTAGCCGACATTGTTTTGGTCCGCATGTGTTATAGTAATGTGTGTGGTTATATTTTGTAATTTGTGTTGTGGGTTGAGCCTACCTTAAAAGATAGGCTAATGAGATGTATAAATTAATGTAATTTTATGTTGCAGATGTATCTGTTGTAGCTTCAAGTGTGTATAATGTGCGAATAATGATTTGATCTTCCAGTAGCAAAGAAGAAGTGTGAAGAAGTGTGGCAGAGCAGTATATGAGCTTAACTGGAACTATAACTAGGCATGAGGAGATGCTATTCTATCAGTTCATGATCTTCCAGATGTAATTTGAATCTTTTTGTCAGACAATGAGTCTTCCCTAGGGTTGTAGCGCTTGTGTTATTGTGTTTTGAGTAGTGAGTTCTAGGCAGTGTTCCTGAATGCATGTGCATTCCCCATTGTAATATTTCATATACTTCTAACAAGGTATCATCATATTGTGGGTAGGTTCCCATCGTGGTTTTTCCCTTAACCAAGTTTTCCATGTCAAAAATATTTGTATTATGTGTGTTCTTGACATGGTGTTGATTTATGATTTCACTCTTATTTATCAGATCTGGAATCTTTGCTTAAGTTAAGTAACGTTTTGTGAAAACTGATTCACCCCCCCTCCCTCTCAAATTTTTGCCTTGTGCCAACAAGTTCATCCTTGCACACTCCTATGCATATATTTATGGGAAATGATCATTCTAGTATCTCCTCTTGTCATGCACCTATAATTATATTATTCTATTATAAGGAGATCCCTCATGATATCTATAACATTCTAGTTTAAATGTTCAATATTTGCTTCATGATTACCTATGTGAGGGTATCCTTATTGATATAGATAATTAGTATAATATAAGGAAGGGGAAATTTTAATATGATTATAAATTCCACTAGGATATGATTCAAATATTGCATTAGAAATGACCAATAGTACCTTGTCTGACACTTTTAGAGCATCATCTTACATCTTTAAGTAGGAATTGGTTATGTGAATGAAAATGGAGTACCACGATAGGGTCAAGAGTGACTACTTTTTTATGAAATGAATACAAATTGATCTTGGATGAGAAATTAAGGATAGCCATGTTTAAAATTTTAAGATGTGACAAAAATAAGATTCATGGTGATCAAAATCTAGTTTGTAAACTACCAATTTTTTTTTTTTAAAGGTGGAGGTTAAGAGGTTCAAATAGAGGAGCATTTTGCATGCTCCTCTATTTTTTTTTAGAAAAATATAATATAGCATCTAGTGTGCTCCCCCTAAAATGTTGTATTTTTTAAGTATTTATAAAAATGCTTTAGTAGTCATATCTGATTTTTTTTGCTAGTTTTTTAATATGTAATATATCATTTGTTACTAATTTCAAAATTGAAACATATTGAAAAATGAAAAATTGATTGTGCTTCCCTTTATTTTTTGTGAAAACTAATAAAACTATTTTTTTGGAATGTGTATAGAATGGAGTCTAGAGTATGAAACTATAGTTTGTTTCGGATTTGGATGAACTAATAATAAATGATACCCAAAATATTATACATAGCTTTTTAGCAAAAAAAAACCAGAAAATAAATTGAAGGTCAAAACTTTAACATATTCAAAATGTAGGAAAAAACATATGAATAGAAAGGCATGAGATAGCTTGACATTGTTGATAAATTTTTTAATCAACATTAAAAAAATGTGCAAACATAAACACGTTTTAAGGTAGCAACATGCAAGTCTAAATCGTTGGGTTGGATGACCAAGAAGAACCTTATCCTAAGGGTTGGTAGCTTCCAAGACAAGTTATAGCATGAGTGTTCTATAATAATAATAAAAAAAGATAGTCTATAAAAACATGATCATGACATGCCCATGTTATATGCACGATGGATCAAAACGTGGTTTGGTGACCTTTTGGTCCCCCATCTTTGTACACGTGCCCACTTAAGGAAAAGTATTGCTTTATGTTTTTCCTTCGATAGATTTTCTACATCACTAATGAGACCTTGGTTTATAATAAATAGAGGTAGTTTCCTTTAAGGTACATTCATGTTTAAAATATGTTCATGGAGATAAAATTTTGAAAGTTAAGAAAGATGTATATGTACCTATTTTTGAGTCCAGATATCATTTGAAAATCATAATTTTCAAGGACATTATTTATGAATACAAGGATAACTAACGTGACACATAAACACCTAACAAATCTCTCTTACCTTATAAATGCATGGATAAGGTTTATAAATCATATTATATACATTTACAATGAAAGAACCAATAAGAAATTGTAAAACAAGATAAGTTTCAAAAGTGATCCCTTTGCATTGCATTTATTTCTAAGGATCAACGCAATCCTTTTATTAATGTGTATTAGACTCTAGATTGGATTTGCAAATGCATAAACAACGTAAACTTTATATTTGTGGTCGTATAAAAGACTCCTCATTTATAATTTTCAAATTCAAATGTAGAGACAAGCTAACTCTTTCAACTAGCCATTATGTGTTGACTTGAAGTGTGAAACATTTCATTTAGCACCCTTGTAGCTATATCTTTATGGGGAAACACTAGTTTATGTTAATTATTGATTAATTTAGGTTTAAATCTCAACTGACATTATAATAAATACATGACTATTACAGATTATTTATCAAAGCCCTTATATTGCATCATCAGTTAATGTAGATCCACTCATTGTTTTGTGTATTGTTTGTATATTGTCTTTCATCATTTTCAAACTCATTGACTCAATATTCTTATGAGGTTTTTTAACTAAGGGAGATACAATCTCTATCACATACAAACAATTGAATAAACACCCAAAGATTTAGAGAGGTCATATCTACTCGCACATATTAGAACCACACCTGCATGGTCAAGTTTAATCAATCTTATAGTTGTACTAGTGATCCATAATAGAAAATAGTGAATTTACAAATTTTAAAGCATTCATTCAAATATCACTGTATTTTCAACACACTAAAGATTTATAACTTTAATTTTTTTTTTTAATTTTTTTTTTGATGAATAGGCCTTCTCTATTAATAAGAAATATTAAAGTACATATTCACAAAAAAAAGTCGGGAGATACAAGATCACCCCGCGAGAGTCACTTGGCAGCCAATCGAAAACAAAAAACAACAAGAAGCTATTCATAAAAAATAATTAATTTTTTTATTGAAGAAAAAATACAAAAGTTGAGGAAAAAAGGCTGTCAGAAAACAGCAATAAGACTGTCACCATACAAAACAGGCTGTCACCAGACAGCAAACAAAACAACAATAATATTCATGCTTATTAAGAAATTCTTATAAAAGCTACAGCATTATCCATCAAGCTACAGCATTATCCATCAAGCAACTTGACAGTTAAAAAAATGAGCTCGGACAAATCCATGCAAGAATAGTTAAAAATACACTGAATTTTTTAATTATTCGTACAAGATATAGATCCTGAAAATATCTATGGTTTGAAGTATTTTAGTATTACATTTTATATAATATCTTTAAAAGATGCTCTTGCTGTAGATATCACGTTTCAAGCTTTGCCACTCTCCAACTCATTAAAATAGTATATTTACTGGATCTTCTCCTTGAATATATAATGTACTTATTACAGTTGCACAATTACGGATGTGCAACCACAGTCAAATAAATTCTAGTCAATGTGTAAAATGTCATAGTCAATTGATCTCATCCTTATAAATATATAATTGAAGAACTATACCATTTTATTCAACGGCTATTAATCTAATTTAAATTATTTTTTAAACTACTTATCCCCACTTCTCACTGAACATCATTATAGATTTCATGTAAGGAGATAAGTTTTTATTTTTTATTTTATTTTATGGATGATATAAGAACATGAATTTTAGATTGAAATCTTTTCTATTGAAAGTCAAAGATTAAGGGGTATCTATTCCATTAAATTTGTTTGGGTTCATTTGGGCCACTACGTCAGCCTCATCTCTAATGATGTTGGAGTCTTGCACTCAACACGATTTAATGAGCATTAAGAACCATTCAACTTCACTAACACACCAAGGGTCTCTTGACAATTTATCTTTGGTTCTTGGAAGAATAATATGCGAAGTAAAAGGTTTAGGTTTATACAAAATCTTTTCTTCAATGTCAACTCTTTGTAAATAACATTTAACAATGCAAACGAAAGCAAAATATTTACTACTACTACTATTATTATTATTAATATTATTGTATGATGACGATAAATATAAATTATTGATTAGTTAAACTTGAGAGTTGAGAGGTGGAAGTGAGACAAAATAATATAAAATTTAAAAATAATAATAAAATGATTTAAAAAAAAAATTCATATAATTAAGTGTCACAAACATAATAATTGATATACAAATATTTAAGACTTTATCAATTAAAAATTTGAAAAAGAAATAAATATACAAATATTTTAAACTTTATCAATCAAACAATACATACAAATCTTTGAAAAAGAAATAAATATACAAGAAACATCATATTTTTCACAATACATATCAATAAATTTAATTGCTTCTAAATTGAATTTCATTTTTTATATAATTAATTTTAAAAAACGCTCAAATTTAATTATAAATATCTATACCTAACTACTAAAATTCTAAATATTTGTATACAACAACTATTTATTAATAATTCTAAATAATTTTAAGTAATTCAGAACATGTATTTTACTATCAATATAACCTCCTTAAAATACAAATAATAATAAAATTCAACACACTTCCCTTTGTTTTACAGAATATATTCGTCAATCTTAATTACACTAGATGACAATTTTAGGAATAATTCCCCTTTTCACGAGACCAACTTTTTGTCATTTCATGAAAATATTTAATGTCGTACCTGTTTGAAATTAATATATTGATATATTTCATGATTTTCATGCCGAAAATAAATGCATGAAATGTGTATTTACTTAAATGACACCGTTTTTTTTTTTAAATAAAATAAAATTTATATTATCATTTTATTAATTTTCTAAGATAGTTTTGATGTATCATTTTTATTTTTATTTTTAAAATATATATTACATTTATTTTATTTATAGATAGTTATTTACTGATATTATTAATATATTCCAACTTGAATTTTTAGTTAATAAAAAAATAAAATTATTTAGAGAGCTGAAATTAAATAAATTAGGAAGTTTTCATTTTAAAGAAAGATTGAAAAGTTTTTATATAAAAAATAGTTTTTAAAATAAAATTATTGTAATTTAATTTTGATGATTAATAGTAAAGTTAATTGTATGCAAGTTTTTAACATCAAAATTATATAAAACATTCTAATATTGATATGTAAAAAAATTCAATCATATTTTTATCTTTTAATCAAATAATTTTCTTAATTTTTTTCATCTATATAATTTTATTGTTGAATTCTTTTGTTGGCTATTATAATTTACCTTGATAAATCAATGTAGACATTAAATACTTCAATCTATTTGACCTACCTTAATTCAAAACAAATATAATTTATTATTATAAAAGTCAACTCTCGAATCAATTCCAATCAAAACTACATATATCTAATATGATTTTTTTTAGAAGTTCAACAAATGTTTATTATAAGCAAAAAAAAATTTATATTGTGTTATGGAAAAGACACACGGTATTGTGGAAAATCTTATTATTAATAGTAGAAAATCATATGTAAAATTTTACATTGATTTTTATTGATTCATATGCTCATTAGAATAACTATCCCACAATCATTGTAGTTTAGAATAACTGATTTGTTTGAGGCATTCTATCAAATTATTAATGTATTCTATCTAACTTTCTTATCATCATTTATAAAACAATATTATCATCAACATATAATGACCTTGATCCAAGGGTTCTTTTCTAGGTTCTTCATCCACGTGTCTTGCTTTTGCTGTTGATAGTTAGCATTTCAATAAGTGAGATTTAAGTGTGAATACAAAATTTAGTTTGTGTTTCCAACTTGATTGTAAATAGTGCATTCTAATGGGTATGTACATCCAACTTCGTTGGTGATCTCATTCATTGTAAAACTTCTACCTTCTTCAATTTGTGGCACATTCACAACTCAAAATATTTTAGGGAAGTTAAATTTGCAAGACTTGGAATCACATATAACTCTTCACTCTTCACTATTTTTAGCTCATGAAGCTTTTCCTACTCATATAGATAGCTTTGTTGTATTTTAGGAATAATAATTATTGTACTTTGAACCTATATCCAACAACTTTGTATCTTCATTGATTAAACTATTACATTTCCATTGCATATATTTATTTCTAAGTCAAGAAAAATTCTAAATTAATTTTGTGTTCATGGTGTATCTTTGTGGTCATTTTCATGCTTGCTATCTCTCTTATTCATTAGACTTATACATTTATATTTGACACTTACAATAGATCATATGATGGTTGGCCCTCTTTATGATGATGCTACACTATGAATCTTTACCATTCTAATAATTAAGCTATTCATAATCCTTTGATGAAGGATACTCCTCTTTACAAACCTAAACACACAACAACAACAAAGAAATAAATAGAAAATGTAATAAATAAACAATTGTTTTTATCATTCCAATAAAATGAAACTACAACATTTAGAAGAATAACATGTTACAGCCACTTGGCTCCTCTTTCTTGATAAAATATTAACTACTGACAATCTTGTTAAGAGAGGCTTTTCTATCCCAAATAGATGCTACTTGTGCTTGCAGGAGGTTGAATATGTGGACCATCTGTTTTTACATTGCTCTTACACTTCTGAGATTTGGAGTCTTGTGCTTCAGAAATGGGATCTTTGCTGGACTTTACCGGGAGTTGTTAAGGAGTTCGTTCACCAATGGAACCCGCCCTCAAGAAATTATTTCATAAAGAATCTCTGGTTTTTTGTGTTTCCTCACATGGTGTGGGGTTTATGGAAATAACTTAATAATCATATCTTTAGGGATATCCATCTCCCTTCTGATATTGTCTTCAAGAAAATTTGTAGAGCCATCTCTGATAACCTCTCGGTTGTTAGCCCCAATGTTCTCTCTCACAGTGGTATCCTTAAGGAGTATGAAGCCAATGTTTTCAAGGTTTGGGATTTTGGTCATCATGTGGTTACACCTAAGGTCAACCCTAGGGACAACATTAATTGGAACTTCCCACCCCAAGGATGGGTTAAAATCAATTTTGATGGTGCGGGTAGAGGGAACCCTAGTCAAGCTGGTTGTGGTGGGGTGATACAGGATCACTATGGCAACTTCATTTCTGCTATTGCTCTCCCTCTTGGTAAACATACTAATAATGTTGTTGAAGCCATAGGAGCTTATTACAGTTTAAAACTTGCTAAACAAAACAACTGTAAGCTTGTTTGGGTCAAGGGGGACTCAAAGAACATTATCAACTACCTAAAGGGCAATTCTACTCTGGCTTGGAATGTTGATATTTGGATGAAAAAAGATAAAGATATTATTAAAACCTTTGATAAATGCATTTTCATCCATGTATATAGACAAGCCAATGTGATTTCTGACTTCCTTGCCAATAGGGGAGTGATGTGTAAAGCCTAGCTTTGTTGAACCTAGGGTGACAGGTTGGACTCAGAATTTCCCATGTATCTGCTCCACAAGCGAAGTCAGGGGAGTAAATTTAATGATTATTAGTGCTATAATGACTTTGAGTGTTTCTAGAATTGCTAATACCTTCCGTTCTGAGACAGGTTGCCAAATAGGACGTGAGAATCGATGCGAATTTATTTTGCATGCTTTGTGGGCGATTTTATACATTTTCCTGAGGCTTTCTTTAACCCTGGAAATTATTTGTAGAGAGTATTACAGAGAGCTTGATAAAATGGGTGGTGTGAGAAAAAGAATTAAGTCGCCTAGTTATGTGCAACTGAAGAATGAAAAGAAGCTATGGAAAATTCTGGAGAAAGGTGGGTCACTCCATACATTCAGAGGCTACAAGGGAAAAATCAAGATATCATGAGCTATTTTGCTCAAAATTGGAAGGATGGTACGATTGTTCTTCATGGTCAGAAGGTCCTGGTTGATGAAGCCCTTATTGCACAGGTTAATGGGTTATATATATATGGCATGAAGCATTACAGAGATAGAGTGTATACGGAGAAAGTTGTGCAAAATTTCCCCAAGAAGGAGGCGGAGCAGGCTAAAATTGTTAAGAAGATGACCAACTACTATGATATTGCGGTCATTAAGTCTTTTTGGCAGAAGCTTCTCAAGGTAATTATGAATTACCTTACTTTGGATGGTCGGTATAACAGGGTGTATGGCCACCACTTTGTTATTTTGAATCATTTCCACCATGGTGTGAAGATGTCTTTCCCTTTCTACCTCATGTCTTCTCTTAGAGCTAATTTTAGTGACCACCACAAGAACCTTTCTAAGTTTCCCATCGTGCATGAAGGCCTGATGGCCCTTATTGATGCCCATTTCTGTTCTCTTCCTCACCCTGATGATTTTATCCACATTACTTCTGATAATGATGAGACTAGTGCGAGAGAGTCTGATAATGAAGCCTCTGGGTCTGGGTCTAAAGAGACTCCCCTTCCCCTGAAAAAAGATAAAATTGAAATTCCTTCGAGCTCTAAACCCAAGATGAGGAAGGGTTACAAAGGTCATAAGAACATTGTTATGTCCTCCCCCTCTACGTCGACTGAGAATGACTCCCCCTCTTCTAGCGAGAAGGTAGATGATGATAAGAACCCTGATTGCCCTAATGTCCCGACCTCTCCTCCGTCCTATAAGGAGACTGGTAATGTGGGTGTGGCTGGTACTACAGACCTTCATCCCAAAAGTGATGAGCTAAATGATAAGAGGGAGGATTATGAAAATATGTTGGGTATGGCTCGTGATCATGCTATTGACACTTTTAGTTTGTTCAATTGGTTGTTTCATGAACTTAAATAGATCATAATTAACCAAAGAGCCCTATGAAGCAAAATGGATTCTTTCCCTACTGGTTCTTCTCATGGTTGTATACACCTAAAAATGGTCTGAAGATAATTAATTAAATACACAATTATTTAATTAATCCCCCTTCCCAATTAATTGAATTCACAAATAATTTGATTAATTTCCCCATTCCTCTACTTGTGATTAAATCTAAGGATTTATTCATATAGTTCATTCAATAACCCCCTTTGATTAATTAATTCCCCTCATTTTAGTTAGTTCTTCTCATTCCTAATTAAGATTAACAAACTCAAGTTTGTTGAGATTAATTACCATTTTCCTAAATATTTGAATTTCTAAATTCAAATATGAGCACATGGCTCCTAATTTTTAACCACCTAACCTAACCATCTCCTAACCTAACCCATTCTATCTAATCTTAGGGTCTAACTAACCCTATCCTCTTGCAAATCCTAACCTCTTATGGGTTGGATATTCTCCCCTTGAGACACATGGCACTTTTGCCACATGTCTCCTCCCTTGGACACTTGCCCTCTTATGAGCAAGGCTCCTTGACACTTGTCACCACAAATATGACAAGTGTCCCTTATTTCAACCTCTTCTCCAACTTCCTCAATCTTGACCCTTGATATATTTAGATCAAATTTGGATCGTCGATTCCTGCCACCTCAACTTTGGCCTTGGAATTCCTATAAATACCCCTCATTTTGGAGTAATAAGGATCCCTTGCATTCATAGTTTTAACATCATTACTATAGACATTTTCATTTCAATCATCTAGTAATTAGCATTTTGGATTAATCATAGCATATTAATCTAGTTTCTTAGATCATGCATTTCATATCATTTGCACAATCAATCGTGAAGTAGCTACTCTACTCTTGAGTTTCCACTTTGGAGGTCATTGCTTCGCTGAGAGCCAAACAATCCAACACCTTCAAGGTCCTCAAGAATAGATGAAAATGGGACATCTTAAAGGAGCTTTTGGTTTGCTTTTTTTTAGCTTTCAATTTGCTTCGTAATTCTATTTATGTTGTCTCATTATATGTGTATGCCTATTCTATTTACCACATTTTTAGCATCACAATGGTAATTCGAATAATGAAGGGAATTGGACTGAGGCTGAGAAGAAGTTGGTCATGGACTGTATTAGGAAAACAGGGGAAGGGGTTGATCAGCTGAAGAAAAGGATGGAGGAATGCATCACCTGTGTCAAGGAAGGCTACAACAAGATCTAGGACACCCTCACGACTATTATGGTTAGCAGTCACAAAATTGTCAAATAGTTTGCAATGGTTATGAATACCATGGTGAATAGTCTGGAACAACCGGATAAGGTTGTCGTTGTTATTTGTGATGAAGCTGAGGTGGCTCAAAGTGGTGAAGGAACTTGCAAAAGGACCTGAGGGAACATGAAGAAAAAGGTGGCCTTTCAGAATTTGGATCATAAAGCTATGAAGGTTGTTGTTGATACCATGAATGCCCTTGAGGCTGAGGTCATTGAGACCCTCAGAAGCCTAATGTAATTGGGTTGTTTTTTGTTGCTGGTTCTTTCTGTGTCTAGGTTTGGTCTTTCTGTTGTCTTTTTGTGCTTGACTGGGCTTTTGTTGTCTCTTTGGTGGTTGTTTTTTATGCCTATCCTTGCAACCCATTTTGTTTTGGGTATTGCTTTATGATTCTATACCTCTTAGAATCATTTTGTAAAGGGTTTCGAGGCCCCTTCAAAACCTATTTTTGCCTTAATCCAAAACACGCTACAACCACATGAGTTTTCTTATTATAATAATTTGCAAGCCCAAGCCACAATCTACACTATTGGAACTATGTTTTGTAACTCCTCTTTTTTATCTGGAATGTATAACTACCATAAAATGTTTTCAAAAAGTGTAACCTCATTTTTGGGTGCCAAAAGCCTAATCATCCATTTTCCCAGTCTAGAATATATTTGATTGGAAATTGAAAATTTGGATTTTTGGTACTTAAACTTTGGGAGCCATAACTTTCAAATTGGCCATTAGATCTTCACCCATCATATATCATTGGAAAGCTCATGAGGAGACCTATAACAATAAACTATGTGGATGCACAATCTAATCAAATTTTGAGCCCATTTGAATCTTCTGAGACCCTCAAAATTACATTTGAAGTTGTATTGGATAAATTTACCAAAATAAAAACCTTAATATCTCTCAAATGACATAGGATTTTTGGATGATTCTGTCATAATTCACCTTATAGTCTAGTCATACTCCATAATGTAAGTTTTAGGTTCATACGTGTAGGTTGATACATCCTTAGCCCCAAAGAAACAATTGAAGTTACTGATGGACTCTTTCAAAGATCATTTCACTCACATGGAGAGGAAAGTAGAAGATGAAGCACTAAGAAAGTTAAGTTATAAGAGGAAGGCCAAAGCATTTGATAAGTGCACTAATGCACACACCTTGCTACAGGAGAACTTGAAGAAATTTAAAGTCAGGGTTGACGAGGCTATAGATCTGTACAACTATTGTTTGAAATGGTTGGACTCTACAAAGAGTATCAAAGCACAAATGAACTCAATTGAGTCTCGATTTTTTAGATGAACAATGTATATGACTTAGAGAAAGATATGGATGGCTCTTTCTGTGTGCAAGTTGGTCAACTTCATGTGTACTTGGATTTTCTATCTAGGAACAGAGGAATTTGATTAAGAAACAATTGCATTTTTTAAGGGAGATTGTTGATTTGAGATTGGCATCCTTGTCCACAATTTTAGGTGATGTGGTGTAGATGGAACAAAAGATTAAGGGATTGGATAACATTAGTGTTGCAGAGGGTCTATTCCTACAATTTGAGTGTTATAACATAATTATTTCTTCACTTATAAATACATGGGAGACTACTCTTGTAGAGTTGGAGATACAATATAAAGGTATTTTACCTTCCAAAGGTGTTGCTAAGATATATACAATATACTTTTTTTGTTACCATTTTAGTTGAAGATTTGTGTATCAATTTTTGAGGGCACTCCATCTAAGGGGGAGAATTTTGAAATGAGTTCGCATATTTAGGGGGAGTATGTATAGTTGCATTTTTTATCGATGTAAATATTATGCCCTTTGTCCTTGATGTGAAAGGGGAAGAGATATCAACCAAGGGGGGTTTGTAGAAGCTTTTTGTATATATGCCCACAATGTTACCATTAATAACAAAGGGAGAGATTGTTGGAGTCTTCTTGAGAGAATGTTGGAAATGTATGTTGTCATTGATGTCAAAACTGATGTTTGACAATATGTGTTCTCACTTAGTTTGGACAGATGGAGAAACTTCTATGGATACTAGTATATCAAGTGGTAGTATGTTGGAGATGTTTTTAACAAATTGGTTTTTGATGCAGAAGTTAATCTAGAGCTTTATCAGTTAAAAATACATCAATTTGGAGCTTGTGGTATGTATGGATTCTCATGACATAACTTATGTTCATGATGGAGACACTTTGGTTGAAGTTTGCATGTTTGGAGATGTCTTGGTATTTGTCCCAATTCGGTTTCATGACTAGACGTTTGATGAAAATTTTCTAAGTGTTGAGACAATGAATTTCTTTATGTTTGTTGTATACACTCAAAATTGGCTATGAATAATTAAATAAATATTATTTATTATTTATTTAATGTTAGTTTCCTCTACTAAATAGTTAAATTGACAAGTTTAATTATTTAATTCATTGTAATATTAATTATTCTATTAAATAATTAATTTGAAAAAGATTATTTATTTAATTCACTTTAAGTCTTATTCTTCTATTTATTAATTAAATTGAAACATTTTTATTAATCCATTCATTATCCCTTTCTTCTAAATAAATCCAATTAAATATCTAAATATTTAATCATCCTTATCCAATTCTTCTATAGTCTCAACAATTAAATAATTTTATAATTATTTAAATCTCCTTTTCCAGCTCATCTCATCTCCACATCACTTCCTCTTTTGCCAAATCATCAATCATGTGGCTAAAGATATTAATATTATTAAAATATTAATAGATCATTTATCTTCAACTTCCAATTCATAAATCAAAGAATGTGTATGTACACACATTTCTCCAACCTTCCTACATCTTTGGAGCAAGTTGAGTCCACTTGTCCTCAACTTCCCTAAATCTTCTCCAACTATCCTATATTCTCTCAAGTCTTCATCCTTAGTCAAGGTGGGCCTTCTAACACTTGGCTTCTCCTTCCACCTTTTCCTCCATCTTGCAGGTGTAGGAGGAACATATTCCTTTTTTATCTCTCACATCTCAACCAATCTACATGATTCAATCTCAACCATTGATCTTTGCCACATGGGATTTTGCACATAAAAAATCTGTAAAAAGAGAAATTCTCCAGCATTTTGAGACTAATAGCCATCTAATAGTGATCTTGCAGTAGTCATTTTGCACCCATGAGTTTTAGCAATTAAGCATCCTGAGAAAATTAGGAGTGTGCCTTTGGATTTAACATAATCATATAGTTTTGCATCATAGCATAAATCATTCTAGCTTGCATAATCATATCTAACTATTAGTTATCTGTCCATTTCACATTTTCCACCCTGGAAGCTACATGGTGCATGTCTGAGAGCAATTATCTGCAACCAAGAACAATGAGGATAGGACACAATGAGACATGAGGGTAAAGGTGTAATCTTTATATTTTCATGCTTTCTTTCTTTCCTTTGTTTCTTTGGTTGATATTTGGAGTTTTCTTGTAGCTTTCATTATCAATATTTGTTGAAAAACTAACTAGTTGCAGGCTTATTCTAAAGTAAAATTCTAGGTTGATACATTTTTCACGCCCATCGTGGGACTCAAGCCTCACTTTCTATCTTCGATATTTTATTCTCGTAGGTTTAGCAGAGTAGCATATTTACACACTGTTTTAACACATTTGTCACTTTTTGTAGCTCATTTGCACTATCTGGTAGCACATTTGTCAATTTTAAATAGCGCATTTGGTAGATTTAATAATGCATCTATCGCATTTTAACGCATTCAGTACGTTGTTTAGTGCATTTGTTAGGAAGTTTGGCGCATTTGCATCTTACAATACGACATTTGCAGTTTGTTTTAGCGCTTTTGTTCTAACAGTTTGCAAAAAAATTAAAACAAGTTGTTTGACTAACACTTTTTGCAGATTCGACCGTCCAAGACCAAAATTTTCAAAACTACTAACTTGTGCTCTTGTAGGTTGCTTTTTATGCATTTTCACATTTAGTTTAACTAGGGGTTTTGTAATTTACCATCTGTTGCTTCACCTAGTTTAACTAAGAAGGTCAATTAACAGCATGCAACTTGCATCTTTGTGTCTTCTTTAGATTAGTTGCACTTAGATCAATTTATTTTTAGGGGTTTAAAATTAATCTTTGTTTACCATGCTTGTCAAAGTGGTAGGTTATTATGCCCTCACCTCAACCAAGTGATTAGAAAACCAAACCCACTTTCTAGAATGTTTAACCTTTAGAGGGCCCACCTCTCGAGTAGCCGTTAAGGCTCAGTGAGAGGGGAGGATCAAAGTAGAAATGGGCTAACGCCACGCTCTTCAGATCTACTATAAATAAATTGTGTTTGTAACGAAAGTTACAAGCAACGAGTGTTGATTAGTTCATACCGACACCATGTCTCCCCATAAACCCTATAGAGAGCAGCCTCTATAGGCTGGGAGCCTTCCTTGATTGGTGCAGGAGCACCCTTCCAGACTCCTTCTCTTTCTTTGTTTTGTTGGTAATATGCTTCTTATGAAGCCTTTGCATATAAAATAATGAGCCAAGTGCTCATAGGTCCTAGGTAGAGTCCTAGAGGTGATCTTAGGGGTCATAAGTCAAAATTATGATGGTTTTGAAAATGGAGGTTGTGTGTCCTGGAGGTGTTTAGGGGTCCTTCATATCATGGTGGTGTCCTTAGGTTGGTCCATTGTGGGTCTAGGAGTCATGAAGAGCAACATTGGGAAAGTTGCTCAAAAGTTGCAAAAGCTATATGACAACTTTTAAAAGTTGTCAAGCAACTTTTCCACCATGTTGTCAACATCATTAGGTTGGCGTGGACAACCCTAAATGTGGCACACCAACCAAGGTATGGGTAGTATAAGATTCTTTAAAGCCTAATTTAAGGGGTTGGTTGTCAGAGATTTTACAGCTGAAGCAAACTGTACTGACTGTGACTGTTTATGAGTTACCAGTCTATTTGAATGAAGTTACCGAGCAAGCAAATGGATTGACTTGTGAGAAAACCTGTGTGGAATGTCTTCTTGAATTTATATAGCTTCATTGTGAGTGATTAATTTATCTTTTTGTTTACCGGTAGAGTGTGTTTGTAAATAGTTTGTGAATTGCAGTTTTACTGTCCAGTGTTGAACCGGTTTGAGTAAATGAAGTCTTGACTCCATTCCCCATTGTGGAACCACCATGAAACAATGGGGAATGGATATGGAGACCTTGTACCATAGTCCCAAGAAAGAAGGGCCCTTGGAAATGCAAGGAGGCTAAGCAAATGCCCATTCCTAGGCGAGACTGGATAGTGCCCCGTTAGGAATGGTTGTTGGTATAGAGGTCTTGGAGAGAAAGGTTGAATAGAGGAGTATGCATCCTTTGGAGGAGGTGCAAAGGAGTGTGTGAAGTACCACTGGTGTGAAGGAGAAGTCTCCACTAATTCAGACAGGGAGGCTAAAACACAAAACATTCCCTGTGACCTAGACAGACCCTAAAAACCCTCACAAAACCCTTAAAAACCTTAAAATCCACCGAGGACAGAGTACGGACACTAGGGGGCCTAAAACCTAGAAAATATTTGAGTCTTTGCCAAATTAATGGCAGTCCTTTTTGGAAGATTGGGTTGTTTGTACATCGGTTGTGAGAGGGAGCCCTAGAAGACCGGTTAGGAGGCCTAATTGGTCCTAATCCTTGTAGCCCTATTTTGAAGGAAAAACACAAAATGGTGAAAGCTGTAAGGGGTTAGAATCTTGAAACCTCTTGGGGGCTCATGAATGGGTGGATAGACAATGAGATAGACCTGAAACAACCTTGCTAAGACCTTGGAAGGTGTGGAACAAGATTTGCCCTTATTAGCCATAGTAAGGGGTTTTGAGTCTCATGAGTAGGTGAGACCTTAGGAGCAGCAAAGCAACACATTGGTGGGTGGATTGGGCAAGGTCAGGGGATTCCTCAAGCAAGAGACCCTATGGTGTGAGGAGAACACCAATGACCCAAGGAAAGGGTCCAAGAGCATAGACTAGGCTAGTCTATCCCATACCCCATCCCATCATATTGGTATCAAAGCAAGTTAAAGATTTGTTGCACTGCGTATGTCTCTATATGCTGGTGAATCAGTAGGGGAGAGTAGAATGGTCACTAATGTAGAGCTAGCTAGAGAGGTGGAAGAACAGAAGGAGAAGAACAGACTCCTTGAAGAAGCTATGAGTGAGATAAGGGATGAACTGTAGGAAGTGGTGGATCAGAGGACACAAGGACCTTGGGATGAAGACACCAAGGGTAAAGGCAAGAAGACAATAGACTTAGATGAAATTATCCTTGAACCAGATCCCTTGTTCAATGAAGAACCTTTTGTGAAAGCTGTCAAGGCTTTGAACACCAAATCTTTTGAAGGATTTCCACATTTCAGTGGAAGAATGGATATAGAAACTATTATGGAATGGATTGAGGGCATGGAAAACCACTTTGAGTGTGAAGGAGTGACAAAGGCTCAGAAGGTTAAAGTTGCCAAATCAAGATTAAGGGGAGCAGCTTTGACATGGTGGCCTGGAAGAAGAGAGAGTGAGTATGGGAAAGCTACCCATTGCAAATTGGAAAGCTATGGTGAGTAAGGTTAAGGAGAACTACTTACCAGAAGATTATGAAGTCCAACTTCATAAGAAGAGACAAGGATTGAAGCAGAAGGATCTTGATGTGGCCTCCTACACAGAGGAGTTTCAAAAGCTATGTCTTAGGTCCAAAGTTCAAGAAGATGAATCCATTAAGGTGGCTAGGTATCTAAGCAGCCTAAAGTGGAACATTCAAAAGGAGATAAGTCTATGGACTCCTACTACTGTCCAGCAGTGTCATCAACTTACTGCCAAGGTAGAAGAGAGGAACAAAAGGAAAGGAGACTCCAATAACAGGGGTAGAGGCAGAGGTAGAGACCAAGTGAATCACCGAGGTGGTTACCAAAGCAAGTCAAATGAGCAGAGGAACCAAGGAGAAACCAAGTTGACTGAACATGGCAGTGAAACCAATCCCAGAGGAGGACAAACTAGAGGAAGAGGTGCACAAGGTGGTTCAAATAGGGGTAGAGGTACCGGTAGAGGTAGTTCCTATTTTGCAACCATGAAATGTTACAACTGTGGACAATTAGGACACTCGGCATATAGATGTCCTGACAAGCCTACATCATCCAATAGTGGAAAGAGAGTTGCATATGCACATGAAGACTCTTCAAGCAGCAAGACACTGGATGTGGACCAGATTGAATCAAAAATTGGTGAGAATCTGATGTTCAATAGGATTTTGATCAGACAGCCGGTTAAAGAAGAACCCAAACATAGAAGAGCATTGTTTAGGGTGAGATGCAAAGTTCTTGGTAAAG
This sequence comes from Cryptomeria japonica, assembly GCF_030272615.1. Lineage (NCBI taxonomy): Eukaryota > Viridiplantae > Streptophyta > Pinopsida > Cupressales > Cupressaceae > Cryptomeria > Cryptomeria japonica. The sequence continues at coordinate 16,749,016 of NC_081411.1, forward strand.
TGTGCAAGGTGATAGTTGATTCAGGCTCAATTGATAACATCATATCAGAAGAGGTAGTTAGGAAGTTGAAACTCACAAGAATACCCCACACTAATCCTTACAAGGTGACTTGGTTGAACAAAGGACAGAGTGTGCTTGTCAATGAACAGACTTGGGTAGAGTTTACTATTGGAGGATATAAGGATAAGATCCTTTGTGATGTGTTGCCCATGGATGCTTGTCATTTGCTGCTAGGAAGACCCTGGCAATTTGATAGGAAGATGGTCTATGATGGAGGAGAGAACTCCATTTCTTTCAAGAAGGATGACAAAACCTTCAAGATTTAGTCTTTGACAGAAGATGATGAAGGAAGCTCAAGAACACCTAGTGTTTTGTTGAACACCGGTAAAGAGTTCTTACACTTGCTGCATGAGGAAGAGACAGTGGGATTTGCCATTTTTGTAAAGCCTAAAGAGGAGGAAAGTAAGTTGCAGACAGAGGTACCTAAGGAGGTAAAATAGATGTTGCAAAAGTATGAGGACATAGTAAGTGATGGAGCACCTTCAACTCTCCCACCTAGAAGGTCTATTAGCCATCGAATAGACTTTGTTCCCGGTGCATCCTTACCTAACAAGGCTGCATATAAGCTTACACCTTATCAGAATAAGGAAGTAGCAAGGCAAGTGCAGGAGTTATTGGACAAAGGGTTAGTCAAGAAAAGCATCAGCCCATGTGCAGTTCCAGTAGTGCTAGCATCAAAAAAAGGAGGTAAGTGGAGACTTTGCACTGACTCAAGAGTAATTAATAGGATTACCATAAGGTATAGGTTTCCTATTCCTAGAATAGAGGATCTAATGTACTGTTTAGGAGGGGCTATGTATTTTACCAAGCTAGACCTTAAAAGTGGTTATCGCCAGATAAGAATTAAGGAGGGTGATGAGTGGAAGACTACTTTTAAAACCACAGATGGATTGTATGAATGGCTTGTGATGCCATTTGGGCTTACTAATGCTCCAAGCACTTTCATGAGGTTGATGAATGAAGTGTTGAAGGATTTCACAGGCAGATTTGTGGTGGTGTACTTAGATGACATACTCATCTATAGTAGAACCAAAGAGGAGCACCTTGAGCATTTGAGGTTAGTCTTAGAGAGGTTGCATGAGGAGAAGCTATCCATCAACCTAGAGAAGTGTGACTTCTTGAAGCAAGAGTTGGTTTACTTAGGATTTGTAGTGTCTAAGGGAACCTTGAAGATGGATCCAAGCAAAGTGGAGGCAATCTTGAATTGGCCTGCACCTAAAACAGGGACTGAGGTAAGAAGTTTCCATGGATTAGCTCAATTCTATAGGAAGTTTTTGAGGAATTTTAGTGGCATATGTGCACCAGTCCTTGACACCATAAAGGGAGGTCTTAAAACTAAGTTTAAATGGACAGAGAAGGCTGACAAAGCATTTCAATTGTTAAAGCAAGAAATAGCCACAAAACCTATGATTCTGCTACCTACATTTGATAAGCTATTTACCTTGGACTGTGATGCAAATGGGATTGCCATAGGCGGTGTGTTGAGTCAAGAGGGAAGACCTGTGGCATTTTTCAGTGAGAAGCTTAATGAAGCAAAGAAGAAATACTCAGCCTATGACCTTGAGCTATATGCATTAGTTCAGTCTCTAAAGAAGTGGAGACATTATTTACTCCCAAAAGAATTTGTAGTGTTCATAGACAATCAGGCATTGAGTTACATCAACACTCAAGAGAAGCTAAGCAATAGACATCTGAAATGGATGGAGTATCTCCAATCCTTCACCTTCACCATCAAGCATAAGAAGAGGCAACTTAACAAGGTGGCAGATGCATTGAGCAGGAAGCTGTTGACTGTTCAAGAGTTACAGTTGCAGAGCATAGGCATAGAAGGTTTCAAAGACCTCTATAAAGGAGATGAAGACTTCTCATCAGCTTACAAGGTTTGTAAAGAATTTGAGAACCATTTCCATGGTGAGTATGCAAACTACACTCTCCAAAATGGTCTCTTGTTCAAGGGTAACCAGTTGTGTGTACCTAGAGGATCTATGAGGGAGAACCTCATCCAAGAGAAGCATAATGGCAGTTTGAGTGGACACTTTGGGATAAATAAGACCCTAGATCTAGTATAGAGGTACTACCATTGGCCAAAGTTACCAAGAGATGTGAAGAGGTATGTAGAGCAGTGTGGTGTATGCCAAAGAGCCAAAGGTGGATCAAGCAATATCTGTTTGTATCAACCATTACCGGTTCCTAACAGACCTTGGGAATGCATAAGCATGGACTTTGTAGTAGGACTTCCCAAGACTAAAACATGTATGGACAACATCTATGTGGTAGTAGATAGATTTTCCAAAATGAGTCATTTCATACCATGTAAGACTACACATGATGCTAGTTATGTTGCACATCTCTTCTTTAAGTAGATTGTTACGATTCATGGACTCCCTTTAAGCATTGTTTCAGACAGGGACAACAAGTTCATGGGTCATTTTTGGTAGACATTATGGAGGAGACTAGGAACTAACTTGTCATTTAGCTTAGCTTACCATCCACAAACCAATGGTCAAACTAAAGTCATCAATAGAGTGTTAGGCAATTTGTTGAGATGTCTAACTAAGGAATATGGTCAGACATGGGACCTTATCATTCCTCAAGCAGAATATGCATATAATGACAGTGTGAATAGAACCACTAGTAGAAGCCCTTTTGAGATTGTGTATGGCAGACATCCAAGGGGAGTATGTGAGTTGAGAGATCTGAGTAGTTTGGAGATGAAGAGTGGACAAGCAGAAGACTTCACCCAAACCATCAAGGAAGTTCAAGAGCAAGTTAAGAAGACCATCCTTGAATCCACTCACAAACTAAAAGCCAAAGTGGATGAGAAGAGGAGAGAAGTTCAGTTCAAGGTGGGAGACTATGTGATGGTCCATTTCAGCAAAGCAAGGATGCAAAGTGGTAAGCCTACCAAACTGCAGATGAAGAGGGTAGGTCCTTGTCAAATTCTGGCAAAATATGGTGAGAATGCCTATAAGGTTGATTTACCTTTAGACTTAGCCATTTCATCAGTCTTTAATGTTGCTGATCTGGTAATGTACAAGGGAGAAATAGCAGGGTAGAATGAAAACCAAGCTAAGGTATTACAAGACTTGGATGTAAATACCTTACCTCAAGTGGAGAAGCCTAAAGTAGAGGAGATCTTGGAATAAAGGGTGAAGAAGTCTACTAGACACCAGGTCTACATGGAGAACTTAGTGAAATGGGTAGGTCAACCAGTATCTAAAGCTACATGGGTGGAGGAGAGCAGGTTCAAGACACTTGGAATAGACCTGGCTCTCATCTCTTCTTCTTCTTCTTATTTGTGTGCAGAGGGGGAGTATGGTGTAGGAGCACCCTTCCAGACTCCTTCTCTTTCTTTTCTGTTGTTGGTAATATGCTTCTTATGAAGCCTTTGTATATAAAATAATGAGCCTAGTGCTCATAGGTCCTAGGTAGAGTCCTAGAGGTGATCTTAGGGGTCATAAGTCAAAATTATGATGGTTTTGAAAATGGAGGTTGTGTGTGTCTTGGAGGTGTTTAGGGGTCCTTCATATCATGGTGGTGTCCTTAGGTTGGCCCATTGTGGGTCTAGGAGTCATGGAGACCAACATTGGGAAAGTCGCTCAAAAGTTGCAAAAGTTGCATGTCAACTTTTAAAAGTTGTCAAGCAACTTTTCCACCATGTTGTCAAAATCGTTAGGTTGGCATGGAAAACCCTAAATGTGGCACACCAACTGAGGTATGGGTAGTATAAGATGCTTTAAACCCTAAGTTAAGGGGTTGGTTGTCAGAGATTGTACGGCTGAAGCAAACTGTACTGACTGTGACTGTTTATGAGTTACCAGTCTATTTGAATGAAGTTACCGAGAAAACAAATGGATTGACTTGTGAGAAAACCTGTGTGGAATGTCTTCTTGAATGTATATAGCTTCATTGTGAGTGATTAATTTATCTTTTTGTTTATCGGTAGAGTGTGTTTGTAAATAGTTTGTGAATTGCAGTTTTACTATCTAGTGTTGAACCGGTTTGAGTAAATGAAGTCTTGACTCCATTCCCCATTGTGGAACCACCATGAAACCATGGGGAATGGATGTGGAGACCTTGTACCATAGTCCCAAGAAAGAAGGGCCCTTGGAAATGCAAGGAGGCCAAGCAAATGCCCATTCCTAGGCGAGACTGGATAGTGCCCGGTTAGGAATGGCTGTTGGTGCAGAGGTCTTGGAGAGAAAGGTTGAAAAGAGGAGTATGCATCCTTTGGAGGAGGTGAAAAGGAGTGTGTGAAGCACCACTGGTGTGAAGGAGAAGTCTCCACCAATTCAGATAGGGAGGCTAAAACACAAAACATTCCCTGTGACCTAGACAGACCCTAAAAACCCTCACAAAACCCTTAAAAACCTTAAAATCCACCAAGGATAGAGTACGGACACAAGGGGGCCTAAAACCTAGAAAATATTTGAGTCTTTGCCAAATGAATGGTAGTCCTTTTTGGAAGATTGGGTTGTTTGTTCATCAGTTGTGAGAGGGAGCCCTAGAAGACTGGTCAGGAGGCCTAATTGGTCCTAATCCTTGTAGCCCTATTTTGTAGGAAAAACACAAAATGGTGAAAGCGGTAAGGGGTTAGAATCTTGAAACCTCTTGGGGCCTCATGAATGGGTGGATAGACCATGAGATAGACCTAAAACAACCTTGCTAAGACCTTGGAAGGTGTGGAACAAAATTTGCCTTTATTAGCCATAGTAAGGGGTTTTGACCCCTTGCTAAGACCCATAGGAAAGGGTCCAACATCATAGACTAGGCTAGTCTATCCCGTACCCCATCCCATCATTGATGGAGCATAAGTTGCCCCATGTATGGCCACTCGACCGGATGCCTTGACTAAAAAATCTTTTGTATAGAAGCCCAAATCCTTCTAGTTGTTGGTGCAGGAGGTCGGACCTCTGAAGTGACTCACATACTTATGGTTCTAATTAGAGATACAAAGTTTGCCATGAGGATTTTTCATGGAAACTGGTGCTTGGTTGCCCCAGAGAAGTGAGTTTTGTGGGTGGAGCTAGTGGGGTCAAGCATCTAAGTATCCACTTTTAATAGTGTAGCCTTGGGGAAACCCAAGTGAGATTTAACAACTATTGTCCTGGCCTACCATAGGAATTGTACTTGCCTGTGCATTTTTGCTTTCAACAACATTGTGTCTATTGTGCTTGCATTACATTTTCAAATCAAAGTAGAAAACAATCATCCTAGTGAAAAACTCAATACTTGCTAGAAAAACAACGCAGAGTAGTGCTTTTGTAAACTTTAACAATGCATTTGCATAACAAAACAACACATTGAACACATAGTTTAGCGCTTATACACTATTTGATAGCGCATTTGCATCACAAAGCAATGCATTTGCAACACAGAATAGTGCTTTTGAAGTCAGAACAACACATTTGCATAATAGTGTAGTGCATTTGTCACTTTTGACAGCGCATTCACACATTTTTGTAGCACAGTGCATCCACAATAGAGGGCACTTCCCCTTATCAACTCAAAATTTTGAAAACATTTCTGATACCCATTTTCGATAAGAATCCATTTCAACTGTCATAGATATCAAAACTGGTCAAACACATAGGTTTCTTGAACAATTCATCCAAAATAATAGATCACACCTAAGGTTATCACAAGTATGCACCTTTAGCAAAGTCCTAGATCCAATTTCTCAAGTGCACAAAGCACTTTTTTTTGATAAATTTGATTTTTCAGACATAGTTTCTCAACAGGATACATCATCCTTCATCACGAAACTTTAAGATCAGATTAACCTTGTTCATTTTCTTGAATATATCATTTCACCTTGAACTTGGTATTATCAAATATCATCATGCTTGCACTCACATTGAGATCAAAAACTTGTTAACCATTACATACCTGTATGACCTTTTCATGTCGTCTCAAGAAAAGGAAACTTAGTTATAAGGCAATCTTGAAAAAGAGAAAGTTTCTATACATAAACTGCAAAATTTTGTTGAAGCATCGCATATCCCTACACCATTTTGTAACTATCTATGTGGTTACAGAACAGAGTTTGATGAAGAAACCTTACAATCATGTGCTTTTCAACAAAGAGACACTTTATCTCAACGTACCAATAGAGGTGGTAGAATCAACAACTTATTTTCCTAAACAAGTGATCACGTATTGAGTTACATCTAGAAAATCAAAAACTTGGGGAGTTTTAAATCGGTCATATGCTAGTTTGGACTAGAGCTCAACACGAGCAATTGAGAAGACAACAAAAACAAATGGAAGAAAATCTAATGTTTCATCAATTTAGATACACAGATGTTGATGAAGAAGCAGTCAATAATACCATTAGAGACCTTGAACAAGATTCCAAATTTGACAAACTAATGGAAAAACTCTTGGAAAAGGAAAAACAAAAATATTTCCTAATATTGGCAAATTCATGAGTAAAATTGCCACAATGTTTTAACATGGAAAGTTTCAAACAAGATGCAGAAACAAGTCGTAATCAAAACATTGATGATCATAATGATGATGACTTGAATCGGGTTAACCACGAAGAAAGAAGAAGATATAGAGAAGAAACAAGAGGAGATAGAACAAGAAGAGACCACAACGATACAAGGAACCAAGATGAAACAAGAAGGGTGGTGATAGAAGAACTTATTAGGATATAAGAACCTGTGGTGATAATACTCTTTTGACTCTCACTCAACAAATGCAAACTTTACAACAACAAATACATGATATGCAAAATGGAACAAGTTCCAAGAAATATTCATTGGAGACATCTATCCATATCCTTTTGACAAGAGTTTAAACATGATACCATTCCCACAACATTGTGAAATCCCAAAATACAATAAATATGATGGGAGATATGATCCTGAAAGATCATATCAAAGAATTTTGCACTATGAGTATGGAGTTTGCACACAATGAAACCTATTTGATGCATTTATTTCCTAGAAGCTTGAGTGGGCAATCAATGAAATGGTTTTCAAAAATTGCCATCTGGGATTAAATCTTTTGAAGAACTTGTGAACAAACTCATGTCACAATACTCCTGCAACATAAGAAATGATATAAAAATGCTAGACATATGCAATATCAAATAGAAGAATGGTGAACCTTTCATGGTCTTTCTACAATGATGGAGACGATTGTTTAATAGGTATCCTAGAGATGTACCAAATCGAGAGAAAATGGACATATTCATTGACAATCTTACCAATGAAATGAGTTATAGACTCAAAATGCAATGTCCTCCCAGTTTTGCAAAAATGATTGAAAATGGTTTGAAAATAGAGGACACTATGGTCAAGAAGGGAGAATTAAAACTTTACAATTCCTCTAACAATAACAACAACAACAATGGAAATAATAGCATTAATGATAAACCAAAATTTTGGACAAAGAAAAAAAATGTTGCCAATGAGGGAGTATCTCATAACAATGATGCTAAACCACAACATCCCATTTTCAATCTATCAAGTTGAACACCAATAAACAATCAAGAGAACACTAAACCAAAGTCCTTTTATTCCAACCCCCACAGAAAATTTACAAACATTGGGGAACCATTGGAATCAACTCTGCAAGTGCTTCTTGCAAACAAGTTAATCACATTACCAGAAGCAAGAAATTTTGAGGCTAAGGTCAAACCAAGTTGGTGGAATGACAATCATTTGTATGATTTTCATAGAAACAAAGGACACCAAATGAATGATTGTCAAAGATTGAAACATCTCATTAAGGACTTGATTGATAATGAGGTAATCACAGTGGATGGTCATAAAATGAATGAATCACACTTAGCTTTAAAGACTCCACTCCTTAACTATAAAAAGGGTAGAATCTCGAATACACAAGATGACAAGGGCAAAGAAAAGGTAAATTATACCTGATGCTCTGCAAAACGGACAAGGTTAACAAACGACAAACAACACAAGACACAAGAAATCGTTAGTGTTAGTTAATCAAAAGCTAATCTAAACAGGCATATCAAAAGAGATACAAAGAACATGAAAGAGTATTTAACTAAATAAGAAAATATGATGAGACATCTCCAAATGCCTCCTAACATGCTCTTGGCTCCTTCTCCTTTGTTCCTCTCCTCTCCAAGTTCCAAAATAGTGTAGCTCTCAGTAGCTTTTTGCACTATGGATGCTTATGGAGGATTGAGATTTGAGTATTTTGCTCCAAATGTAAAATGAAAAGCTAAAATACTAGATGCTATAAAAAATGATTGATTTTAACCAAAATAACAAGATATTAGTTTGCTATGCTAAATGCTCTCTAAAATGCCTATAGGTTAAATGCATACAAGTTTTCAGGATCTGGATTATGAAGAAATGGGCTCTATTTATAGGAAAAATGGAGCAATGGATGGTTGAGATTGAGCAATCTTAACAAGGGTCAGGATTGAATGATTTTCAATCCATGTGAGAGCTTTCAACCCAATCCTAGGATGACAAGTGTCAATGCGAGATAGGTTGAGAGGAGAGGGAATAAGCATTAAATGTTTGACATGACTTTGGGAGTTAAGGTTGAGGTTAGTTGAATGAATAAACTCTTTATTCAAAGAATAAAGCTTTTATCCAATGGATAAACTCTTGTGCAAAGGCAAAAGGGATAAACATGGTCAAAGCAATAAATGTTTGGGGAGACAAGTTTGAAGTAACCATAAATGGTTATGTAAGAGCCATTAATGGTCATGTAAGAGCCATTAGTGGTTTTGGAAGACTTTGGAGGTTAAATTGTTGAACACACAAAGCATTAAATGATTTTCAAAGACTTTTGAAGTCTTTGAGAAGTGACTCCATTTTGCTTACGAATGTGACAATAATTAGGGGATGGATTAGGCTAATTAGGAAGGGGTTAGAAGAATCTAGAAGGGGATTAGATTTGCAAGTGGATTTGGTGGGTGAGGGAAAATAGGATTTTATTAAAATAAAAATTCATTTATTTCAATAAATGTGTGCAAGTTGCTTTTGTAGGAAAATGCAAGTTGGGGGGGATAATGATTTAAATAAATGTTTAATTTAATTTATTTAAAAGAGGAATAAGGGGATTTAAATAAATAGATTTTATTTATTTAATTGATTTGTGAACTTGGTTTTAATGAATTAATTAAAATAAATTGAATAATTTACTTAATTAATAGGAGAATGTTTGAAGATGAATTAATTAACTCCTGGGTAGAGGATTTTTAATCAAATAAATAGCAAATATTTATTTAATTAAGCTGGACAGATTTGTGTGACTACAATACCTACACATATTAACAATGTAGTGAATGTCATCATTGTTAAAGACAAAGTACCTACAAAATTAGTGAATGCAATTACTTGAAGTAAGGCAAAGGTAACATTTCTGGGTGTAACAAACAATACAACATCCATTTCAAGATAGTACAACTTAGTGGATCAATTAAACAAAATGAAGAGGGGAAAAAGCTTTGGAAGGATAATAAGATGGTTAGATTGCAAATAGACAAGCAATAAAGCATGAAACACAAATAATGCAATAAAGCCCGATTATACCTTGCTTTCACCTTCTTCCTCAATGGAGCTTGGATGAAGTTGAAGTGTGCCCAAATGCCTCCAAATTGATGTTGATTTTCTCCTAGATTGCTTGATGTGGTTGCTCTCCTTTGCTCAACAAGACTAATGGATTATTGGATTGGATTTGGATGATGGATAGAAGGATTTGATAATGGAGGATTATGAGGACATGCTAGAGGGATGATTAGAAGAGGATGAGAGGAGAAAAGAGCAGTGTAAGAATGTCATAGAAGATGTTGACTGATTTGTGAGGAGAAGAGGCTCCAATTTATAGATTGGAGGAGGCCAATGGAGGCCCAAGATTGATTTGATCATGAAGGGTTGAGATTGATTTGAGATAGAAGGCATGGATCAAGGGTGCCTTGGGAAAATAAATAGGAATATAAAATTCCTTGGGAAAAGGGGGGAGAAATTTGAATTTCAAACATGAGGAATTGAAAATTCCAAAATAAGGATGCATTGAGGGATTCAAAGAAATTCAAATTTCTTTGAGAGACTCAATGATGATGTGACATGAGTGGGAATTAAAAATTGGAGAATAATGATATGCATGATTATGAGAGATTCTAGAAGGATTAATTAGGTTGAGTGGGATAAGGAAAAGTGATTTGTAGGAATCACATGACTAGGTTAATTAATTAAAATTAATTAACCAAGTGGGCTTAGAGGAAATAATTATTGGAGGGACTTTAGAAGAATAGGGAAGTAATTAATTTGTTTGATAAATTAATTATTGGACAATAGCGATAGAATTAATTAAATTAGATTTAATTAACACTGAGAAGAATAAGGATAACACAATTAAGTCAATTAATTATGTTGACATGCTTAAATTAATTAAATATTAATTTTAGGTGTCTACACAAAATACCCGCGCAAATATCAATCTTAGAGCTTCTCAAGATCTCACCAATGCATAAGGAAATATTGGAAAAGGCTCTAGTGGAAACAACAGTCTCAAAGGACTTGGACGTTCATCAATTTCAAAACAAGGTGGGACATCTCATAGCCCCTTACTGCTTATCATTCACAGAAAATGATGATGTATCATTACAACATCCTCATAATGCTCCCCTACACATTGAAGTCACTATTCATACAACCTGCATCAAACAGGTTCTTATAGATGGAGGAGTTGGCTTAAAAATTTGTGCATTAAGTTTGATAAAAGATTTGGGATATTCAAAAAATGCAGTGGATCCTAAAAAGAAAATAACAATCAAGGAAATAGGAATGTTCTTTGAGGGGAATAGTGGTTTTACCACTCAAAATAGGAACAGTTGAGAGAGATACAATTTGTCATGTCTTGGACTTGAATCTATCTACAAAATTCTTCTAGGTAGAGCATGGATTCATGATATGCAAGTAGTTCCCTTGACATATAATCAATGTGTCAAATTGCCTCATAATGGACAATAATTAACCATATCAGCAGATTCCAATCAGTATTGCAACAATTTGAAACTAGCTCAAGATGCAAGGGTTCCTCATAACATAGAAGAATTATCTCCTACCAAAGAATCTCAAGAGACATCATGATTTGATGTTTGTATCTTGATTTTGGCTAATCATGTACCTTATGCAACTTGATGATGTTCAAAACTAGAGGAGTTATGTTGGGGCATGGTATTTTTCTTTGTCTGCTATTTGTGGTTTATCTCTTAGTAATATATGTACTTGTCTAAGGACATGATCGAAAAAAGATCATCAAGGATGTTCCAAGTCATATATGGAAGGGGATAATCCTTGTCTATTATGCAAGAAATACTTAGGTCATCTTGGTTCCTTGTAACTAGATGCTTGTATTAACTTGCTATATCAAAATCCATGTAAGAAGTACTCGGGTCATCTTGAATCCTTATATCAACATGCTTGTATTTTATTACAACATTTTAAAATCTCAATGATGAATTTAAGCACTGTTTCAAAAATGTTGAAAAGATGGCAACATCATTTAGGTCTTTGCACTTATATTGCATTTTCATTTGCATTATAAGCATTCATTATCATTCAGGATCAACAGTTGAAATAATGATTGGGTATACTTGGACAAACAAAAACATTTGCATTTGCATTTAGGTTCATTTCATTCATTTAGATTCATTTGCATTTTCTAAAGATCATCTCATTATTAATCACATTAAGTGCATTTCATTAAATCATCAATCATGATAAAATGCATTAGTTTCATTTTATTCGTTCAGGTTCATTTGCATGTAATTAATTTGCATTTACAACATCACATGATATCATCATTATAAGCATTTAGTATCATTTTCATCATTATTAATAAATAGCATTTTCATATCATTTCATTTATAAGCGTCATATCATCTATACACATGTACATATTGCAAAGCATCATCATGTATAAAACATATAATATAAACTTGGCATCATCATCAATGCATATCATCATATAATCATCATGTATAGATGATAATCATCATCATAAATGCATACAAGTCATCATATATCATAATCATGTAGCTCATCTAAGGATCTAATCTGTATTATCATCTCATAATCATCAATATCATAGGTGCATCATATAGAATCATCACGTAATCATCCTCGCCAAGATAAAGCAATAAAGTCATCATCATATAAGTGCATCATGTAGTAGTCAAAGAAATAAGGAAGTCATCATCATGCATGAATAAAAGAGTAACCATCATAAAGTAGCATCATATGGACTCCATCAATGTCTGTATATCATCATAAATCATAAAATTGTTTGAGTATACAATGATATCAACAAAAAGAATAAAAAAATCATCAATAGAGTACAATGTCCCATAATACATCAAAGATACAACCAAGTCTCAAGTCACATCATGTGGCACTGCCACCAAAATTAGTATGCCTTTGTCAAGAAGGGTGTGCCCCACCTGATGGTCCTACCCCTGGATCTGGATCTCTGTCCCGACGAGGTGGTCCCATGACAACACTACTCTTTGTCTGGCCTTGCCTGCCCAATCGTTGTGTAGAGACATAACTGCCTACTCTTTGGCTAGGGGTAACCACACTCTCATATATCCCACACCAGTGTGTGATCTCCTTCCCAGCATGAACCAAGGATCTAACAGTACCACCTGAGAGAGAACTTGACCCAAACTGTTGAATCTGCTCTAGTGTACTCTCTGCTCGACCATATCTCTCAATGGTAGTATCTCTCTTGAGAGTTAGAGCCTGAATCTGTGCCTATAGCTGTGTAATCTATGCTCTCAATCTGGCATTGTCATCTGGGATCTTCGGAGCATCATCATCACCCCTTGCCTGTACCTCTGGCATATCCTACCTCGGATCATCCTCTCCTCCCACCTGTCCCTCAGCCCTATCCCCACCTACCGGAGCCTGTACTATTGTGACTATAGTAATCCTATGCCTAATCAGTGGCACATCATCCTCAAAATCCTCCTCGTCACCTCCTCCATGAGCAACCAATACACACCAGGATCAGGACAAATCTACCCAAAATCAATATCTCCTCAGCCTTTGCTCCTGCTCTCCCTACCTCCACCCTGAACCGTAACCCTCCCAACTGGTCTGCCACCCAATCAACCTCTATCGTCAACTCCTTAGCCTCTATCCCCCTCTCCCCGGCCTTCATCCTTGCCTTCCAAAGGTAGTGGTCCACCCCTGCCCTGATAACAAAATGGTCCTCCTCGTACCCATTGATGACCACCTCTCCTACCACCCCTCCTACCTCCTCTTCCATCATCCCCCTCCTTCCCATCCCCTCCTCTGCTACCCTGTTGTTTTTGTCTCCTCCTTTGTCGAGGATCATCATCATCATCATCATCCTCATCTCCAGAGCTAGGTGGAGGATCTAGTAGATCTGTGATCCTCGGGAAAGGATGTGCTGCTAGAAATTGGGCATACTCATTAGTGGCACCCACATCCAAAACATGTAGTAAATCAAATGAAACCATGGGTAATAAAATAAACTTTGCATAAGTTGCATGAAAGGAAAGAGAAGGACCCCAGTCTCACCTATCCTTGTATGTCTAAGCATATAGGGCAACACCTTGTGGCATCCTCTATGGTCTACCAAACTATCTCAAGACTCAAAAAATCAACTGTCTCTCTATAACAAAATGAGTCCTTCCAATCAAGTATTTAGTCTACATAATGAAAGGTAATGATCTCGCGTCATCCTACCATGGCTCACAGTCTACTTATGGTCTCCAAATCACTGAGTCCATAGTGTCAAGAACCCATCGCCAATACTCAAGCTTACATAGCTTGTGATGGGTAATCATGCCACAATATAAATAAATATATGGCTTCTCATCTGCCCGTACCCTATCATGAACATGTCGTGTGATAGCTATATGCTCCCAAAATGAAACCTATAAAAGAGTCACCCCGGTAGACAGACTGGATGCACCATCATATACAACTTGATGTAAATCATGATATAAATGAGCTAACACATAGACACCCCATGCATATCTAGTCTTGTGCTGCATCATGCTCAAAAGAACCCTGCCCCATCCAACTGACAATCCTCACGATCTCCTATCAAGGCAAATAAATCCTCTGACTAATCCGGCCATAATGGAAGGAAGAGTGTCATAGTACATCAACATATCCCCCCATCTGATCTCCAAGCCATCAATCGACTCATCTCCAAAAATGTTCCTCAATGTTGTTACTCCTCCCATGTCTCGATAATCATACTGTACAAGCTCTCCAATAATGGGAATATGAATAATTCTATATACATCCTCTAATGTCACACTGATCTCACCAGTGGGTAGGTGAAAGGAGTTGTGGTCACTATGCCACCTCTCCGCAAGAGTTGTCAACAATCCCCTATTTATCCTGATATCAAGCATATACAGAAGACATCTCAATCCGCATGCATCAATATGGCTAATATTTGACATCTAGCTTAGGAACTAAGTGTCTCATCAACGGAAACCGCTCACGACATTGCATAACATTTAATCTCTCCTGTTTTCGCAATCAAGTATTTCTAAGTCAATCAAATCATCTACCTATCAATCAAATTATCTATCCTACCTATCAATACTATCCTATCTATCAGACAATCTATGCAATCATTCAACAAGTGGTACTTAGTTGCCTAAAATTATCATCTCTTCATCAGAGACTAGATCAGTCTCTTAGAGCTTCTATTTGATCAATAATCATTCATCATGGTTATTAATCTATCAAGTTTATGAATCTATCAAATCTATCTGAGAATAATCTATCAATTGTGACATCAACAATCATCAAATCCAAATTACAAATGTGAGATAACTCTTAGCAAAAGCGTGAAATCAAGAATATGCGCTAAAACACATCACAACTATGCGAGAATATTAAGCAAAATCTCCATAACTATCAAAAGCGCTATCAAAATTAACAAAAGTGCAAAATCAATGAACAAAAGCGCTAAAATGATCAAATGCGCTATCAAAAAATGCAAAAGCGTGAAAACAAAATGTAAAGGCACTAAATCATCAAAAGCATGAAAACAAACATCAAAGGCGTAAAAACTAAGACACAAGTGCTAAAAAATCAAATGCGCTACCTAACTGAGTAAAAGCGCTAAAAATTTAATCAAATGCGCCGAAAAAAGGGTTTTGTGGCGGAATAAAAATTCAAAAATTTCAAAAACTAAACAAACACATGCAAAAATCACATAACAACTGTACAACAAGGCAAGATAAGGGTACCTATCGGGGGTTCATATGCTACGGGTCTCTGAAATATGTGAACTCTCTCAAATCGATGACGCTCGTAGGGGACCACCATTCTGACAGCTCAACAAGAACTCCAAATCTCCACCTAGCTCTCCAATGATCACTCTCCAATAAGCTAGCAGTGCAAATGATATGCAAATGGGTCCATCCATGGGTTATATAATTACCCTTTTTGACCTAATGAAGACTAATTTAACTTTTATTTTAAAAGGAGAGGGGCATTTTTATAAATTATGGCTAAGGGATTTTAATCAAATTTCTTCATCATTTTATCGTGAGATTAATCACTTAATCAAAAAATTACAAATTTTCATGACCAATTTCCCGAGGGTGCACACAATCAACATTTCATCACCAACAGGGGCAATTAAAATCGAGGCTTGATTTTTCTTTGAAACAATGTTGTTCCAACAAAATTTCAAAGAGGGGCAAAATGTATACACTCAAAATTGGCTATGAATAATTCAATAAATAAATATTATTTATTTAATGTTAGTTTCCTCTATTGAATAGTTAAATTGACAAGTTTAATTATTTAATTCATTTTAATGTTAATTCTTTTATTAAATAATTAATTGGAAAAGATTAATTTATTTAATTCTTTAAGTCTTATTCTTCTATTTTATTAATTAAATTGAAACATTTTTATTCATTAATTTATTATCCCTTTCTTCTAAATTAATTCAATTAAATATCTAAATATTTAATCATCCTTACCCAATTCTTCTATAGTTTCAACAATTAAATAATTTTATAATTATTTAAATCTCCTTTTCCAACTCATCTCATCTCCACATCATTTCCTCTTTTGCCAACTCATCAATCATGTGGCTAAAGATATTAATATTGTTAAAATATTAATAAATCATTTATCTTCAACTTCCAATTCATAAATCAAAGAATGTGTACGTACACACATTTCTCAACTTCCCTATATTTTCTCCAACCTTCCTACATCTTTGGAGGGAGTTGAGTCCACTTGTCCTCAATTTCCCTAAATCTTCTCCAACCATCCTAGATTCTCTCAAGTCTTCATCGTCAGTCAAGGTGAGCCTTCTGACACTTGGCTTCTCCTTACACCTTTTCCTCTATCTTGCAGGTGTAAGAGGAACATCTTCCTCTTTTATCTCTCACATCTCAACCAATCTTTTCATATCCATCCAATCTGCATGATTCAATCTCAACTGTTGATCTCTGCCACATGGGATTTTGCACATCAAAAATCTATAAAAAGAGCAATTCTCCAGCAGTTTGAGACTAATAGTGATCTTGCAGTAGTCATTTTGCATCCATGAGTTTTAGCAATTAAGCATCCTGAGAAAATTAGGAGTGTGCCTTTGGCTTTAGCATAATCATATAGTTTTGCATCATAGTATAAATCATTCTAGCTTGCATAATCATATCCAACTATCAGTTATCTATCCATTTGACATTTGCCAGCTTGGAAGCTACACAGTGCATGTCTGAGAGCAATTATCTGCAACCAAGAACAATGGGGATAGGACACAATGAGACAGGAGGGCAAAGGTATAATCTTTATATTTTCATGCTTTCTTTCTTTACTTTGTTTAATTGGTTGATATTTGGAGTTTTTTCGGTAGCTTTCATTATCAATATTTGTTGAAAAACTAACTAGTTGCAAGCTTATTCTGAAGTAAAATTCCAGGTTGATACATTTGTAGATTAATATTTTACTCTGCATCCTATCGCATTGCATTCCTTGGTTGTGCGGATCGGGAGTTAGGTTTGGTGATGGCTTATGAGTATACTATCATATTTTTATATGATTTCATTGCCTACAAAAAGGGTTATAATTGTTTGATCATTTGGTCCCAATATGAAAGAGAAACATTTTGAGGTCAATCAAAAGAATACTTTGCATTCTCTAGCATTGATATATATGATAGTGTGGATTTGGGGACTTATTAAGGATAGTGTATTGGACCCATGCCAAGAATTTCAAGTTTGTTGTTGAGCCAATTAATGATTTCTTGCATTATGTTGTTGGAGTCTACACAGTTTAACGAATTAGTGATTTACTTCTACTGCGTCATATTTTGGTGGTTTTTTACTTCAAGAGATGATTGGAGAATATTTTTCTATTGGTCACATGTCTTATTTGGTGGTCCACATTATGGTTTGAATGTTAGATTGTGTTGGGATCAATGTTTGATATGCAACTTTGATATATGATGCCTCCTTGATATGTTCCATTGATTGCGGTTGATCCTGACCTAGCCTTTTTGGGTTGAAGGATGTTAAGTGATAGTTCTAATACTAATTGTAAAGTACAGATGCCAATAGCTAACAAGATGAGAGAGTGGGGGGGGGGGGGGGTGAATCATACAAACTTAATCTTCCATAAAAACAACAGATTCAACCTCGGTAACTTATACTTCAGCAATATAACCAAAACTGCTAAACATGCAAACTCATAAACACATAATCATCATAACACTCATAACACCAGATTTAACATGGAAACCCAAATAGGGAAAAACCACTGTGGGATTTCGGACCCACTAAGAAATATACTCTTCTAGAGTATACTCGGTTCAAAGCAAATCCTGTTAAAGATTACAAACACATTGCTAGATGTGACCCGGTTAAGGGATTTCCCTCAGATCTATTAAGATCTTCACTTTGTTAGAAGTGACCTTGTTAAAGGATTTCAAACACTCAACTAGAATGTCACGTTGCTAGAGGGTTTACAAATAAGACTGTTAAGTCCACTCGGTTAAGAGATTTTCTGTCACTTACAAAATAATAGTAATAAAAATCTATTTGTAACTTCACATCTAAAATGCTAAAGTAGATTCTTATTTGCTCAAAACAATCTAGTCATAGGACTTATCGTGTCCCTCTGCTGGGGTCTCTACTCTGTTAATCAAACAGGTCTTCAAGCTTTTGTGCTCGGTAATCACTATGTAGCATCCCTGTGCATACACTTGCCTGCATACATTGTTTATCAACAATTCCTTATTTATAAACAATTGCTAACCGCTTAATTTCCTTGATCACATTTCCCATGATCAATCTTAGCCATCAGATCTTCAAACTTTACTAGGTTCAATGTATCCTTTCGATCTGAAAATGTTTTACCTTGCCTCGGGACTTGTAGTCCTTTCTTGGAACTTGCACAAGGTTATTGCGGTTCAATCTGCGTTGTAGATCTTCCTGCCAATTTTCCTTTGCCATAGATCCTTAACAAACTTCATGCACGACATACCAATCATTTATACATCTCCAGCTAATCATTTTCCTTCATTAAATAATGCTTTTATCCATCCAATGTGCACTGTCATAACTCGGTTGCAACTTGGTAAATACTAAACTTTACTCGGTAGACATTCCACCTTCATTAACCAATATCGATAACCTTAGGGTTTACCAACTAGGTTCCTTAGGGTTTACCGACTAGGTTCTTTACTCTGTTGCATAGTATAGTATTAACCTTACAATCAACAACATATGTAGGATATCAAATCAATCTAAACATCATGATCTCATCATTGTCTAACTCGGTAATAGTTGCCCATTGAATAACTTATTCCTCCTCTTATTCATCACATTCTTTTTGTGTCTTTTACTGACATCTTAATTCTCTTCTAATCAATCTTCTCAAGATATGACAACATCATACTGAATCAGATAATCAATTTCTTGACATCAATAACAAAATATTGTTATAAAGATAGTTATCATCCTTCTTCAGTTATATCAATAATCTTCAACAATCTTCTCAATATCCTTAATGAATATCAACAATCTCCTGATATTGAAATGCCAACAATCTTTCTTACTGTAATGCCAACATTAAGGAGGTGTGTTATCACCTTGTTGAGACCAACTATGATTTGGTTTCATGTACAACCTATTTTTTGTGATGCATTGTGTTTAGAGTCGACTTATGCACTATCACATGTTTCTCTTATTAGGTCCTATTAGGTCTACCTAATGGGTGTTTTGGATGTTGCGAAGGATATATATATAAGGAACAAATAATTTGGGAATATTGATGTAGTAGTTGTTATTGATGAAAGTAATGTGTGTATCTACTTTTGGAGATGTGAGAGTTGGTGTGAAGTTTATGAAGTGTGTGAAGTCAGTGTGACATATTCAGATTTGAGCTTCAAAGCTGCACTATTTGCATTTGGGATGCTTCTTCTACAAGAATTCACCTTGTGTAATTCATTATAATGTTGTTATATTGCATCTTACCCTAGAGAAGTGATCTTTACTTTGCAAGTCATTGTTTCTTTCCCTAGGGCAGTGCACTTTAGTCTACAAGTCTAGGTGGCAGTGAGCTTCCTTGGCAGTGTGCCTAAAAACAAGCATTATAACACCTGTTTCATATATTGTGAGTTGATCCTAACCATGGTTTTTCCCTCATTGTATTTTCCACATAACACTCTTGATGTCCATGTGTGTTGAATGCTCTTTTGTATTCTTCATTTCTATAGATCTAAATTTGATATTTTAAGTGTTAATAAATGAATGATTTTTCATGTCGATTCACCCCCCCCTCTCAACATTTGGTGTATGCTCAACACATTAGTCCAATTAGGGATTTATATTCCAATAAAACTTTTTTCATTGGTCTACACAAGGAGATCCATTTGGTATCAACGTCTTTCAGAAGCTTATTTCCATCGGTTATTCCCTTAGCAAATTTTCATATTTTGCAAGTCATTTGGGACTTCAACAAAATAAAGAGTAGAGATCATGAATTAGATTATCAAATTTAGCTACTAAACAAAAATTGCTCATAGTTCTAAACACTAAATTCACTTTGTGGGTCATGTATTGAATGCCAATCATGTATGGCGAAATAGAAGTTTGTAGCTTCGTGCAAAGACCATTCCTATGAGCTTGAAACATTGTATCTCCATCAGCTCCTACAAACACCAACTTTTCCGACAATTGATAAGTCGCCCATACCACTAATTTCATTTAAAGATTTTTTAACTACTTAATATATATTTTGTGTTGTGGAATTTTCCTTCATTTTAACAACACAGAGTAAATGAGGTTGGCAGATATGTTTCCATGTAGTATACACATGCATGCATATCCAAGAAGTATTATCTACTACTATAACTTCATCTAAAGATAATGCAATAAAGTTTGACTATTTCAATTTTTCTTTTACATCTTGTTTTTCCATCGTAGCAAGGGAACTTGCTCATCCCCATCCACTATTTATTGACTAATGTGTATGAGAATATAGGAATATTCAATTTTTTAATAAAGTATAATATTTAGGGTAGTCTGGCATAGGATGACCTCCGGTCAAAATTTGAAAAACAACACTCAACTGAATAGTTTTGGACTTGTTTGTTTCTATCATGAGATGTTTAAATTGAGCATCAACTAAACCTCCATGTGTAATCTTCTCCTCTCTTTGCATATGCTCTTTATAGTCTTCTTCATACTTAACATGTTTGCATTCTTCCTTTGTTTTCCATCTAATTAATTACCATTTTAAAAAATTATCTATGATTTGTTTTTCATTCAATTTACCAATATGCTTTTGTATGGTGTCTAATTTTAGCTACAACTTATTATCCCTTTTAAATTTCCAACTATAGATTGTACACTTGCATTATGTTTCAAAGGTTTGTCTTTGTTTGGATCTCACACTTCTTCAATGAATGGCTCCCTTGACACCCAATCCAACTAAAAATTCCTTGTCATTTCCCACTCATATCTCAATTTTGATTTTCCTTTTCTTTTCCCATTCATGTACTTCCAACAATATCATATGCGACATTCTCTGCAACATCATCTGCATCAATCTCAACAATATTAGCTATGACATTGCCATCAACCTCAATTGACTTATTTTGACTACTTTGTCTATCCAATTCCATTGGAACATTATTTGCGGTATTGACATCTAAGTCTATTAACTCATTTTGGTCTTTCTTGGAGGTTTGGACCTTCAATAATTTTTGTTGCAACTACTTATGTTTTACTTCCATCTGATGGACTGCCAACATTGCCAAAGTATGACATTATATTTTTATGTTCTAATGATCTCCCTTCAACACTTTGAAGAGTCTTGTTGCTTGACATCTCTCAAGAAATATAATCATATTGATGGAAT
Organism: Cryptomeria japonica; assembly: GCF_030272615.1. Classification (NCBI taxonomy): domain Eukaryota; kingdom Viridiplantae; phylum Streptophyta; class Pinopsida; order Cupressales; family Cupressaceae; genus Cryptomeria; species Cryptomeria japonica. The sequence continues at coordinate 16,770,456 of NC_081411.1, forward strand.
CTAAGAATATACATCCTTGGACCCTAATTCCTTAGGCATACAATGTCTCCCTACTAAATAATTTGTAACAATGAACTAAAATTTATAAAATATGAGGATAAATCATCTTATAATACTATAAAAGAAATTGTCACTTACCGATAGGTTTTGTCAAAATCCGTTATACAACAATGCCTATGGTAGAAAATTGTTTATGATTTAAATCAAATATAAATAGCTCGAAACCAAACAAAATGTGCCAAAAAGTATCGACTTTTGATTGTATTTATACCTGATGCTCTGCAAAAAGGATTAGAAAATCTGTTTGATGGCAACACACACAAGAGCACAAGAAACAAACGTTAGTGTTAGCAACAAAAGATTATCCTAAACAGGCATATCAAGAGAGATATTAAGCATGAAATAGAAAGCATATAAACATAGAATGAAATAGCTAATCAAGATGCTCATAGTTGCTCCTCCCTTGTTCCTATCCTCTCCAAGTCCCAAATGAGTGTAGCTCTCAGCTTTTAGCACTAGCCATGGATGCCATATGGAGATTCAAGATGGTTGAATATGATAAGAAAATACTATGCAAGAGTAGATAGTGATGCTATGAAAAAGCTCTATGCTAATGCCAGTATAACAACAATACTCTAAAATGCTTCTCCTTTTGCTTGAGGAGAAGGGTTCTATTTATAGAAGAAATGGGGAAATGAAGGGTTAAGATTGAATGGTTTAATCAAGGGCCAAGTTTGAAAGTTGGGGATCCATGTGCACAATTGACACCAATAAAATGGTGACAAGTGTCAATATAGGATTGGGTTGAGAGAAGAGGTTGGAGGCATTAAAGGCCTGAGAAGACCTCATGGTTATCTAGAAGGTAAGGGTCAAGTCTAAATTAGGATTACCCACTGGATTAGGAGTTAATGCAAGGATAAACCTTTGTGCAAATGATTAAGAGATAATCATGGTCAAAGCATTAAAGGCTTGATGAGACCCTTGGGTTGGGTAGAGGTTGAGTCAAAACAAATGTTTTAACCATGTGGGAGGGTTTGAGGTAACCATTAATGGTTATTGGAGACTTTGGGGATTAAGTGGTTGAAGGTTGAAAGCCTTCAATGGTTATCAAAGACTTTGAGCCATTTAGTGGTTGAAGGTTGGAAGCTTTCAAAGGTTATCCAAGACTTTTAGGCTTTGAGAAGTGACTCCATTTTGCTTAGGAATGTGACAATAATTAGGGGATGGATTAAGCTAATTAGGAAGGGGTTAGAAGAATCTAGAAGGGGATTAGATTTTGCAAGTGGATTTGGTGGGTGAGGGAAAATAGGATTTTATTAAAATAAAAATTCATTTATTTCAATAAATGTGTGCAAGTTGTATTTGGATAAATATTCAAATAAATATTAATTTATTTAAATGAGAAAAAGGAAGATAAAGCATTAAAATGCTTGAAGACTTTGAGGGGAACCATTAAAGGCTTGAAGACTTTAAGGAAAACCATTACAGTCTTAAGAAGACTATAGAAGGAAGCCATCAAGTTTGAAGACTTTAAAGCCATCAAGTTTGAATACTTTAAGGGAAACCATTAAAGGTTTCAAGTGGGTGAGGATAAATAGGATTTTAAATAAATAATTTATTTAAAATAGTTGTGCAACTTGCTTTTGTAGGAAAATACAAGTGGGTGGAGGATAAAGGTGATTTAAATAAATTATTTATTTAAAATAATTGTGCAACTTGTATTTGTAGGAAAATGCAAGTGGGTGGAGGATAAAGGTGATTTTAAATAAATGATTTATTTATTTAAATGTGAGAGGTGGGATTTTGGGGGATTTAAATAAATATTAATTTATTTAAATGTGAGAGAAGATTTAATTAAATAAATATGATTTATTTATTTAATTAATGGTCTGAATTTGGTTAAGTGAATTAAATCAAATAAATTGAATAATTTATTTAATTAATAGGAGAATAGGGTTAAGATGAATTAATTAAATATTAATTTAATTAATTATTAATTGATGGTTAAATAATCAAATAAATACTAAGTATTCATTTAATTAAGTGGACAGATTTATGTGACTACATTTGCCCCTCTTTGAGACGGTGCGGTTTATCGCGTCGTTTCAAAGAAAGAAAAATAGGTGTGAAGAAATGCCCCATAAAATGTAAATTTAATGGGTGGTATGCCCCCTCGAGAGATGGGCCGAATGTTTTTTTTTTTTTTTTTTAAATCGGGCGATCTCTCGAAAAAGAATGAAAAGTGGAGGGGAGGTAGAATAGAAGAAATTAGAACTAATGATGAAAGAATGGGAGAAAATGGAGTGAATATGAAGAAACAACAAGCCAGCGAGTACCCTAAGGTCATGCAAGAGATACATAGCAGATGTAGTGTGGGGTTTGGATTGATGCTATACAATTGATCAAAATTGTTTGGACAATCTGGTGCAATCGGTTTAATTGCCCCGGTCAAGTCAAAGCGTGACAGTTGATGTCAGTTGGTCGCTTGGACATGATAAAGTCTGAGTAAGTGAATCAAAGTGACCTGATGTGACTTAGACAATTGATGTAATTGCCCGATGAAGTCAAGGTATATGAAGCAAAATACTCGTTGAGACTTAGACAATTGATGTAATTGTCCATTGGATTGTGTTTGATTGGTTGATCAATTGATAGTGTGTGCGTGTGATGGATGGTTGTGGGGAATCATGGCAACCCCGTTGAGACTAGGTCATTATGATAAATGCCTGATGTAGTCTAGGATTACCATAATCGATTACCTGTTGAGACCCGAAGATACTTGATCAGAGTATCTGTTGATAGTCTAGGTGTGTGGGAGTCGATGTATCTGTGTAGACAGAGTAACTGGCTTAATCTTGTGGATGAGTGAGGATGGGAAGTGATGAAGGGATTTAGGATGATGTTGATGATCAAGATAGGGAGGCTGAGGGGGGATTCGATGTTAGATAGAAGATATGGAGGACTTATGACTCATTCCTATGGAAGAAGAGGAAAATAGAGTATGCATTATTATGACTACGTATGCATGATATGCAACTATTATGAATGTATGGATGGATGGAATGCAACGAAATGCAATATATATAGATGAGATGGAATGACGATCCATGGTGCTTTATTTTTCATCATTGAGCTTTAAAATGTTGTAAGAAAATACAAGCAACTTGACATAAAGATTCAAGATGACCAGAGTATTTCTTACATGGATTTTGATATAGCAAGTTAATACAAGCAACTTGATATAATGGATCAAGTTGACCTGAGTATTGCTTGCGGAACAGACAAGGATTATCTCCATTCATGCATGACTTGGATCGTCCTCCTTGATCTTAGGCTGATCATATCCTGAGACAAGTGCATACCGTACTAAGAGATAAAACCTTTATCCAAATTGGATGAGGAGGAACCAAAGAATGAGCATTGTACCTGTAAACAAATAGTATATACATAAAGAATAAAGAATATGGATCCTTGGTAATGGTTAGTGTCCATATGGTCGAGGTATACGCTGTAGTCAGCAAGCCGTAGTGGTCTATGACTGTATTTTGCATAAGATCACGTAGCTTGGTGAACTTCCCACGTAGACACCATTAGTACATGCCCCAGAACTTTATCGGAAATAATGCGCAAATGATACAAAACAATGCTGAAAGATCCTAATATAAATTACTAGACCAGAAATCAACCAAGTATTTGATAGTGTAAACAGAATTTTCTTGTCAAAGAAAATGTCATCTTGTCTTTGTTTTTGTAAGGAAGGATGCATCCTTGTTTAAAGACAGTTTCTGATTGTTTGATGTTGATTGGTTTGATTGATAAATGGTCATTTTGTTAAGTATGTCGCAATGTTTGTTTGGGATCTACTCAGATGGGTATGTACAATGTATTGTCGTGTTTTTGTTGGATTTTTCAATGGTTTGTCGATGTTTTTGGATTTTGAATTGTTTTGAATGTTTTTGGTATTTTTGCGAGATATTTTTGAATGTTTTTGGATTTTTGATGATTGTTTGAATGAAGAACTTAATGAATCATAAGACAATGTAGAATCCACTTCCATCAATAGGTTAAAGGCATTGCCCCCAGTTTTAGACATGACTATGAAAAAGCGGGATGCAAGATGTATGGAGTACTATCATAATTGCAGAGGAATAACAAGCCATGGTTGATGGATGGATGGATGTATGTATGAAGTAGATGTGATCGCCACAAGTCTGAAAGATAATGGAGCCATAGCCTTTACGAATGGCGCCTGTTTGCCAGGTTTTCACCATCGTTCTTACCCAAGGTGCCACCGGAGTGGTTGTTCACCGTTTGGATGCATGATTTTTCTTTACTTTTTTGAATGTTTTTATATTTTCTTCAGGACATTTTTCTGAATGTTTTTTGGTATTTTCTAGTATGCAGGGGAGCCTGATGCTCTGTACAGCTTAGGTATAAAACCGTTTGAGGTGCATGCTGTTAATTGGATCTGCAAGTGGTTCTCCTTCTGATGTAGCCAACTGATATGCCCCGGACCCAAATACAGCAGTGACAACATATGGGCCCAGCCAGTTTGATTCAAACTTGCCTTGATGTTCTCTGTTTGGTTGGTTACGAGGATTCTCTCGAAGAACAAGATCACCTACCTCAAATGTACGAGGTCTAACTCGGTGATTGTAGCTTCTACTCATGCGTTGCTGATAGGCTTTGAGGTGATTGTATGCAGCTTGTCGCTTCTCATCAAGTAAATCTAAGTCCTGAAGACGTGAGACTCTGTATGCTTCATCATCGATGAGATTGTGCAATGAAACTCGTAAGGATGGTATCTCGACCTCAATAGGTAAGATAGCTTCAACACCATAGACCAATGAATAAGGAGTTGCACCTGTAGGGGTCCGAATGCTAGTTCGATATGCCCATAGCGCTGGATTCAATTGAACATGCCAATCACGGCCGGCATCATTGACTGTCTTCTTTAGGATCCTCAATATGTTTTTATTGGATGCTTCGGCCTGACCATTGCCTTGTGGGTAATAGGGAGTGGAAAAGCGGTGTTGGATATGAAATTTCTCACAAAGCTCACGGACATCCTGATTTTTGAAAGGAAGACCATTATCTGTGACAATGGACATGGGCACACCATACCGACAGATGATGTAATTGAGGATGAATGAGGCGATCTGCTTGCCGGTGACTTGGGTAAGTGGAACAGCTTCGATCCACTTGGTGAAATATTCGGTGGCGGTAATAATGAATTTATGGCCATTGGATGAAGATGGATGGATTTTACCCACAAGATCAAGACCCCATTGACAAAAAGGCCATGGTGTTGTGATTGGTTGCAGTTCCTGGGCCGGTGCATGTATCAGGTCGCCATGAACTTGACATTTCTTGCATTTTTTGACAAAGTAGTAGGAATCCTTTTCCATAGATGGCCAATAATATCCAGCTCGCAAGAGTTTCTTGGCGAGTGATGGACCACTTGAATGAGTCCCGCAAATTCCTTCATGTACCTCTTCCAAAGCCTTTGTTATCTCACCTTGTTCCAGACATCGAAGGAGAGTACCATCAAGACCGCGTCGGTATAGGGTTTCGGCAATAATGGTATATCGAGCAGTTTGGCGAATGAAGGTTTTACGTTGGTTATTTGATTGGTTGGGAGGAAGGGTGTGATCGCGGAGATAGGTGTAGAACTCACCGTACCATGGGGATTCAGAACCAACAAGGCAACATATCATTTCAGATTCGGGGATATCATAAGCCGGGATCCAAAGTTGTTCTACCAAGAACTCGTAGTGTGTTGAATTCTGTGGAAGATCTAGTAGAGATGCGATGGTAGCCATAGCGTCAGCAGCTCGATTCTGATCTCTTGGTATCTGCTCAAAAGTGATAGTAGTAAATGATGTCTTTAGATTGTCCACCATTTGCTTGTATGGCATGAGTTTATCATCTTTGGTCTGATACTCATCTGTTGCTTGTCGAATGACTAGTTGGGAATCGCCATATACTTGCAGTTCTTTTAATTTCCATTGTATGGCTAATCTGAGTCCTGTGATCAAGGCCTCATACTCTGCTATGTTGTTTGTGCATGGAAATGTGAGCCTGTAAGACTTCGGGATGCTATCACCTTGAGGTGTGATAAACAGAATGCCTGCCCCCGAGCCGTGCCTAGTGTATGAACCATCAAAGTATAATTTCCATGACTGTGCTTCTGTAATCATGAATATCTCTTCATCTGGAAAATTGGAAATGAGAGGATGATCGCCTATGAGAGGTGCATCAGCCAACTGATCTGCAATAACTTGACCTTTGATAGCTTTACGGTCCACATACTCAATGTCAAATTCACTTAGAATCATTACCCATTTGGCCAAGCGACCTGTCAATGCTGCTTTGCTGAGTAAATACTTGAGTGGATCAATCTTTGCAATGAGTTGTACCTTGTGTGTTAATAGATAGTGCCGCAATTTAGTGGCTGCCAGGATTACTGCTAGGCAAGCTCGCTCAATAGGTGTGTAATTGAGTTCATAGCCAACCAGTGTACGAGAGATGTAGTATACAACACACTCTTTGCCTTCTGCATTATGTTGTGCCAGTAATACACCTAATGCTGTACTTGTCGCTGAGATATAAAGTAACAACGGTCTACTTGGATCTGGTGGCATCAACAATGGTGGATTCATGAGATAGTCTTTAAGCGCCTGAAATGCTTGCTGGCATCGGGCATCCCACTAAAAGCGGATGTTCTTGTGTAGCAGGTGTGTGAAGGGGTGACACTTATCAGCCAATTGTGCAATGAATCTGCGGATGGATTGAAGCCGTCCTTGTAGTGTCCTTAGCTGACTGATATTCTTTGGAGGTGGCATGTCCATTATTGCCTTAACCTTTGCTGGGTCGACCTCAATACCTTTGCTTGAGACAATGTATCCTAGAAGTTTCCCGGAGGTCACTCCAAAGACATATTTCTTTGGGTTGAGTCGAACATGATATTGTTCCAGTCTATCAAAGATTTGATCTAAGATATGGAGATGTCCTTCTCTTGTGAGTGATTTTGCTAGTAAATCATCCACATAATCTTCCATCATAGTATGCATCATGTCATGGAAGATGGTGGTCATTGCTCTTTGATAGGTCGCTCCTGCATTCTTTAGACCAAAAGGCATTACATTCCAGCAATATGTGCCCCATGGACATGTGAAAGCTGTCTTATGTTGATCTTCTGGTGCGATCTTTATTTGATTATATCCTGAAAATCCATCCATGAGTGAAAGCATCGCATGTCCTGCTGTTAGATCCACTATGATGTCGATATTTGGTAGGGGAAAGTCATCCTTAGGACATGCCTTATTTAGATCTCTGAAGTCAGTACAAATGCGGATGCCCCCTTTTGGTTTGCCGACTGGCACAATGTTGGAGATCCATTCTGCATAATCAATTGGTCTAATGAAACCAACATCCAGGAGTTTCTTGAGTTCTGTTTTGACTAGCACGGCAATCTGAGGATGCATCTTACGAAGCTTCTGCTTGACAGGTTTGGCTCCTTTTGCTACGGTGAGGTGATGCATGACTAAATCAGGATCAAGCCCAGGCATGTCTGCATATGACCATGCAAAGTTGATCTGGCGCTGCTGGAAGAACTCGATAAATTGAGGCTGTTCCTCTGGAGTGAGAAGAGATGCCAGATGTATGATATGAGGGTTTTCAGGAGTCCCCACATTGTATTCTTTGGTCTCCTCAATGAGGATCGTTGATCGTTCCTGTTGTGTATTAGCAGGGAGAATGTCAAACCCTTCATCCTCAGGCGCCTCAGAGAGGTTTTCACCGTTGGATACGCTCTTTCTTTTTACTTTTGTTGGATCAAACAGTGCCACAGTGTGGTTTTCACTAGAAGATCCATGCTTTATTGTTATATTTTTGCAGCTGAAGGGTTTGGCATCCGCCCCGAAGTATGCTGCGCTATTAAGTTCAATGGTGAATCCAGCTTTGTGATCCCCGCTTGGTAGATTATCCCTTAATTCCAAAAAGTCAATGATAGCCTCATCGTTCTGGAAGAGGTCAAGACATGGGGGATTTGGTTGGTTCCATTCAATGAGTTCAGGGTGGATAATGGGCATTACTTCATCGATTAAGTTAAGTGCGGGAGATGTATCAGTGAGGGTTAAGACAGTGTGGTGAAGGTCGTTGATGGTACTCTCCCTGTCAGAATTAGGCGTAGGATGAGACGTAGGGTCTGTGGAAGATGTTTCCATCTCAGGTACCCAAGTGGTCTTTATCTGTGCTTCTCCGTAAACAGGGATGTCTTTGCGGGGTGGAGGTGGTGATGTGTCTTCCTCATCTGAAGTGTTAAGTTGCACTGAATCGAATTCCCACTCATGTGAGTCGGTCTCTGAATCACTCTCCAGCATCCGATTGCTATACCATATTGGGATGTCTTTGGAGTTAAACACGGCAGGTGTGATTGGTTTATGTATCCTTGTAGTGATCGGTGCTACAGGAATTGTGATGGGGTTTAATGGATTTGTCACTGGAAGTATCGGTAATGGTGACTCAGTGGCTTCTGCTGGAACTACTGGTGCCATAGATGCTGCTGCGGGTTCCAATATAGTTGCTGCTACAAATGGTGTTGCTGATAGGATTACTAGTTCGTTTGATGGGATGAGTGACATTGGTGATGGTGGAGTTGTGAGCCTTGAGGGGGCAGTGGGGATAGTGCTTGATGGTGCTTTGATTATGAAAGGTATCCTCTTTGCAGTAGGTGGGCAAAATGGTTTGCTGGGTTTTCCTTTGAATCTGAGTTTAGGAAGGATCTCTTTTTCAAAGCCAAGGCCTGTATTACCTTTGGGCTTGAATTCTGGTAGTATAGGTTCGTGTCGTCCTTGTTTGCAGTATCCCAAAGCACTCTGACCATCATATCCCATTCTTTGCATAATGAGGAGGCCTTTGCCATATTGTTCCGTAGGAAGTGTAACTTGCGGTTTGTCAGTGGTGATGGGATCTTTATAGATCCAGTCCGCCAGGTCCTCATCTTGTGTCTCTTCCTCTTGACTCTTTCCAAGAATGAAAGGCGTTAAGGCACATGTAGGCGTGATTAGTGGTTGTTGGAGTAACTGTTGTGGTTTACCATGTGTTCTAGGAGAAGTGGGCATTTGTCCCACACAAAAGAGCTGACTTAAGTTGTATTCTCCGGGACCTTCCTCTGCGACTTTCATCTTAAGCTTTTCTTGCTTGGGTATAGGGGTGTTCGAACTGGCAAGAGAGGTGGGATTTACATATGATGTGGAGGAAATGGCTTCCCTATTATTAGGAACAGTAATCTCTGGTTGATGGCTGATATTATGGCAAAATGCAAAGGGATTTGCATCACCCAGGATTGTGATCTCTGCACCATTATGTGGGAACTTGATACATTGATGGTAGGTAGATGGAACGGCTTGCATGGCATGTATCCAAGGTCTTCCTAATAATAGATTATATGGCAGAGGAAGGTCCAGAACCTGACAAATTATGTGTTTTACCACAGGGCCCACTCGGATTGGTAGCACCACCGCTCCTTTGGATGAACGCTCTGCATCATCATAGGCCTTGATGGTGATCTTCTTGCGAGGATCCACTGATTCTATTGCATATCCCAATGCTGTGACCAACTGTAGTGTACAAATGTTTAGGCCTGCTCCATTATCTATCAAGACTCGCTTGATCCTGTGTTGGTTGACAAAGCCTTCAATGTGGAGTGAGGCGTTATGAGGTTGCTGGAACGAAGAGTTGTCACTTTCGGAAAAAGTGAGACAAGGTGATGACTTTAGATTTCCAACCATGGCTTGAAATTGGTCTGTGTTCAGGTTTGCAGGGACTGACGCCTCTTGGAGTGCTTGATCCAAGATTGTTTTATGAGATGGCGATAGGCGTAATAGTTCTAAAATGGATATGAGCGCAGGCGTTTTGTCTAATTGTTCCACAAGATTGTACTGCTTTGGATTGGAGGTGGTGCCTTGTGGAGCTGCCTTGATGGTGACCTTGCCACGACGTGTAACAACATTGCAATTTGAGGTGGGATTTTTGAAGGTTATGGTTGCAATTTGTTCACTGGCATCATACAGGTGATTTACAGTGTAGTTATACGCAGCTATGGTTGCAATTTGTTCACTGGCATCATACAGGTGATTTACAGTGTAGTTATACGCAGCCTGCGTATAATCAGTGGTATCAGTGCCTCGCCGGGAAGTGGAAGGACCCCTTTGATCTTGTGATGGAAGTGGATTCTTAAACATTAAATGATCATTATTTGTCATTTTTGGATCATGTCCTTCAATCTCAATTTCTCCTCGATCAATAAGATCTTGAATGAGATCTTTCAATCGATGACAATTACTTGTCTTGTGTCCTCGTCCTTGATGGAACTCACAATGTTCAGTATCTCTCCACCATGCTGGTTTGACCTGAGGCTCATAGTTGGATAGCTTAGGTAGAGTGATCAAATTCTGAGAAAGGAGTTGTCGCAACACTGTTTCAATGGGTTCCCCTAAGGGAGTGTATGTACGTTTTTGTTTTTGTGGACGAGGTCTTGGTTCATCCTGAGATGTGATGCGACCTTGATTAGGAGGAACATTTGTGTTATTTTGAGGTGGAGGATTTTGTCCTGCAAACCGAACCACAGGTTGTGCATTTTGGATAGTTCGAGCATCCACAACCCCATCGTTGACGATATTCTTATTCTTGTTCCAGAAGTTTGGTTTATCACTATTGAATCGCGGGCGAGGACCATCTTTTGGTTCATTAAAGATTTTGATGAGTCCTTTCTTGATGAGTGCCCTTTCACATTTTATACCTTTGGTGATCATATCGTTAAAGGAGTCTGTGTCTTTGACATCCAGGTGAAATTCCATTTCTTCGTTTAAGTTGGAAATGAAAATTTCCACTAGTTCTCGTTCAGGTAACTGAAGAGAACGTCTGCTAGACATTTGGCGCCATCGTTGCAGGAATACTGAGAATAGTTCACCTGGTTTTTGTTTGGTATTGCATAGATCAGCCATGGTGATGTCACGTTCAATGTTATAAGAGTAATGAGATAGGAACTTCTGGATGAGTTCCTCAAATGTTCTAATGCCTCCTGGAAGTCGGGAAAACCATGATGTGGTTGTTCCTCCCAAGCTTTGGGGAAAAAGGCGCATTAAGTATGTGTCTTCATATGCAACTTCGAGACAAGCGGAATGAAATTCTCGGACATGATCGCGGGGATCTCCCTTTCCTCTATATTTTTCGAATTTTGGTGTTTCGAACCCGCGTGGAAAGGGTGGCATATAAAGATTCCTATCAAACGGATAGGGACAGATGTCGTTAAGTGAGAATTGATTGGTCTTAACACCACTATGAAGTTGTTGGGCGAGATTCTCGACTTGTTGCCGCAACATCTCCATTTCATTTGGAGGAGGAGGTGGTGGGTTACCTCGAGGGATGTTATATCTGATGGGATCTCTACGCCTTTCCTCCTCATGGCGACTTTGTCTTTCTGATGCTTGTCTTAATTGGGCAAGATCAAAGTCAGAGGGGAGTTTGGCTCCTTCTTGAGCGAGTCTTAAAAAGTGAGCATCCGCATTGCTCCTTAGTATTTCATCAAATAATCTGTTAAAATGAGGGTTATGCTGAACCCTTTCGATTGTTGACGGAGTAGGAGTACTTGGGTTTTCATCATTTACATTTCCTCCAAGTGCTTCTTGAAATTCATTGAGATTGTCCTCTTCTTCCTCAATTTCTATTTCTCGTTGCCTTGATCGCGATCGGGTTTGAGCCGTTTTGTTTGCAAGTTTGTTTTGAAGTTGATTGAAGATGATGATGAGTTGGTGATGAAATGAAAGATTGATGATTGGTGATTTGTGTTGTATGTGGATCTCTAGCACTTTAAGGTAGATGTAACCGAAATTCCTTCTTTGATTTGCTTGTTTGTTTGATAAGTTTGGATGTGATAAGGTGCAGAGAAATCTGAGATGTGTTACAGATTTAACTACCTAGCAATGAGAGGATTCACTCGTGAACTAGTTTTAACCTGCGTAGATGTGTCTCTTAGGATGAGCTTATCCTAGATGTAGAAACAATCTAAAAAGTGATGTGATGTGTTTTGATTTCAAGCAATATCTAAAAAAGAATCTTGGGACAAGAACCTCTTAATGTTTTGAGAGTTGGGATGGATTGATGATGAAGTGATGATGTATGAGTGAGATGATGGATGTTTTTGTTTTCAACTTCAATAAAAACTCTGTGTCACAAATGGGACAAACTCTACCTCTTCCCTTTCAGGCGTTGGTGGCACTTCTCGAGCTGTGTTGTAGGTGATACAGATGTTTGGGAAGAAGTTGGGATTAATCTTTCCTCCTTGACTTTTGTGATAACTCAGAGCTCTATATTGCATAAAAGCTCTGCGGTTCAGTGATTCTGAATCAAACTCGTTTGTTTTACCTTGAAGATAGAGACACATGCGATGTAGAAAGACTCTATGTGAGACAAAGATTTGTCTATTGAGATAGAAGAATTTCCTCCTTTTGATCAAAGCCTTTGAGCTTAGTGGTCTCCTTTTCAAGGTGATATTCTGATGACACTTCTTCTTTCGCAAGATGTGAAGAATGGTCATAAATTTTTGATTCTTTGTTTGTTTGTACCTTGTTTTTGATGTTTTTGGTTGTGTTGACAGATGTTGGATGAATACTTTGTTTTTGGGATTGATTTTCTGATTTTTCTTTGACAAGAAAACAAAGCAAGCACACAAACACAAGAATGTTGCCTCAAAAGGCACAAATGAGTATGGGTCTAGATCAACCCAATCCTTGGACTTGTTTTTGACCCTTCCTTTAGATTTATTTTAAGGTGTAATTCCAAAGCCTGAAGTCGGCTCAATTTGCACTAGGTCTGTAAAACGAACACACTTCAAACACTCTTTATCCCTAAGGTCAAATGGCCAGTTGTGATAAATTTAGCCCACATCTTGATATTTCTTCGACTTTGGTACTACATACCTTATCAATCCCGCCGTGGCAGGTAAGGATGTGATATACTAAGTCTTGCACGAGCATAACAAATAGATGATCCCTATGATGGGGGAGTCACCACTTTTATCAAGCCACAAGTGACCTTTCAAAAAGCTATGTTTCTACTCAAGGAAATATGTATGGTGAGTATCTTGGGAGCAAAACCATCTATGCTCTTGCACTAAATTATACCTCAAATATCCTTAATCAATAGAACGGGTGGGCTACTACTTAAAGGTGTTTAGTCATGTTCGATGTTTTTGGACATAAGTTCATTCTGCAGTGACTCACTTAAGAGCCTTGTAACTGGTGGTGGGGCCCATTTGTCCTTTCGGCCAATTACACTGTAGGAACAGCTATACCCAAGGCTACAGCTTTCGCTCACACTTGATTTCTATAGCGGCTCGAAGGATTTACCGCTCAAGGTCGTTCCCAAGAGTGATGTGTCTCTTGGCAGGCCTCTCTTAAAAAGATAAAATTTTGAGTGTTACTAACACTTTTCTCTTGCACCTAGGACCACGAAAGCCAAGGGAGAGGATAGTGTGTGTTAGAAGTAGGACCACTCGACCAACTCTTTGCACAAGTGTGCCAAGCACGAAAAACACTTGTTCTTTTTAATCTGTCATTGCAATGTGATCTAACTATTTGGAGATGTTGCTCCAACAATCATGGTGTTCTTTTTAATTTTCAAAGGCAATTGTTTGAGTAAACTAGAATTTGAAATCCTGGTCAACTTAATGAAAAACACGTTTGCATGAAGTAAAATTGCTTTGAAAATGAGACAAGTTGATTGTGAATTTTATTTGCACCAAAAATGGAAGTGTGGATTGTGAGTTTTATCTTGATGCAAGAAATAAAATTTGCCTTGTTGATTTTAAGCACCAAAACGAAGTTTGTTTCCTAACTTGCAAAAAAATAAAGTTGTTTTTGTATAAGTTTGTGGTTCTTTTTACCTTTGAACAATGAAATTCTTTTTAAGAGCCCCAAACAAATGTGTGATTCTTTTTTAAAAGCCCAAACTTGAAATGTGAAGTTAATTTTAAACCGAAATAAAAAGTGAATTCATTTTTAAAACCAACTTCAAAAACAAGTTAGTAAAAAAATATAAATCTACTCTTTAATCTAATTTAAATCTGCACAAAAGAGAAAAATAGTTAGTAAAATCCGCCTATTTGGTGGGCTTCTACAAGCCTAAATTTATTTATTTTTTTTGGTTTTTTATTTTTTTTGGTTACAAAGTGATTTGTACAACGTTTTGTTACAATAGCACTAGTCTGCGTTTGAACAGAGGCACTATTTAACACAAACGTATTAAAAGAAAGGGAAAGACAGAGAAGGGAAAAGCACTGAAACAGGGGGAATAGCGCCAAAATAATGCCAAACGCACCAAAACAGTGTCAAAATCGCAACCTGTGTGACATTTTCAACATTCAAACATGTTATTGGTTAAAAAAAAAAAAAAAAAAAATTGATCTTTTTTGTGTTTGGATTCACGTCGGGTTCACCAAATGATGCTCTGCAAAAAGGATTAGAAAATCTGTTTGATGGCAACACACACAAGAGCACAAGAAACAAACGTTAGTGTTAGCAACAAAAGATTATCCTAAACAGGCATATCAAGAGAGATATTAAGCATGAAATAGAAAGCATATAAACATAGAATGAAATAGCTAATCAAGATGCTCATAGTTGCTCCTCCCTTGTTCCTCTCCTCTCCAAGTCCCAAATGAGTGTAGCTCTCAGCTTTTAGCACTAGCCATGGATGCCATATGGAGATTCAAGATGGTTGAATATGATAAGCAAATACTATGCAAGAGTAGATAGTGATGCTATGAAAAAGCTCTATGCTAATGCCAGTATAACAACAATACTCTAAAATGCTTCTCCTTTTGCTTGAGGAGAAGGGTTCTATTTATAGAAGAAATGGGGAAATGAAGGGTTAAGATTGAATGGTTTAATCAAGGGCCAAGTTTGAAAGTTGGGGATCCATGTGCACAATTGACACCAATAAAATGGTGACAAGTGTCAATATAGGATTGGGTTGAGAGAAGAGGTTGGAGGCATTAAAGGCCTGAGAAGACCTCATGGTTATCTAGAAGGTAAGGGTCAAATCTAAATTAGGATTACCCACTGGATTAGGAGTTAATGCAAGGATAAACCTTTGTGCAAATGATTAAGAGATAATCATGGTCAAAGCATTAAAGGCTTGATGAGACCTTTGGGTTGGGTAGAGGTTGAGTCAAAACAAATGTTTTAACCATGTGGGAGGGTTTGAGGTAACCATTAATGGTTATTGGAGACTTTGGGGATTAAGTGGTTGAAGGTTGAAAGCCTTCAATGGTTATCAAAGACTTTGAGCCATTTAGTGGTTGAAGGTTGGAAGCTTTCAAAGGTTATCCAAGACTTTTAGGCTTTGAGAAGTGACTCCATTTTGCTTAGGAATGTGACAATAATTAGGGGATGGATTAAGCTAATTAGGAAGGGGTTAGAAGAATCTAGAAGGGGATTAGATTTTGCAAGTGGATTTGGTGGGTGAGGGAAAATAGGATTTTATTAAAATAAAAATTCATTTATTTCAATAAATGTGTGCAAGTTGTATTTGGATAAATATTCAAATAAATATTAATTTATTTAAATGAGAAAAAGGAAGATAAAGCATTAAAATGCTTGAAGACTTTGAGGGGAACCATTAAAGGCTTGAAGACTTTAAGGAAAACCATTACAGTCTTAAGAAGACTATAGAAGGAAGCCATCAAGTTTGAAGACTTTAAAGCCATCAAGTTTGAATACTTTAAGGGAAACCATTAAAGGTTTCAAGTGGGTGAGGATAAATAGGATTTTAAATAAATAATTTATTTAAAATAGTTGTGCAACTTGCTTTTGTAGGAAAATACAAGTGGGTGGAGGATAAAGGTGATTTAAATAAATTATTTATTTAAAATAATTGTGCAACTTGTATTTGTAGGAAAATGCAAGTGGGTGGAGGATAAAGGTGATTTTAAATAAATGATTTATTTATTTAAATGTGAGAGGTGGGATTTTGGGGGATTTAAATAAATATTAATTTATTTAAATGTGAGAGAAGATTTAATTAAATAAATATGATTTATTTATTTAATTAATGGTCTGAATTTGGTTAAGTGAATTAAATCAAATAAATTGAATAATTTATTTAATTAATAGGAGAATAGGGTTAAGATGAATTAATTAAATATTAATTTAATTAATTATTAATTGATGGTTAAATAATCAAATAAATACTAAGTATTCATTTAATTAAGTGGACAGATTTATGTGACTACAATACCAATCTATATTTGACAAATTTTATGGGACATTTTAAAATTTGATCTTAAATTTTGGTGAATTTAAGCGACATTTTTGTATGGTAGCATAAAATTGGGTGAATAAAACAATGTTTTGATTTCCAAGGCGATCATGAACCTATTATTACCATTAACTTATAACACAACTGGTGAAATGGGTCCTCCTACACGATTGTGGTATTGAAACATTTAGTTAGTAGTGGAGAATAAATGGGTGGACGTACATTGGAACCTTTCAAATTTTTTGAAAAAAAAATTAAATATATATGTTTGGTCCAAAAAGTTGATGGCAAATTAATTTGCATATGGCCCAAAACACATAAAAATTAGGTGAATGGGTGATAGACCCCAATCCAAAATATTTGCCAACTTCAAATCCACAATCCGAGATATTCACCAATAGGCAAAAAATCTCCACTAAAAAAATTGTTGAGGCATGGAATGGTAGTGAAAGAGTTGGTGGGGTAGTGGACGAGTTGGAAAGTTATAGAAGCCTTCATGGATGCTATTATTAGTTAGAGGAGGAGACCATGCATTGGTTTCCTACATTGCGTGCAGGATGGGGTCTCATGACAGAAGCACAAAAGTAGCAAAAGGCCCTATTCTTCTGCATGCACAAGCACACATTTGGTTTTATTCCCTCCTCTTTTTCTCCTTGGAAAGGTTAGTCAAAATCATTAAGCGAGAGGTTTCCTACATGGTATTTACAATATGTATTAGGAATTTTAAGAGGCACACAATAAAATGGATTATAAGATGCAAAATCCCTTTGTGATGTTTTAAAAGTTGGAGTGTTCCAAAAAATTGTTTGTATAATGTTGTTTGGCTACATTCCTGTAAATGTTTAGGATGTGGTGTGTGGTCTTGATTGTCAATTTCGTGCTTCACTAAATGCAATAGTATTGCCTACAAAAAGTACTAATAATCTTAGAATTGACATAATCAATATATGTTATTATTACGTCGAGGGGCATATGCTACAACTGTAGCATGGAGTTATTAAGTCTGCACATAATAAAGAATGGAAGTTACAATAATTGGGCACATGAAGAGTTAGACGTTATTGCAATGATAGTGGGAGAGAAGTTGTTTCATCCTAACTGACAATAATAGTAGAAGACTGAAAGACCAGTCATTTCCATTTTCACCCTAAAGTCGAATAGACACATCAAGAAGGATATTTCTCGATGTAATTTATATATATTATTAACTAAATATATAAGCTAGTTTAAGGTTGCCCACTTTTCATCGTGATAGCTAAAAATTAGCTAACTTTTTGTTATAATTATTATATTAGAAATACACACGTGTGTGTTAAATATTTTGAGATGTTTTTAATATTAAATAAATAAAATAATTAATCTTTAACAATTAATTTGAATATATGAAAAATTTAGATAAAAAGTAAATTAAAATTAAAATTATTGAATAATAATATTTAAAGATTTTTATATAAATAATTATAATAATTCAAAATTCAAAATGATCTGATTATAAAAAAATATAAAGTTAATATTTATTCTAAATATATAAAAAATAATTATTTTTAGAAATATTTATTTTATTTCAAATTTATATTTTAATCTCTCACTATTGATTACTTTTTTATAAAAGATTTTATGTTAAACTTACATCATTTCTCCATTTCAATAAAGACCTCTTCAATCAAAATAAAATAAAGTTTCTTTTCAATAAAATAAAATATAGTATCATCATTATTCAATTAGAAAAAAAACCAACTTTCAAACAAAAAATAACGTGCAAGCATGAAAATTGGAGAAATTTTTTAGTTCATGTTATTCATGTCGACATTAGGAATCCAAAGTAAACCAAAAAAATAATATGTGGGCCAAATAAACTCAAATATGTTGGACTTTGAGAATCAATCAAATATGCTTTACTTTGATATGACCAATAATGTAACAACACGTAATAGGAGTTATTTGTTTTTCTTAACATCATTCTCCCTTGGATAGGAAATATAGTCCACCACTTAAGGACAAGGCAAGTTCACATCAATTGCATGTTTAGTCAACATGTAGTACAATCTACGGACAAATAATATTTTTATTATATTCAATGTTTGTCATGCCTAGATGTGCATGATTAGAACCTAAAATTAAGGGGAAGCCAAGATTTATAATTACTTGAACTTTGCACCTATGGAAGTCCACATAGGAGAATGTTCATGTGGATGTTATTATTATTTTTAGAATTATGTGGGGTGGGGGAGGCATGGGTGTCGTTGTCATGGATGGCAATTTAAAATTTATAAAAAATTAATCATAATAGAATATAGGGAAATTGTTATAGTTAATTTCATGTATCTACAAATCTTAAACGGTACATAGGATTTTGATGATTGTTTTTTGTCTTCGTATTCAACTTAATTTCTTATAGCTATAGTTTTGGTTTTTGGGTAGTAATGATGCATGCTGCAAGATCCGTTATGTGTCCAAGGGTCAAAAGGTACACATTTCAAAGTGTTGTCGGATACCTACTAAAAGATGCCCCAATAACCATGCACTTAAAATTGTCAATACTTATGCACAAATGCCCTAGTAGTTGTGCGTTATGGTACCAATAACGGTGCACAAATGAGCCTATTATGGTCAAAAGATGCCAAAAAGTGAGTAGCTATTGGTACATGTAATTGATTAATGGGCTTTTAGTTATCATTTTTGGGGTTTCTTTAAAGTTAGTAATTGGGATGTTGAGTGTGCAAGGAGAGGATTGCTATTGGAACTATAACAACTGTTGGACACAATGTACCACTGAGAGGTGGGGGAGGGGGAATCAGTGGTTCTCAAACTTTTCTATCTAGTTGTTCTATGTGAGCATACCAGTTAATAGATCTAACACAATGCAAACTTGTCGGTTAGTGGGAGATCTACACAAGAGCAATCACACAAGGAACATCACATAAGACCAACATATATGAGGAAAACCCAAGATGGGGAAAACCTTGGTGAGAAATGATGCTGGAGTCTACTGCTCCAATCCAGCGTCACAATGAAAAATGTTACAAAGTTTAGGGCACCAACCCAAGGAGC
Organism: Cryptomeria japonica; assembly: GCF_030272615.1. Taxonomy (NCBI): domain Eukaryota; kingdom Viridiplantae; phylum Streptophyta; class Pinopsida; order Cupressales; family Cupressaceae; genus Cryptomeria; species Cryptomeria japonica. The sequence continues at coordinate 16,789,830 of NC_081411.1, forward strand.
ACCAACCCATGACTTTAGGGCACCAACCTAAGGAGTACCAACCCCTGACTTTATGGGCTACAACCCAGAGGAGCTACAACCCTTGCACCGAGCTACAACTCAGTGTTCTTAATGAAAACATTCAAATACAAAAGAAATATCCCGGTTACAAGTGAGTTTTGCAACCTCTGTACTTAACTTCCTTCTATCGGTGAGATATCTTCTCCGCCACACAGACTCACTTAACTGCTGCTGCATTACTGGTAAATTCTATCGGTTCACCTTTCCTCTCCTTCTGCTATGTTATATCTCCTTCTCACTGTGCTACTCTACAGTTCTCACCCCTATCTTCTTGCCGGTACAGGCACCTACAGGTTATCTCTTCAGATGCACTCTAGCTGTTATACAGGTTGCTCAAACCATACCGATTAACCCTCTGTTAAACCCTAGCACTGGTTTAACCTACACTCACTCAGTCACTTCTATCCTTCGCTATTTTATCTCCAACTAATCTAACTCTCCTATGCAGCACGAAAAAAAAACTTCCCAGCAGCACTATCTTCTTCTTTTCAGCAACCCCTCACAATCTCTTAGGCTTGCATATTTATCACCCAGGCTTCCCGCCAAAAACCAATTCAAACTTGGTGCCTTAGGGTTTTCTCCACTAACCATGAGGCACATTGAATCCAATCAGATCTGCTTCGGATCACAACTCTGAGATGATTGCTTGCGTATTTTCGCTATTATCATGTCTTCCAAAACACGCCTTCCTTCTTCAGCAACCTGCAATCAATCTTGTCAAATTTGCTCAGTCAATCGCCATAAATGGGTCAGCTGTTTTCTTCAACTACTTTGATCCACACAGTCAATCTGTCTTAAATCTCGAACCACACAACTCCGCAACTCTACCTTGAGGTTTGCAGTCACCATTAATGTCAGACCGATCACAACTACCTCATCGACCTCACTTTACCGACCCGTGCATGTTTCATCTGCCACTTCATGCAAGTTTGCCACCTCATCTTCACGTGGCATCACTATTGGTATCCACCTCATCACACTACTCTGTCAGTTTAGCTTGGTCACCGACCACACATATAATCAGTATGCCCATACCGGTTCACTAACCCTACCGACACTAACCACCTAGCCGGTTATCCTTCCTGTTATGACCTTTTCCAATCTATCGGTGTAACCCTGCATATATCTCTCGTTCTACCGGTTACCTCATCATGTTTGCACTGTGCTGAACTGTCGGTGGAACACATACTTTTCTTTATGTCGGTGAGACACATTGATGGCACCAAGTCATCAAACACCAACTTATTCTAGCCCTTCATCTGCATTCCAGTATCACTATGTATATTCTTGTAGACTTATTAGCATCCTTTTTCATCAAACCGGTTCTACTCTCATTTGGTTTGTTAAGATGACAAACACACCATCTCAACTCCTCATTCTTCCTTCATTGTCCTGGTAGCACACCTTGCTTATCTGATGCGTATTTCTGATCTCATGCTTTGGAGACTTCCTTATCTTCCACTTGTGCAACCGGTCTCTTCATTTAATCACCTCCCTATCTCAGGGAATCATTCTACCAGTACAATTGTGACTTTACCAAGGGGAGGATACATCATCCACCTGACACATGTCATCCTGCACATAGAGGGAACACTCTGTCAATCCTATCACCTAGCTTAGGATGGCTTCTTTATCCAGTGTTGATGTGATTCAGGTAGCATTATGCCTCTTCATCACAAACAACAACTCAAACACCTTGGCCATCCAACTTGTAAAGTGGTCATCATCTTGTTGGTTGTTAACCACTCACTTGATTGATCAGACTCTTCTATATCAACACAACACTTACCAGTTGACATCCTTTCCTTACCGATGTTATACTTTACCGGTAACCTCTATCTTATCTTACCGGTGTTCTGCAACACAGTGAGATATCAATGATATCTCTTGTTGCTTTGTACTCCTCCTTTACAACGTTGCACATACATCTCTCATACCCATAGACATCCCATACCAGTTGACATCAATGACAACACAATGCGAACAACAACTACTTGTGCTCTTCCCTTAGTTGGGACACTAAAAAATATAGAAACAAGAATAATAACAAAGTATAAATTCTAGGTTTGCAGGGAGTGGGGGAGTGTTGAGAGATGATCTTGGTATGCTTATAGCAGTGGTGGGGCTCCCTTTGGGTACCTAGGCCAATCACTATGTTGAAGCTATGACAACCTACATTAGGTTGAAGCTTGCTCAATCTAAGGGTTTTACTAGAATTTGGCTGGAAGGGGACTCTCTAAATATCATCCAATGCCTCAAGAATACTTTCAAACCTAGTCGGTCCATTGAAGCCTTGATCTTGGACTTCTGTAACATTATTAATTCTTTTGATGAATGTTATATCTCCCATATTTAGTGTGAAGGTAATATGTTAGTGAAATGGTCTGTTAATGTTGGAGTGTCTAGAATTAGATATCATGATTTTCAGTGTTGTAATGAGACTCCCCTCTACCCTTGGAGGCTCCTAGTATCATATATCATGATTTTTAATACAGTTGGATTTGAGTATCCATTTATTGTCATTATGACTTGTAATTATATCACATTATTTCTATGTGTTATGTGTGTTATTTCCTTCTTGTTTCTATGGTGTCAGGTGTTTCCTCTAGCATCTTTGTGGTGGGGCTTCAAAAATTAGAATTGGGGATGGTGTATTTTTTGGTTGTTACTGTGTTGGAGAATTGGTGGGGACAAGAATCATGTCAAGCTAATCTCTTGTGAGGGATGTAAGAGAAATAGTGCAACTTGGCAGATTATTGAATAGGGAGGTTTGGCGACCTACATGTAGAGGCTTCATGGACACGATCCTATGGTTTCTAAGAAGTTTGTTCAAGGATGGAAGAAATGCATCCTTATGACCTATGGTAAGGAGATTTTGATATTTGAGGAGCTCATCTCCCATGTCATTTGGTTTTCGATGAATGTTGTTTAAGTTTTCAAAGTAGGAAAGGGATGGATGGTGCTATTAGTCAATTTCTTAAAGAAAAGGAGAAGGATAAACTTGCCATGCAAACATTAGTTGTTGTGACAGATCTTCAATTAAGCTTATCTAGGTTGATGTCATGGAGATTATAATATGGTGTATCACCCTTGATGGTAAGTATACTACCATCTATGGCATCCATTTAACTCTCCTTAATCATTTAAAACATAAATTGTTGGTTTCCTTTCCTTTTTTCCGCTAGCTTCCCGTAATAAGTATTTTCTTATTATTCATGGGGGACAAATTTTTGTTAGTTATAAAATATGTTGAAGAGTCCTCCCCTGAAATTCCCAAGAAACTGCCTAAGAAAAATAGGAAGGAGCCATGTGGTGACTCATTATTCAAACATGACTATTGGCATGGAGGATAGGGAGATTGAGGATGAGGATTATGAGGAAGAATGGGTGGAAACATATGAAAATAATTTTGTGAATATGTTTTCTTCCCCCCCTCCCGAGTCTAATAAGGAAAAGAAGAGTTCCTCTAAGAGGAGGCTACAAACGCATACTTCCTGGACACGTTGCTCACACATTAGAGTTAAACAGGTTAGTGATAATGTAATCCCCAATGTAGAATAAGTTAAGAAGGTCAAAATGGGGGATGTTCAATAGAGGGGTGTTTTCAAAGGTAAAGCTAAGGTGGGTGATCAAATGATTGTTTTTTCTTGTCTTGAACATTTGAGGAAGGGGCAAGGTACCATTGATTTTTTGGATTATTACATGCAAACCCTTGGTAATTTATTGAAAGGGTGGGGTAATGTGCATACTGGTCTTTCAAAGGATTTGTCCTACCTCTACGCCAAGATCAAGTATGGTCATTTTTGAGTTGACCTCATCCCCAAAAGGTAACTTGGAACTATGAGCACAATGGAAGAAGAGTACATAAGATGAACAATTGTTTTTTTTGGGTCAACACGAAAGAGACCAAAAAGATATCAATGCTTTGCATTGTCCCCAAGTAGACAACACAAAATCATATTTACAACAAGAGCACATTTATGACATAACATTATATAATTTAGAAGAATGATGATACAAATAGAGGAATATTACAATAAGGTCAGTCCCTTTGTATCCTTGTGCCAACAAAGCACCCAAGGGTCATCAAAAGAGAGCTTAACAAACATAAAGAAACACCAAGAATCACATTACAGGGGATCACACTACATGCAAGAAAACACACAAAATAATCTATTGCATGAACAAGATAGTCTAACAAATCATTCGTCTCCCAATCTTGCTCAACACCATTTAGAAATGGTGGACAAAAAGATAAAGGAGATACAACTAGTGCAGTACATGGAGCCATCTCTAGTGCCAAACAAGGACCATGCTCTAATGATGGATCAATACATGTGTCACTAGGAGCTAGAGTTAATGCTTTTGGAAACATGAAAGATAAGTCATCATGTTAGTATCCACAATAGTTTGAACATTATTATTAGAATCATCATCTATATGGATCACAATAGGAGGTTTGATGCAAGGATATGAAGACAGAGGACCATTTTGAAATCTACAACTTCAACTTTTGGCTGGGTTGGTCAACATAAGGCTCCTTTGTAGGATTGGGTGAACATTGAGAAGATGGGATCAAGTCAACATTTGACTACTAAGGAGAATAATCACTTTTGGAAGAAAGTTCATGAGCCTTGGCATGATATCTTTGTTAACATTCTCTCGCACTACAATTTCATCAGTTACGACTAAAAGCTTCTATGTAAGAAAATCGAAGATTAATCAACATTGATTCCTTTTCTTGATTTGCTTTAGGAATGGAAGGAGGAACAAAAGGAACCACTAAAGGTTGAGAGATAGAAGATGCTAGACATTTTTCTCTTTATACTTTATAGGATTTTGGAGGTGGAATCGCAACACATATAGGAGGAATAGTAGGAGCAGGAAGGAATCCTGATTAGATGTGGTTGACTCCTCACCTATGGGGCAGGAAGGGATACTTATATATCCATAGATGATAAAGAATCCTTAGGGGGAGAAGTCAAAGAGGATCCTAAAGGATTACCTAAGGTAGAGTTGTCCTATAGTCTTAAAACTTTCGACAAGAAAGGAATAGGATATCTTCACAAGGTTTAAGTGGTTTTAGGTTTTTGTGGCCAAAAGTAAGCAAGGGTAAAATTTCCACAATTAGCTAAGGGCTAGAAAAGAATATGATGTATAATTCTAAATTGCCCATTGTGAGGGAATTTAAAACGCATATGGATGGTATATGAGATTGAATTCATCGATGTGAGCCAAGGTTGACCCAACTTCACATGAAATTGGTCTGAGATAGTGATAATGGTAAAATAAAAATCTAAGCACTTAAGCCAACTTATACGAGAAGGGTGATGAAACCATCATGCACCTTGACCAAGATGTAAAATTTATCGTATGTTTCTTGATGTAATTGTTGTGTGTAAAGATGTTCTTCTATAATAACATTCACCAAACATACTAGATCAATAAGCACTCCTCACGAGAGTTTATCTTTGATTTTCACAGTAATTTATAAAGGACCATCAGGTGCATTTATGATATCACTTGAGGTAAATGTGATATTAGGTTCAAGGTTAGGCTTAGTTTTCTATTGGTCTATCTAGTTCATAACATTAGTTTTCTCTTGGTCTATCAAGTTCACAATATTTTTCTGGTTAAGCACTTCATTAGTGGCTATATAATTATGATCTTTAAGCTCAACACTATTTGTGGAATGGGAAGGCATATGATTGGTAAATTTTTGCAACTTTTGATTAAGTGGAACTATAAATTTATTCCCTTTATCATTAACACCATACAAGTCACTATAGCCTTATAATCAATGAGGTATTGAATTTCATGCTTTAGACACGTACATTTCTCTATGTCATGCTTGAGTTGACAATGGTATTGACAAAAGAATATGGATGTAAACAAAAAAGGTAAAGGTTGGGAGGTGTCTATAGGATGGATAAGGGGAAGCTTCATTAATTTTTGTTAATCAATTAAAGCATGATTCTTTGAAAGGACTTGAAAAGGGGAGTGAAGTTGTGATGTTTAAATGTATTAGAAGAATAGTGAGTTGCAATAGAGGGTGTTGTGGCTACAATTTTAATATCAATATGGTTGGAAGAATTGTTGCTATTGATTTTAATGAAGTTTTTGTTTTGTTTTTTAAAGCCTTGAAATGTTTGATGAGCATATTCGTTCTTGCCAAATTGGAGTGAAAGATGAAGAGGCTTCATATTGAATTTAACTTGAAGCTGATAATTGTAAAGTTATGTGCACAAGTGTATGGAATATGAATATTGACAAAATAAAATATTTTATCTAATATAATTGATTACAAATTATGAATGACAATTCTTTGAATATTAGCATTAGGAATAGGATTTGTGAATACAAATTTTGATATCTACCAATAAAATTAGTCACCTTGTTTGCAATCCAATAAATTAGTCAAAGTAACTTGTGGCCCAATATTGTTTTGAAAATGTTGCAAAAAAACCCCTACCAATTTGTTGAAAACTAACAATTAAATAGCTAAGCAAGGAGCAAAACCATTCCAAAGCATTATGTTTTAGTGATCGAGGGATGATTTTTGCAAGGATCTTTTCATCATAGAATAATTGCATAAAGTAGAAAATAATTTCACATGAGTGAAGGGGTCACCTTTTCCATGATATTTATCCAAACGAGGGAGCTCAATATTTTAAGAAAGTAGGGTTCAAAGGATCTCAACAAAAAGTGGTCTACTTGTAATATATGAAGGGATAATGGGTTGAGATTAGGTTATGTGGGCCAATTGTAGTTGTAAGGGTGAAATATTTTGAAACAAATGGTTTATGGTAGCCTCAGTGGATGAATTATATTGAGAAAAGTTGGATTGTGGTTGAGGAAATGAAGGTATAGTGTGGTAAGTAGGTGGAACATTGTGGTAGGTGGATGGAGGAGATGGCTGATGCATGTTTTGAGAAACAAAAAGAAAATTGGTTGAAGTTGGAACTGTCATGGAAATTGGGACAAGGCAACAACAAAGTTCAATTTTAATAAGTTAGTTTCAACCATAAAACCATAAAACCAAAAGAAAGAACTAAAAACCATTCCAAACATATCAAAAGAGATTTCAAAAAACATGAAAGAAGTTTAACAGAACAAAAGAAAGGAGAAGAGCCTCCCTAAGATGCTTCCATGATGCCTTTTGATGCTTCTCCCTTGTTTCTCCCCTCTCCAAGTCCCAAATGAGTGTTGTATATGGTGAAAATGGATAACAATAATAACAATATTGAAAGGCTAAATGAATCCAACCACAAAACCCTAGCCTAACAATCAACAAAGATCCACCATAACATATGAAGATTACCTAAGACAATGTAAATAAAACAAAATCACAAAGATTATACCATCACATGTCCAATAGGGTTTTGATCTCCATTCTTCCTATCTCCATTGATCTTGCTTGATATATTTGCTCTCAGATTTTAATATGCACAAGAGCTCAACAAAGAACGAAATGTGGTTGCAAGTAGGATCGTAGTGTAGTCAATTGCATAAAAGATCATTAGGGTTTGACAATGAAGGAGGCATCTCCTTAAATAGAAGACACAATATGAAATGGAGGGATAAGATTGAGAGGTGTAAAAAGAGAGGTCGGCTAGGATTAGAGGGTAGGTAAAAGAAATACCAAAATAATGAAAGAGGTAGGTAGTGTAGGAATTAAGAGATGAATGACATGTGTTATGTGTAGAAAAAGATAATGAATTAATTAAATAAATAAAGATTTATTTAATTAATAGAAGAAGTAGGATAATTAAATAAATAAAAATATTTATTTAATTTTAGGAAAAGGATAATTTAAATAAATAAATGTATTTATTTAAATGAGAAATAATGCTAGAAGAGGATAAATGAATTAATTAAATAAATAAAGATTTATTTAATTAATAGAAGAATTATTCTTAGATAATTAAATAAATAAAATATTTATTTAATTAGACATGACAATTTTAGGTGTCTACATTTTGCCCCTCTTTGAGACAATGCGGCTTGTCACGTTGTTTCAAAGAAGATAAGATGAACTGATACAGAGTTGCCCCAGGATGGGAATGATATGCCCGCTCGAGAGATTGGATGAAAATGTCTGAAAAGATTGCAGACAATCTCTCAATAAGAAAGAAAGGCTAGAATGGATTGACCGGATAAAGTGACAAAGTCACGGGATGAAGAAGACTGACTCGGGAAATAAAGGCCAAGGCTAGGGTAGGCTATAAGATAGACCATGGGCAAAAGACATCCTCATTGTCATCTACACCCTCACGAGATCACAGTGCAGAGTGAGAAAAAGAGCAGCAGTAGTCAGCAGCGATGGCTTTCGTACACAGATTCGACCGTGTTCGTCGATTTCAGAGGCCAGCAGAGGCAGGAGAGCCGGTAAGTACCACCAAACCTCCTCGTACTTTGACGCATTCAATTTTGTCATTAATGCATGGCAGATAGGGCAATAAATGCGCTTAGAAGTAGGATGCAAAAAATGCAAAAACTGGGAAACCGCGTCTGCGTCGGTGCCAGGCGCGTCTGTGTCATACAGGCGCGTCTGTGTCGGTGCCAGGCACGTTTGTGCCTGTAACCGCGTTTGTGCCAGATGCGGGCGCGTCTACGTCATGTAGGGGCGTTTGTGTGCCAAAGTCGCGTTTATGTAAAATTTAGGCACGTTTATGTAAAACAGGCGCGTCTGCGTTGTTTAGGTGCGCTTGTGCAGTCTATAGGCGCGTTTGTGAGTTAGAAACGCGTTTATGTCCGAAAAATGCAAGGTTTTGTCTTTTAGGTCAAATCGGTAGTTCTGTGATGAACATACGCTGTCGAATGGATAAGCTGCTGAGAGGATACACTCAAGCAGGTCCTCTAGGAAGACTAGGATAGATCAAGGCACTTTGTGATGAACAGGGAGCACCAAGATAGAGTACTTTGTGATGAACAGGGAGTACCCAAAGTACGAGCAGCACTTTGTGATGAACAGGGAGTGCAAGATGTGAGTAACACTTTGTGATGAACAGGGAATGTCACACACGTAGTACTTTGTGATGAACAGGGAGCACTACTAGGATAGATAGCAACACTTTGTGATGAACAGTGAGTGTCACTAGGATAGATAACCATATGCATTTAGATAGCGAGTAGCATTTTGTGATGAACAGGGAATGCCACGATGACTGACATGATTGATTTGTTTGACTGCAGGAGTATTTGCCTATGTTAGAGTCACGGGAGAGATTCCCGTCGACACAGAGGTTGCGACCGGAGTTGTCATTTCAGGATAGAGCTGCCATTGAGGAGATGGGATTGAGACACGTACTGTATGTGCCTGAGTTTCGGGCAAACATGGGTTTGCTGACTGTGCTGGCCGAGAGATGGCATTCAGAGACTTGCACATTTCATTTGCCGATGGGTGAGATGACAGTCACCCTTGAGGATGTTTACAGGATTCTACATATACCGATTGATGGAGATCTGATTCCATATGATCGCAATGGAGACAGAGAGGCTTTGAGACGGGTGTTTCAGGATCCTGGCCTAGAGATGAGAGCAGGACATGTGGCATGGGACACCATGACCGTGACAGGGTTAGCTTTGCCAGCTGTGATTGGAGGAGCTATCAGTGGGTTCCTATGTCCGGACAGGGCGACACGGGGGTTGGCAGTGAGCTGGGGAGGAGCACTGGAGACATTGGTGACGCATCACACCAGATATGCGTGGGGTCCATGTGTGTTGGCTCACCTTCATTATGAGCTGCACCAGTTTGTCTACCATGGATCAGTGGGACTGGGCTGTGGAGTGACACTATTGCAGGTTTGGGCGTACGAGCATCTGCCTATCACACGACCGATACATTTCAGAGGGAGAGGTCATGGACAGAGTTTTGTTCATCTATATGACATGATCACTTCGTAGCCTTGGATTGGCAGGCTAGAGCATTGGCGGCGAGTGATAGATGACATCGACGTAGTCATCTGGAGGCCGTATCTGGGATGTGAGGAGTGGGAGGATGACGCAGTGGAGCTGCCTTTCACCTTCCGGAGCAGGTATCTGATTGGGCGGATGCCCTATATACTGGAGAGACAGCTGGTGGATAGAGTATGCAGACAGTATGGCAGGATCCAGAGGATGCCATGAGGCTCGGGTATGTATGCCCGTACAGTGAGGGATCAGGCACAGTTCGGGCCTTTATTGTCATATGATCAGGCGCTGACACAACTGGCAGAGATGGTGCCCCTACCCTGGGATATGTGGCCAGAGATCAAGGACGCCGGGATGGATGCAGAGTATTCAGCATATTGGGCCGAGCATCCATTCCCTCGATTGACAGATCCAGGAGAGTTGTTGGAGGGAGATGGAGGAGGGGATGATGATGATGATGGTGGGGGTGATGGAGGCCGAGGCTGACGGAGGCGGAGGGGAGTAGTTGGGGAGAGGAGGGTGGCACCTCGAAGGGAGGGTGGACAGGAGGGACAGGCCCAGGTGGTGAGGGGTCGCGGTGGATTGCCCCTACAGGTACCAGTAGCACAGGGTCCTAGAGTACAGGGACAGAGATAGGGACAGGTGCAAGGACAGGTGCCAGTACAGGCACAGGTGCAGGGACAGAGACAGGTACAGGTACCTAGGCATGCACAGAGATAGGTACAGGGGCAGGCACCCGCAGAGGGAGAGCCACAGGCAGAGGCAGAGGGTGGGGATCCAGAGGAGGATGAGCTGATTGAGCTCAGGGAGATCTGCCAGGGCCAGGCAGATGAGATCCAGGATCTGGAGAGGGAGAGGGACCGACTCAGGACTAGGCTCAGGGATACTGAGCGGGAGAGGGATCAGCGATTCAGCGCTACATGGAGGCTGAGACAGCGCTGAGGGCAGGGAGGCAAGCGGCAGAGGATGCAGGAGCAGGCTACGCATATGTTCTGTGAGCCGGAGAGGAGATTGCCTACTGGAGGGACCTGTATTATGGTGTCGTGCCAGTAGATCAGCGGGCGAGGAGCTTCCATAGACCATCGCGGACAGCGACAGCTACGGGAGGGAGCCGGAGGAGACAGGCATCAAGTGGTGGGGTCATGGGTCCTCCACCACCACCAGATAGGCAGGGTGATCCTGGAGCGGGTCCTTCTAGAGCTCAGATTCTGTCGAGGCTAGGCGGCTCTGAGGGAGGGAGTTCATCATAGCCATAGAGGGCTCCCTTGTATCAGTATTTGTATCATTTTTGTATTGTAGACACCTGCGGGTGATTGTAGCCATATGATTTTTTGACATCATTGTATCCTGACACTTTTGATTATATATATGAGATGATTCATTTTTGCAGCAGCTATATGCATGTGTACCTATGTGATGAGATGTTCTTATGATGTATGTTTTATGTGATGGATGCAAATATGTACATGATGCAATGCAATATTTTTGTTCTTTTATGTTTTATATGTGATGCATGATGCAAATGTGAATGTAAGTAATGCAAATGAATATGATAATGTAAGTGTAAAGTGTGCTAACAGGTGTTGTGTGCAGGATGTGATGCAGTTGTGATATCTATATGTATGTATGAGATGTTTATATGTGGAAATGCAGGTGCAAACTACATGAAATGCAAATGTTTTTGGTGTGTCATTATACTCAGTCACGTGATAGCAGGCTACGTGGACTCGAGAAGGATGATGCAAGTCAATCAAAAAAGGGGGGATGAAAGATAGAAGATATGAACGTGAAAGAGCTTCTTGTGTGTTATCATCATTGAGCTTTATTATGGCAAGTAGGCTATGACAATTGAGGCATATGTTTGACCCAGAAAGTCATTGTACCTGTTTGCATGGAGATAAGACGGTCACAAACAAGGAATGCCCCAGTTCATACTAGACTCACAGTGTCCTCATATCCTTGGACAAGTCATAGCATTACTTAAGAGACAATCCACAGACAGCAAATGCAAATAGGTGACGATACCCCATCCTCGCCTTTCTAGTCAAAGACATCTTGGAGATAGAATCTCGAGTCAGAGACATCCCAGAAAAGCTAAAAGACATGTCACCAAAAAGATAAAATCAAAAGAAAATCAAGACTCGACACCAACATCCACTGTAGTCCTCAAGTTTAGTGTCTCTTGTCACTTGTATAAGTCTTATTTGATTGTGGTCACAATGTTCACTTTCACAAAAAGAATAGATAACACTGAACCATATGTTGTCTGAGTCTGTTGAAAGATTTGATTTTGTTGAAGCTCATTGTTGCTGCTGTCTCATCTGAAACTGACTGAATCCATGAAACTGATACTTTATTGCGGAGAAGATAGAACTTTATTGTGGATCTGTGATGCAAATGTTGCTTTATTGCAGATTGTGCGCGAATAGACTGAAGGAAACTGGAAGAAACTGTACTCCTCGAACATGTGATGTTCTCAGTTCCACACCCATCACTAGACGTAGGAATTGCCTTAGCCACAGATAGGATCTGATTTATTATGGATGGAAAGGAGTGAAAAGGGGGGTTTATTATGAATGGTTAACCAATCTTGGGTAGATCAATAACAAGCCATGATGGGAATGGGTAAGTTTATTGTGAGTGAATAGGTTGTGAGTGTGTGCAATGTGAAGTGATGAAAGTGAATCCTGAAGGAGGGAGGAGCAATGTCTCTACGCATGGCGCTGGGAACCCAGTTTTCACCATGGTACTTGCCCAGGGCACCACCGAAGTGGTTTTCACCGTTGGACAAAATTATTTCTCTTTACTTTTTTGGATTTTTCAATTTTTTTGTGTCACAAGGCGCCTGTTTGCCAGGTTTTCACCAAGTAACGATTTTTTTGTTTTTAAATTTTTTTTTTTTGTATTTTTGAATTTTTTTGATTTTTTTGTATTTTTCGAATTAGGATATTCCGAAGAGCTATGTGTAGAACCTGCGAAGGTGCATGCTATTGATAGGATCCTCCAAAGGTTCACCTTCTATAGTTGAGAGCTGATATGCCCCAGATCCATAGGCTGCTGTGATGATGTAAGGACCAAGCCAGTTTGGTTCGAACTTGCCCTTCTTCTCTCTATCTTGCTGATTCTTGGGATTTTCTCTGAGAACTAAGTCACCTACCTCAAATGTGCGAGGCTTGACTTTGTGATTGTAGCTACGACTCATTCGTTGTTGATAAGCCTTGAGGTGATTAAAAGCAGTTTGTCTCCGTTCATCCAGCAGTTCTAATTCTTGTAAGCGAGAGACCCTGTAATCTTCATCGTTGATGATGTTTTGCAAAGAGACCCATAAAGAAGGTAACTTGACCTCAATAGGCAAGATGGCTTCAGCGCCGTAGACAAGTGAGTAGGGTGTAGCTCCCGTAGGTGTGCGGACACTTGTGCGGTAGGCCCAAAGTGCAGGATTGAGTTGGATATGCCAGTTACGGCCAGCGTCGTCGACTGTCTTTTTAAGGATTTTAAGAATTGTTTTATTAGACGCCTCAGCTTGGCCATTACCCTGGGGGTAATATGGTGTGGAGAAACGATGGGAAATATGGAAGCGGTCACAGAGTTCACGAACATCCTGATTTTTGAAGGGACGCCCGTTATCAGTAATAATGGAATTAGGAATACCATATCAGCAAATGATATAGTTAAGGATGAAAGTAGCAATTTGTTTCCCAGTGACTTGTGTGAGAGGCACGGCTTCAATCCACTTTGTGAAATACTCTGTGGCTGTGATAATGAATTTATGACCATTGGAAGAAGGAGGGTGAATCTTGCCTATGAGATCGAGTCCCCACTGACAAAAGGGCCAAGGAGACGCAAGTGGTTGTAGTTCTTGTGCTGGTGCATGTATGAGGTCTCCATGAATTTGACATTGCTTACATTTCTTGACAAACTAATATGAGTCTTTTTCCATATTGGGCCAGTAATATCCAGTCCTGATGAGTTTCTTGGCCAAGGTAGGACCACTAGCATGCGGACCACATATCCCTTCATGCACTTCACGTAACAGAATCTGAGCTTCGTCGCTTTCCAAACATCTAAGAAGAGTGCCATCTAGACCTCGTCGGTATAGGATATCAGCTAAAATGACATATTGAGAGGATTGGCGAATGAAAGTGCGGCGTTGGTTATTCAATAGATCAGGAGGTAAGCTAAATATGGAACCATATAACTGGGATTCGGGACCAACAACGCATATCATTTCAGTAGGAGTGATCTCATATGAAGGAACCAACAGGTTGTCTACCAGGAACTCATAACAGGTTTCATTTTGAGGTAGATCAATCAGTGAAGCAATTGTAGCCATGGCATCTGCAGCACGATTCTGTTCTCTTGGTATCTGCTCAAAATCTATCTTTGTGAAGTGCTGTTTCAAATCATCTACCAGTTGCTTGTAAGGCATTAATTTTTCATCTTTTGTTTGGTAATCATCAGTTGCTTGACGGATGACAAGTTGAGAATCCCCTAAAACACGAAGTTCTTAGATCTTCCACTGAACTGCAATTCGTAATCCAGTTGTTAATGCCTCATATTCCGCTATATTGTTAGTGCAAGGAAATGCTAAGCAGTATGATTTTGGTATAGAATCGCCTTGAGGGGTTATAAAGAGAATACCAGTGCCTGCCCCATGCTGTGTGTATGAACCGTCAAAGTACAGTTGCCATGGCTTTGCCTGTGATATTGTTAAAATGGATTCATCTGAAAATTCTGAATTTAGAGGAACATCATCTATCATGGGGGCATCTGCTAATTGATCCGCGATTGCTTGTCCTTTTATTGCTTTTCTGTCTACATACTCGATGTCGAATTCACTAAGGATCATTACCCACTTGGCCAGTCGCCCAGTAAGTGTAGCTTTGTTGAGAAGATATTTTAATGGATCAATTCTTGCAATCAACTTAGTCTTATGAGTGAGCATATAATGTCATAATTTCTGTGAAGCAAAGACCACAGCAAGACATGCACGCTCGATTGGTGTGTAGTTTAGCTCATATCCCACCAATGTGCGACTGATATAGTATACTGCTTTTTCCTTGCCGTCAACAATTTGTTGTGTTAGGAGTGCCCCCAGTGCTGTTGGAGTAGCTGATATGTATAGTAACAAAGGCTGATCTGGAATTGGTGGCATCAAAACTGGCAGATTCAAAAGATAATCTTTGAGCGTCTGAAAAGCCTGTTGACAGTTATCAATCCCATTTGAATTTGATATTTTTATGTAGCAAGTGCTGGAAAGGATTACACTTATCTGCAAGTTGTGCTATGAATCTTCGTATAGACTGGAGTCTCCCTTGTAAGGATCGAAGTTGACTAATATTTCTGGGTGGCGGCATGTCCAAGATAGCCTTGACTTTTGCTGGATCGGCTTCGATTCCTCTTTTAGACACAATGAATCCTAGGAGCTTCCCGGAGGTTACTCCAAAGACACATTTCTTGGGGTTTAATCTTACTTTGTATTTTTCCAACCGATCAAAGACGACTGAAAGTATGTCCAAATGTGTATCTCTGTCTATTGATTTACCCAAGAGATCATCAACATAATCTTCCATGGTTATGTGCATGAGATCATGAAAGATAGTGGTCATTGCTCTTTGATATGTAGCACCTGCATTTTTCAGCCCAAAGGGCATGACATTCCAACAGAAAGTTCCCCACGGACAAGTGAATGATGTTTTGTGTTGATCCTCGGGTGCAATCCTGATTTGATTATAACCAGAATATCCATCCATTAAAGATAACATTTCGTGACCTGCTGTGAGATCAACGATCAAGTCGATATTTGGTAATGGGAAGTCATCTTTTGGACAAGCTTTGTTGATGTCTCTGAAATCTGTACATATTCTGATGCCGCGATCTGGTTTACTGACAGGTACTAAATTTGAGATCCATTCGGGATAATCAATTGGGCGTATGAATCCGACATCCAATAATTTCTCCAGCTCTGCTTTGACTAGTAATGCCACTTGTGGATGCATTTTTCTTAATTTCTATTTCACTGGCTTTGCCCCCGATTTGACTATCAAATGATGCATTACCAAATCCGGATCTAGTCCAGGCATATCAACATATGACCATGCAAAGTTGATTTGTCGTTCTTTGAAGAAGCTTATGAATTTTGACCTTTTGGACTCTGTCAATGATTGAGCCAGGAATATATTGTGTGGAACCTCTTCTGTACCAATGTTTGTCTTGATAGTCTCCTCTACCAACATGGATGATTTTTCCTCATATGATGCCGGGAGAATGTCGAGCCTTCCATCTTCAGGTGCCTCAGAGAGGTTTTCACCCTCAGATACGTCCTTTCTTTTTACTTTTTTGGAGTCAGATAGTGCCACAGTGTGGTTTTCGCCATAAGACCCTTGATTTGTTCTTATTTTCACATTTTTACGACTGGGAGGTCTGACACCCTCATCAAAATATGCCATGTCATTGAGTTCTATGATGTATCCTGCTTTGTGGTCCCCAGGGGGAAGATCATCCTGTATGCCCAGATAGTCAATAATAGCTTCGTCATTTTGAAATGTGTCAAATTGTGCTGGTCCTTCATAATCCCAGTCAATGAGTTGGTGGTGAACAAGGGGAAGGCCTTTAATGTTTTCGGAGTTTGCAGGGCTAAGAGTGAAGATGTGGTTATATTTGGCTATATCGAGGCAATCATCGAGGTCATCGATGGCACTCTCCTCATCAGTTTCGATCGCAAGCGAATCTAAATTGTCATCACTAGTAGCGCCTTCCGGGACAGGTGTCCTCATCCTATGTGATTTCGACCTAAGACCTTGAGACGAAGACTGTGCGGAATCCTTATGGGTTGTTTCTTGACCAACTCTGAACTTTTTATAAAATTCCTCTTCTTCTGTGGGTTCATCTGGCTCTCTGAATGTCTCGGTGAGCTCATAGTCACTGGAGGATTTGTCTGAACCTCATTCCCATTCGTTGGAATCTGTGGAATAGTAATCTTCTTGTTGAACTTTGGCAACTTTGATTCATGATGCCTCTTCTGTCTTTTTAGTGTGGATCTTGGAAGTCAGAAAACCCAGTCCCTTTGAGCGTTCCCTTTTTACAGTTAATTCAGGTTGTAAGGGCTCCATAACGCCTTCTTTGCGTAACCCAAGAGGGCTTTTTCCATCATACCCGAATTTTTGTAGAATCTTGAAGCCTTTGCCATATTTCTCACAGGGTATATTAATTTGATCTTGTGTGTCATCTTCAATGTCTTTATAAAGCATTTTGTATAAATCTTCCTCTTCTAGTTCGCCCCATCTTTGGAAGATAGTAGGATCCCATTTGAGTATCATGATGGATATTTGCTTGTTAGGATGTGGCCTTCCATATTCTTTTGGAGAGCTCATGACTTGTCGTAAATACATTGTCTGATTGAAAGTGTATTCTCCCATGCCTTTGTCTTGAAATTTGCCTTTAAGTTCACCTTGTTTTGATGTCGAGGGTTTTAGTGACTCAAGGTCAATGTATGCCGAAGAAGGAGCAGCCTCACGATTACTGGGAATAATGGTCTCAGTATGTGATCTTAGGTTATTGCAATATATGAACAGATTAGGATCACCGTTAACTGTTACCTCGACTCCATTATGAGGAAACTTAATGCATTGATGATATGTCGATGGGACTGCCCTCATTTCATGAATCCAAGGACATCCTAGCAATATATTGTATGTGAGATCCAGATCTAGGACTTGACAAACCACATCCTTTGTGACTGGCCGAATTCTTAGAGGTAAGGTGACTGTGCCCTTGGATGAGCGCTCTTCATCATCATATGCCTTGATGGTGATTTGATTTGTCGAATTCACAGCTTTATCAGAGTATCCCAATTGTTTAATGGTGCTCAATGTACAAATGTTTAGACCTGCTCCTCCATCTATCAGGACTCGCTTTATTCGATGTTTGTGTATGAAGGCTTCAACATGTAAAGGTGCATTATGTGGCTGACTTATGGAGGTCTCATCAGCTTCTGTGAATGTAAGGGAATGTGGAATGGATAGGTATCCCACCATGGCTTGAAACTGGTCCATGTTCAGATCAGTAGGAACGACAGTGTCTCTCAAGATTTTGTCAAGAATAGCTTTATGAGCGGGGGATATGCGTAAGAGCTCAAGAATGGAGATGAGCGCGGGTGTCTTCCCTAATTGTTCTACAAGGTCATACTCAGGTTTGGTTGATGAAGAAGTGGTATTTTTAGTGGAGGCACCTGGCAACGTAATTTTACCTCTACAAGTTGTAACATGACATTTAGAGGTATGTTCGGAAGAAGATCCAACACCTCTTAGGACAATCTTGGGTCTCTGAGGAGGATTCTCAGGATTTTTGTTCTTGATGGTAATAGTAGAGATATGATTGTCCATCGAGATGTGATTGATAGTTGAGTCATAGTTGTAAGGCGCTCTAGTATAGTTGGCTTGATCATCTGTGACTTTAGCTTTTCCTTTGTCATGTTTTGGGAATGGTTCCTTAAACATCTCATGTTCTTGATTGGATGAGTGTCCCTCAATCTCAATGTCACCTCTATCAATGAGATCTTGCACAATATTCTTTAGTCGATGACAATTACCTGTCTTGTGACCCTTGCTCTTATGAAATTCACAATACTCATCATCGTTCCACCAATTTGGTTTGACCTTTGGTTCGTATGGAGGAAAATCTGGAACTGTGATCACTTTGCTTGCTAGAAGCTTTTTGAAGACTGATTCAAGTGGTTCTCCCAATGGGGTGTACTTCCTTCGTGATCTAGAAGTTGTTTGAGTATTCACTTGATTGTTTGTAGAACTTGATCCCGAAAAGATGAATTTGGGTCTCACTATATTGGCATCAACAACACCATCATTGACTGTGTTTTTGTTTTTATTCCAAAATCTTGGCTTGTCTTTTCCTTTAAAGTCATCTTTGTTTTCCTTGAATATCTTAATGACTCCTTGTTCAATTAGAACCTTTTCTGTTGCTAATCCCTTTTCAATAACATCCTTGAAGGTGGACAAACAAGCTTTCCTTAGATCATAGCCAATATCCTTGTTAACATTTTGAGTGAACATTTCTACCATTTGTTTCTGTGGGATTTCGCAAGAGCATCTGCTAGCTAGATTTCTCCATCTTTGTAAAAATGACACAAAAAATTCTCCTTCCTTTTGCTTAGTATTGCATAAAGTAGTGACTGAGATATCTGTCTCAATATTGTAGGAGAAATGCTGAATAAATGCCTCTGCTAAGTCACCCCATGACTTAATACCAGGTGGTAATTGAGAGAACCATTCCTTAGCTTGATCGCCTAAGCTTTGCGGGAACAACCTCATCAAATATGTTTCTTCTGCCGCTACCTCAATGCAAGCTGTGAAAAATTGTCGTATGTGTGCCTTGGGGTCCCCCCTTTCCTCTATACTTGTCAAATTTTGGCATCACAAAGTGTGTAGGAAATGGAGGCATTGGAATGCTTTTATCAAATGGATAAGGACATATGTCTCTCATAGTGTATGTTGGTTTTGGTGTACTCATGTCCTCCATTTTCTTTTGTAAATCTCTGATTTGTTGCTCCAAATTGTTCTTAGGTGGAAAGCGATTTCTTGTAGCATACCCCATGTTTGAGACACCAATTTGAGGAGGAGCTTGTTGCATGTATGGATGATACTGATCATAGACATGTTTATAGGGAGGAGGTCTATATTGATGCGGCATATAGGGAGCACTTGGTATAGCTTCATGTTGAGGAACCCCATATCTATTTTGTGCATGTATACCATATTCTATAGGCATTTCATTTTCTAATGTGTTGCCCCCAAATTTGACATGAGGTTTCCTTGTGTCCAAATTTGGAGCATGCCTTTGAATGTCCACTTGTTTTGATTGATCCATATCTTGAGCATGTGATTGAGCATATCTATCTGCATAAGGCTTCCATAATGGTCTTCGAAGGTAAGTATCATATGTTTGACCCTGTGTATGTGGGATTTCTGGTTTTTGAAGCAAAGCTGATGGTGATTCAGGTACCATATGCGGTCCTCTATTTCCTCCACTATTGGGTCTCCCTTGATCCATGTTGGAGTGAGTTTGTTGCGAGGGTCGGTTTTCCATAAGTTGAGACATGTCAAAGTCATGAGGTATTTTAGCTCCACTTTGTGCCATCATGTGTAAAAAGTACTGTCTATCCCTCTTCATTATCTCTTCAACCAATCTATTGAAATGGGGATTCATTATGGATTCTTCTACATCTGCTGATTGTATTGAAAAGTTGTCCACATTGTCATTGTGTGTAGCATTGTTGTTTGTAGTGTCTGCGTTTTCCACATTTGGATTGTTTCTATAAACATCCATGTCAGGCAATGTAGTGTGCTCAGGATTGAAAAATAAATCATTGTCATACTCATAAGAACTCATGTTTGCGGACTCTTGAGCTTCTTTAGCTTGTCTCCTAGATTTTTGAAGGCGGGTTTCAACCATGAACTAGGTGTTTGACCAAGATGTGAGAGACTAGATGAAAAATGAAAAGAGTATGGAAGACCAAGAGTTGTATGGAGTGTAAATGAATCTTGAGGTGTACTTGCAATGTCCAAAGTGTAAGACCAAGTATGTATGTAGTAGAGTAGGTGTGAGTTCCAAAGAGATGATAGTTTCTCTTGATGAGGTAAGCTGACTTTGACTCTAAGTAAGACCAAATGAGACCCAAAGGTAAGAAACCTTGATGAGGGACCACTTAGCAAAGTGTAGTTGTATGTAGTGTGTTGAAAAAGTATAGTGAGGACAAGCAAGTGACCTTTTGACTCAAGTTTAGACAAGTATGAATGTAAAATGAGATGTGAAGCAATGATGGACTGTATGAGACCCAAGGACAAGTTGAATGCTAGATGAAACCTGAAGAAACAACCTAGGAAGCTCAAGTATTCTGAAACTGATTTCCTTGTTTGCTGGACTGTAAAAAGTTTCAATTCTGGACACAAACGCTTCTGTATACTTCACAGACGCGATTTCTAGACACAGGCGTGTCTCTGTTCGACGCAGACGCTTCTAGACACACAGACGCTATTATGCCCTCCACAGACGTGCTTAGATGACTCAGACATGGTTAAAATAGACACAGATGCATTTCTGTAAACTTCGTGCAATTTTTTCACTCTGTGAAGTTGTTTTTGTTGTGACCAAATCCGACTGTTTGACTGTTTTTCGTGACAAGAGGACACAATGTTGATGAGGACTCAATGTTTGCAAGTGTTTAGACTCCAAAAGTGACTCCAAGAAAAGTGTGTTGTTTGATGTAAAATTGTTTTGCATACACTTGAAGACACAAAAGACACAATGTTTTGTTGTTTGGTCTTGAATGTTTGAATGTTTAACATAAGACAAGCACAATTCTTATGGTTGGCCAAGACAATAGTTGTTGATCCCACATAGGGTTTTACCCCCGAGGCTACGCTATTCAGAGCGGATACTTAGATGCTTGACCTCGCTGGCTCCACCCTCAGCACTCATTTCTCGGGTCAGCTAAGCATTAGTCCCCATGAAAACTCCCCATGGCGAACTTTGTATCTCTACTAAGAACCGTATGTGTGTGGGCCGCTACCAGAGGTCCGACCTCCTGCCTCAACAACTAGAAGGATTTGGGCTTCTAAAACAAAAAGGTGCTAGTAAGGGCATCCGCTCGTGTGGCCATACATGCGGCACTTTCAGCTCTGTAAATACAGAAGGCTCCCAGCCGGTAGGGGTTACGCCCTACAAATGATCAAATAAATTTGATCAAACGGGTTTATGGGGAGACATAGTGTCGGTATGAACTAATCAGCACACGTTATTCATAGTTTTCACCATGAATACATTTATTTATAGTGGTTTGGAAGAAGATGGCTTTTCTTTTGCTACCACTTGGGTCGTTCTCTTCTCACTAGTAGTCCTAATGACCACACGGGAAGACATGCCCTCTAAAGATTAAACAAAAAGAGCCTATTGCTCAAGACACAAAAGACAATGATTCAATTTTAGTGCACCAATGGAAGTGTTTGCTAATCTATGAAAACAAGGCACACAACAAAATTTCAAAACCTTAGCCAAGGACCTGCAACAAAATTTGTTAGTAGTTTGGGTTGTTTCAAATGATCACCGCTTCCTGCAAGCACACAAGTTAGGTAAATTTTAAAAACCCAAAAGACTTTGTGAAAGAGGGGCCTTCAACAAAAACGTTTTTGCTTCCAAAACAAGCTGCACAAACTTAGTTAGCTAGATCTGCAAGGGTTAGTCCAAAAATAAACCAGATCTGAAACCCTAAGTGCGAAATCCGAAAATCGAATCAATGAAACTTTGAAATTTTTGAAATAGTAAAAACACAGACGCTGTTACCCCAGACACAGACGCGGTTCTGTGATGCACAGACGCGGCCAAAACACACAGACGCCCTTCTCGGACACAGACGCGAGCAGAAACAACACAGACACGCTTATGAAACACAGACGCTCCTTTCTGAAACTTGCAAAATAAATTTTTTTCTAAAACACAGACGCGATTAAAGATTCTGCAGACACTCCTGAAAATCAGAGACGTGATCCAAAAGTTCGCAGACACGGAAAAACCTAAAATGTCGTCGAAAAATGTTTGATCTGCAACTTCAAAAACGCAAAATCTGCAACAAAAAGGTTAAATGCAAAGGGACAAGAGTCCCACCGGGCGTGCCAAAATGTATATGGTGAAAATGGATAACAATAATAACAATATTGAAAGGCTAAATGAATCCAACCACAAAACCCTAGCCTAACAATCAACAAAGATCCACCATAACATATGAAGATTACCTAAGACAATGTAAATAAAACAAAATCACAAAGATTATACCATCACATGTCCAATAGGGTTTTGATCTCCATTCTTCCTATCTCCATTGATCTTGCTTGATATATTTGCTCTCAGATTTTTATATGCACAAGAGCTCAACAAAGAACGGAATGTGGTTGCAAGTAGGATCGTAGTGTAGTCAATTGCATAAAAGATCATTAGGGTTTGACAATGAAGGAGGCATCTCCTTAAATAGAAGACACAATATGAAATGGAGGGATAAGATTGAGAGGTGTAAAAAGAGAGGTCGGCTAGGATTAGAGGGTAGGTAAAAGAAATACCAAAATAATGAAAGAGGTAGGTAGTGTAGGAATTAAGAGATGAATGACATGTGTCATGTGTAGAAAAAGATAATGAATTAATTAAATAAATAAAGATTTATTTAATTAATAGAAGAAGTAGGATAATTAAATAAATAAAAATATTTATTTAATTTTAGGAAAAGGATAATTTAAATAAATAAATGTATTTATTTAAATGAGAAATAAGGCTAGAAGAGGATAAATGAATTAATTAAATAAATAAAGATTTATTTAATTAATAAAAGAATTAGGCTTAGATAATTAATAAATAAAATATTTATTTAATTAGACATGACAATTTTAGGTGTCTACAAGTGTAGCTCTCAGCTTTTAGCACTAGCCATGGATGCCATATGGAGATTCAAGATGGTTGGATATGATAAACAAATACTATGCAAGTGTAGATAGTGATGCTATGAAAATGCTCTATGCTAATACCAGTATAGTAACAATACTCCAATGCTTCCTTCTTTTCTTGAGGATAAGGGTTCTATTTATAGAAGAAATGGGGAAATGAAGGGTTAAAATTGAGCAATCTTAACAAGGGTTAGGATTGAAAGATATTCAATCCATGTGAGATTTTCAACCTAATCCCATGTTGACAAGTGTCACCATGAGGAGGCTTGAGAGGAGAGATAAAGAACATTAAATGCTTGAGGGGACACGATTGTTACCCTAGGGGGTTGGGTTAGGGTTAGGTTAATGTATATTCCTTTTATCCAAGGGATAAATGAATGTGCAAGTGTTAAATGGTTACCTTAGTCAAAGAAATAAATGCTTTGAAAAGACCCATGAGTCAAAAGGATGGTTAAGTTAGAAGAAAGTCTCTAACCAAAGGTAAAAGGTGAGTTAACCATAAATGGTTATGTAAGAGCCTTTAATGGTTTAGAAGACTTTAGAGGTTAACCATTTGAAGATATAAAGCCTTTAATGGTTATTGAAGACTTTGGAGGTTTTTGAGAAGTGACTTCCTTTTATTTAGGAATGTGACAATGATTAGGATAGGATTAGGCTAATTAGAAGGAGTTCGAAGAATCTAGAAGGGATTTAGGCATGCAAGTGGATTTTGTAGGAGAATGCAAGTGGGAGGAATTTTAGGATTTTCAATTAAAATAAAATCATTTATTTCAATTAAATGGTGTAATTTGCATTTGGATAGATATTTAAATAAATATTAATTTATTTAAATGTGAATGTGAATTTTGGAAAATGGATTTTATTTAAATAAATCTTAATTTATTTACATGAGAAAAAGGAAGATAAAGGATTAAATGCTTGAAGACTTTGAGGGAAACCATTAAAGGATTAAGAAGACTCTAGAAATAAGCCATTGAGTTTGAAGACTTTAAGGGAAACCATTAAAGGCTTGAGAAGACTCTAGAAGGAAGCCATTAAGTTTGAAGATTTTAAGGGAAGCCATTAAAGATTTCAAGTGGGTGAGGATAAATAGAATTTTAAATAAATAATTTATTTATTTAAAATAGTTGTGCAACTTGCATTTTCCAATGCAAGTGGGTGGAGGATAAAGGTGATTTAAATAAATGTTAATTTATTTAAATGTGAGAGATGGGATTTTGGGGGATTTAAATAATATTAATTTATTTAAATGTGAGAGAAGATTTAATTAAATAAATATGATTTATTTATTTAATTAATGGTCTGAATTTAGTTAAGTGAATTAAATCAAATAAATTGAATAATTTATTTAATTAATAGGAGAAGAGGGTTAAGATGAATTAATTAAATATTAATTTAATTAATTATTGATTCATCGTTAAATAATCAAATAAATACTAAATATTCATTTAATTAAGTGGATAGATTTATGTGTCTACAGGAACATAAGCATATCGATTGATAAGATTCCCCCCACTTAGTACTAACATGGATATCATTACCATTTTTTGCAATGGTAGCCATGATGAAATATTTGGATGTAGGAACATTGGCTATAGATGTAGGTATAAGCACACACATCTCAACTTGGGTTTGAGGAGAAGGATGCTTAAGCACTTTCACCCAACTAGCTAACTTCATAGTGTTTTCATACACTATGTGAGCTATACCACGTAGAACTTACACACCATGTTCATCATTTTGAATCACTTCCATAAAACTTCAATCAAGGGGGTTGCCTCTCGAGCAAGTGTTCTTAACTCACAAATTTTTAAATATCTTCCAATTGCTTATAAATATTCCCCAATTATTCAATACACTTGTATTTAAGAGTCATCCTCATCATGAGAAGCATGAAGTGTAGGATTTTCAACAATGTTAAGCAAGGTAGGTGTTGGATAAAGAGAAGATGATTCACCCAATCTCTTTGGTTGGAATAAATCAACACACAACTCAGGCTCACACCTCCAATACTTAAACAATTGGAATCCATGAGTCTTTAACTTCTTCTCATAGGGTTATTGAATTCATAACATGTTATAAAAATCATACACAAGAACAAGCTCCAAGAATACACAATTGCTCCTAAGAAAGGAAGAAGAAAATATAGAGGCAAAGGCAAAGGAATTGGTTTATGATTTCAATGCCTTTCATACAATTGTGAATGATAAATTTCTAAGCCACTAACAAATGATATACAATTATAACTATGAAATGATTAATTGACCACCTATTTAAGCAATACGAGCTAATAAAATGATGATTAATCAATGAATGCAAGCACATAAAATATGAATTAAAAAATTAATGTCTCTAAATCTATAAATTTTATACAATTAAACTCATATATATGAACATTCAAATCATAAATTATGCAAACTATGTCAAGTTTACCAAAATTAAATGTAGGGAAATGGGTTCACCAAATTAAACCATGTGCAAGCTAGGAATTATTTTGAATCTTACATTCATTGGGTAATAAACAAATAGGCTCAAATTCAATCCCTTAGGAGAGCTGAGAACTTTTATTAATTGTTCTCTTTTTGATTCATATGATTGAATATGAAATGATGCAAGAACTAGGTAAAATTCTAGGAAATTGACAAAAACAAAATTAAATAGAATAGAAAGAAAATACAAAAGTATAGATCTAGGAATTGGCTTGAAAATGCTAGACCAATATGCTAGGTGCCCTAGTCTTAGGGGTTCCTATGTCTAATAACACTCTGGATTTTGAATTAGGATTCTCTATGGATTGCTCCCTTTGAAATTCAACCAAAAAGTGTTAGAAAAATGCGCCAACCAGATTAGTACATGAGTTTTTGCTTGTTTAATATCAGGAACCATATGTCTTAGTCTACTGTGTACAAATTTGTGACTTTCAATAGTCAGATTTGTAACTTGCACACAAAAAAGGGAAAAATATTGTGGTGTTTAGGGGCTCGCCTAAGTCAAACCTCGAGTAGGAATTAACCTCCACTACAACTGTGATATGATGTGAGGAACTTACCCTTGGTAGGGCAGAGGGTGAAAACCTTAAGGGAAATATTGAATTGACAAATGATACCTTTTCTATGAACTTCTTGCCTTGAAGCCTCACAAAAGGTTGATGTTGCTTGATAGGAGTTAATGTATGCATTCATTCATGGAGGAACACATAAACTTGATCATGATTGTTGAACTTGAATGCTTGATTGCTTGACTTAAGATCTCTCCTCAAATGCCTTGAAGATACCTAATTGTAATTCCCAATTGGAGTGATGGGAGATGAATGCTTATAGAGAGATGTTCAAATGAGGTGGAGGGAGTTGTATTTATACACAATTCACATGTTTCATGGTTGAATTTTAAATAAGACCGACATTGGGGAACACTTTCCTACTCTACAATCTCTTGATTGTTAGAGATTTCAACTTGAGCCCATTTTGACTGAAATAAGGTGTTAGCCACCTTATTCAAGGAGGACTATGGCACTAGGCACCATAATCCTAGATATTTGAGCCAAAACCAATGTTAGTGAGCTTAGGATTGTGTTGGGCTTCTAGATTTGACAATGGATTTCAGAGCACAATCTGTCATGAAGTATTTAGGAATGAGGGAGAAGCACCAAAGTGAGCACAAAATGAGTGTGAAATTGTAGAGGAGCATGATTTACGACTCTATATCTTTAGTTTCTCTTTAATATTTGAATCTATTCTTTTATAAAAATTGGTTTTGTATCCTCAATATTTTGTATGTGATGAATATATTACCTTCTATAAGGTTACCAAATCAATGCAATTAAAAATGATTGAAGATATCTGGAAATAATGCAAGTGATTCCCTAGATAATGGTGGAAGATAATATTGTAGTATTGAATCATATGTTACAACTTGGTCATAAATAAAATTTATCACATATCTACTAGACACATAATCGTCAAGTAGGAAGGGTAGGTTATCTCCAAATTTGAACTTGAATTTTGAAAGTTTAGCACACTTCCATAATTACACATTTTTTTTTATATCAATACAAAAATTGTAAACTAATTAACAACAATTAAAAGAGAAATTGTGAAAATGGGAGACCCCCAAAATATAATTCAAACCAAAAGGACACAACAAATATAAGAACAATCCAAAGACAACTTAGCAACTATAGTAGTCACATATGAAAAATCTTATATGTACTCTTGTTCAAATGGGAGACCCCCAAAATATAATTCAAGCCAAAAGGACCCAACAAATATAAGAACAATCCAAAGACAACTTAGCAACTATAGTAGTCACATATGAAAAATACAAAGATTTATTAAAAAAATCTTATATGTACTCTTGTTCAAATATCTTAGCATACCATAATAGCACCAAAGCAACAAAAAATCACCCTAATGCTCCATTTCCATGTCATAATGCCATGTAATAAGAACCTTTGGAGTTGTGCCCACCATTAATCACTACCATACAACACTCAAACTACACTGTCACACTAGCAATTGACCACATGAATAACCCAAATGAAATTCCATCAACGCATAATTAAAAGGTAGTCGTTGATTAAACTAACATCATTCTCTATTGTTTAGACCCCCACCCTTGCCACATAGGGAATATAAGTGAGCAAAAACTCATTGAAAAATCCTTGAATTAATAATGATGAAAGCATTTCAATGGTGTCATAAAAGAGGGCCACCAATTATTTACCTTCAAAATAAATAGTTGGAAATGCAATGACATGTCAATCTAAAGAGTATATTGCAACAACAAAGGTGGATGATGAGTTGAAAACTACCTTCAAGCTTTGTTTACACATAATTCATTCCTCGTAAAAGTCCAAGCACATGTCCATTTTATCCCCTATAGTTCTTTACATACTCTCCTTGTTAAAAAATTATTGTATTTCTATTCATATCACAAAAAATTCTTTGCAAATTGTTGATAATTA
Source organism: Cryptomeria japonica (assembly GCF_030272615.1). NCBI lineage: Eukaryota > Viridiplantae > Streptophyta > Pinopsida > Cupressales > Cupressaceae > Cryptomeria > Cryptomeria japonica. Next base: position 16,818,267 of record NC_081411.1, read on the forward strand.
GCTCTTAGTCATTTGGCTAAGAGCCAAGGACTAAGGGGTATATGTTGTTTGGGAGATGATCTCGACCTCATGCTTTATGATGTCAAAGCCTTGCATTCAACAAGACTTGATCTCTAGTGGATTCATTAAGAACCATTCAACTTCACCAACAAACCAAGAGCCCATTGACTCTTTCCAATTTAATTACACATTTTTCTTAAATAATTTATGCAACTAAAAATAAAACTTAAGATTATAAATAACTAAATATTGAAAATCAAGACCAATATTTAAAAATAAATATAATCTTTTTTTTTTTTTTTAATATTAAATATAGAGAGTAAACTTACAAAAAGTATAGCTTCAGCAATAACATGTGGTCATGCCTCAAAACCAATAATCCTGACCTACATAGATCTGATCAATGACTACTAATAGTTCTACATGCACATTATAAATAGCATAATCCTATACATAGCCTATTATATAATGTGTCCAAGTAAAAAGAGCATGCACAGATAATGTTCATGTTCGAACAAAAAGAACCAAACACCATCTCAACACTCATGAAGATGATCTTGACATGGCTCCATCCAAACTGTCCACCCCAAAGGGCCTTCGATCCAGATTGTCTGCCTTCCCTCATGCGGCTAAGTCAACATCCATTCCATTGTTGGGTTTCTGGCTTTCCGAATCTCCGCACCAAGATTCTCCATTCCAATGGAAAAAGAGGTGTGGTCTCCTGCAACCCACCTCCATTCAAATCCATTCTCCAACTCATATATGAACATAGTAGCATGACCATCTCTGAGAAATGACATAAATTTGTTCTTCTCTATCTTCATAGTTACAAAGACCTGCAAAATAATGTAATGCAGAGTGAGTCCACAAAATGACTCACTAAGGGCCCTAATTTTACCTTGGAATTTATCTTCATTTCTAATTTTCCAGATGTAGCATAAGGTATCAATAGAAAGAATATGCCAAAATAGATTAGTATCTTTTTTCAAACCATGGATGCAACCAATAAGAACTTCCATAATATTAACTTGGTTAGGAATAGAAATACCAAACATCAACCAGATTTCTTTAGCAATAATGCACTCAAATAAGATGTGTCTAATGGATTCAGGCACTCTACATATATTGCACATATCAATATTGGATTGATCTTTCCTGAAAGGAAGCCCATTAATTAACATCGGCCATTTAAAACATTTTTTCTTAGGAACAATAGGACTTTTCCATAATCCTGTGAATACATTCTGCCATTGCTTTAAAGATAAATCTGCATACCACAAAGTATTAGCATGATTGATAATAGACTCATCATAAGAGAGAGTATTATAAACAATGATAGACTTAACATTAGAAATAAGGATAATCATTAGCCCATTTATAAGCAATAAATCTATTATTATCCACATTACAATAGTTAGGCAGCTAAAGAACAACACAAGCATTTTTAACCATATTGTAAGTTCTTTTTTGGGAAGCTAGAAGATCATACTTAGTGTAGGATTTGAGAAATACAAATCCACAGAACCCAAAAGAAACCTGCATGCAAGAAACCTGTCACAGAGAAAGAGAGAGAACGAATACAAGGGTTTTGGCTCTGACAAAGAGAAAAGATGTATATCAGAGAAAAAATGAATCAAGAATATGAATAATACAAGAGATCAATCCTTATAAAGGAGATCAACACCAAAAGGAAAACCTAACCCTAAGGTGTGTGCATTTAATAATTAAATATTAATTATTAAATGACTAATGTATGCATAAAGAGAAATCTTAAGAGGAGAGCAAAGTTAATTAATTACTTTACTCTAACATGAATCATGCTGAAAAGAAAACATGAAGGAAGGAAGGCCTCACTGAGACCCCCCAAGGACAACTTCCTTCACCCCAAGCATTGAGCGCAACTGAAGATAGCGCGGAGATGCCAAAGGTTTAGTGAAGATGTCTGCAACCTGCTCCTTTGTAGGAATATACTCCAAGATGAGAGAACCATCCTGAATCAATTGCCTGATGAAGTGCATGTGGATTTCAATATGCTTTGTCCGTTGATGCTCCACTGGATTGCGAGAAATGTGAATGGCACTCTGGTTGTCACACCAAAGAATAGTGGGACAATCTGGAGGAAACCCAAACTCTGTCATCGACTGTCGAAGCCATAAAACCTCCTGACTGGCTAATACTGCTGCTCGGTACTCAGCCTCTGTAGATGATAATGCAATAGCAGACTGCTTCTTGCAAGACTATGTAATAGGACCAGAACCAAGGCAAAAAATGAAGCCAGAAGTAGACTTCCGATCATTGACATCACCAGCCCAATCAGAGTCAGTGAAGCCAATGATGTGAGGGGATCCTAAAGAGTAGTGAATGCCATAATGTGTGGTGCCCCGAATATATCTCAAAATACGTTTGGCTGCTTGCCAATGGCTCTCATTAGGATCATGGGAGAACCGAGAGACAAGGCCAACCGCAAAGGAAAGATCAGGACGAGAATGTGTCAGGTACAATAGACTGCCAACCAACTGCCTGTATAAAGTGGGGTCTACTGAAGGAGTAGAGCAAGTGGAAGACAAAACAACACTTGATTGAAATGGAGTGGGGGCAGACTTGCAATCAAGCATGCCAAATCGCTGAAGCATATCAAGAGCATACTTCTCCTGAAAAATGGAAATCCCATCCGAAGACTGAATAACTTGTAGACCCAGAAAGAAGTGCAAGAGACCAAGATCTGTCATCTCAAACTGCTCCATCAAAGCTCTCTGAACACTCTGAATCATGGAGGATGAGCTACCTGTAATGATGAGATCATCTACATATAGCACTAGAATCAAAAGATCACCCTCCTGACGCTGAATATAGACTGTGTGATCGGAATGACAGCGTGTGAAGTGCGAGGAAAGCAAGAAGGAGTCCATCATATCATACCAAGCCCTGGGGGCTTGTTTGAGACCATACAATGAACGTCGAAGTCTGCAAACCAAAGAGGTGTCCTGCACAAAACCCTGAGGCTGCTCCATATAGATCTCCTCATGTAGGTCTCCATGCAAGAAGGCACTCTTCACATCCATCTGAAACACTGTCCATCCCTGTGAAGCTGCAAGTGAAAGTACCAGGCGTATAGAATTCATCTTGGCGACAGGAGCAAAGGTCTCAGAGTAGTCAATACCCTCTACCTGAGAAAAACCCTTCGCAACAAGACGAGCCTTATACTTATCAATAGAACCATCTGCAGCATACTTGGTACGATACACCCACTTGCACCGAACCAACTTTCTTCCCTTAGGAAGAGGACAAAGATCCCAAGTATGATTCTTCATCAAAGAAGAATACTCCTCATCCATGGCCATATCCCACTCTGGGTGTCCTATCGCCTCTGAAAACTTTTGAGGATCATCTGAAAGGGTATGACTCAAAATACTAGAACCAGATGTCTGAGCACGAGTGCGATGAGTATCTGAAGGATCACTTGCCAAAGAACCAGCTGCATCAACAGTATCATGGGCCCACTTCGGCAAAGATGGAGCAACTGGTGGTGGTGGAGATGGTGGATCATGATCTACATCATCCTCAAGAGATAAGTAATCCTCAAGAGATGAAGAGGAAGGAGTAGGCAATGAGGGAGAAGCTGGTGATGGAGAATCTATCTGAGGATAGCACTCATCAAACTGGACATCCCGCCGAAACAAGACCTTTGTGGAATCAGGATCAAACAACCTGTATTCCTTAACATCCTCATAGTAGCCAACAAATATGAGTGGTCGGCTCTTCCTCTCCATGGCTATCCGCTGAGCATCAGGAATAAATGCCCAAGCCTCACTACCAAAAACTCAGAATGTAGAAACATCAGGCTTGACATGGGTCCAAGCCTCCTCAGGAGTCATATGTCGTAATGCCTTATGGGGCATCCGATTCTGAATATAATTGGCACAATTGACTGCCTCAACCCAAAATGAAGAACTCATAGCTCGAGACTGTATCATACAATTTGCCATCTCCCGTAAGGTTCAGTTCTTTCTCTCAGCAACACCATTCTGTTGAGGGGTATAAGGAACTATAAACTGATGTTGTAAACCATGCTCAGTGCAAAAATCTCTGAAAGCCTGATTGACATACTCCCCTCCATTATCTGTGCGTATCCTCCTGATAGAAAGTCCAGATTGCTTCTCCACAAATGTCTTAAACTTCCTGAAAGAGTCAAAGACATCAGACTTGTACTTAAGAAAGTACACCCATGTACGTCTGGAGAAGTCATCAATAAAAGTGAGTACATAACGGGCCCCTGAAAAAGGAGTCGAAAAGGACATAAGATCACTGTGTACCAACTCTAGGGCTGCCCTAGCACGATAGGCTCGACCCTTAGGAAAAGGATCTCGATGATGTTTGCCAAGGACACAACCACGACATACACCATCCGTACAAGAAATCTGTGGAAGCCCAATCACAAGTGCCTGTGTACTCATCTGCTATAGATATCTGTAATTGACATGACCAAAACGCTCATGCCAAAGCCTGCTCATTGAATCTGCATGTGCTATAAGAGAGGAACCAACAGTGTCTGAACTCTCAAAGCCATCAAAACTATATAAGTGAGATGCAGAATCCACACTCCCAGTAGCCACAACCAAGTCAGGATCATGAAGATCTCGAATAACCACATCATGAGGTGAGAACTCAACTGTCTTACCAGAGCCAGAGTGGCAAATCTGATAAATGGATAGAAGGTTTGTCGAAATGTCAGGAACCAAAAACACATCCTGAAGACAACCACCATCCAATGAAACAGTACCAGAACCCTGAATGGAAAGTTGTGCTGAGTCACCGACTGCAATATGTCTAGTGCCTGTAGGAGCAAGAGCGGTGACCAAATCCTGTGTGTGTCATATGGTGAGAGGCACCAGAATCTAGAATCCAAGTGGACACTGAAGACAATGCTCGTGCAGAAAGAGCATGACCTTTCCGTGTGGGCTGTGAAGGAGGCTGAGGTGCACTGATATTATGTTGCTGCATGGCTTCCTCCAAAGCCTCTAAACATTTCCAACACCTGGAAACGGGATGTCCTTCCTTGCCACAAAAACTGCAAGGATCACCTGATTTCTTCTTAGTCTTGGAGGAAGACTCACCAGACTTTGAAGATTTGCCCTGTTTAGAATTGGACTGTGGTTTTGAATCAAACTTAGGTGGTGGCTTGGAAGGATTCTCACTAGCCTTTGAATCTTTCTTAGGCTTCGGTTTCTGCTTCTGTTTTCCTTTGGAGGACTGGGCTACCAATGCTTGGTTCTATGAACCTGAAAGGGAATCCAACTGCTTAAGCTTAGCTTGCTCACGAGTCAGACGATCACAAAAGACCTCAAAAGAAGGCATGACATGGCGAGCACCCAAGGCATCCATGGTGGAATAGAAGGTCGAAGAGAAGATCTGAAATGGACCCCGAAGCTTGGAGAGAATCAGGAAAATGCACTCTGTGTCAGTCTTAGTCTTACCACAACCCTACAAGATAGATCTTTTCTGTTTGAACTTCATTAGAAAGTCCTCAATAGAAGGAAATGAATCAGGTACCAAGGAAGTTAACTCTACCTCAAGCTGCAAAGCTCTGAACTCGTTGACAGTACCAAAAAGTCCCTCAAACTTGGTCCAAATGGCTCGAGGAGTGATACAACCCTCAAGATGAAACTGGAGACTGTCGAAAATGTGTAAAGCCATCAATCCCATAGCCTGATCCATATTGTTCCTGTGCTGCATAATCTCAAAAGGACGTGTCAACTGAGGCTGAACCTCATCCAAACAGGACCATAACCCTTTTGACTGGAGAAGAGTCATCATGCGACCCTTCCAAGTGTGGTAATTATGCGGTGTGAGAGATTCAATAGATCTGTCTGTCATCCTGTGAACTGTGCCTCAACTGCTTTGAATTTTTAATTATTATTAAGTGGTCTTTCAGAATTAGACAGAAGATGCAGAAGGGGGTTTGAATTTTTTGTATTGGTGTTTGTATATTCTGGTTTTCTGATGTAAATAACAGAAAGCAAGTGAAAAACACCCCCCCACAATGCAAAAAACTAATCCCCAGTACAAACTGAAAGCCAGAAAATGATAGAAAGCAATAACGGGTTGAGACAAAATTTGGAGCACCTGAAGAATTTTTTGATGAAATAGACTATAGATCTGGAAAGAGCACAGAACCACCTTTCCGATGCCTATTCTCTTTCGAAAAATGGAGTCCGTATGCAAAAGATATGGCTCTCAGAGTGCAAAAAAATTGTTCTGACTTTGACTGGCAAAAAACACTGCAAAACGACAAAATCAGAGAAAAAGACCTACATCAATTAGATCGGGCTCAAAACCAGCTTTCCAACACCTATTCATTTTCGAAAAACGGAGATCGGATGCCCAAGTTATGCCCGATTTTGTAAAACTGCTCCTAAAGGGACCCAGATGGGCCTTTAAGCCCCCAAGAGCTTAAAAAAAGAAAGCCCCTGGTCCTCTGGGCGACTAGGGGCGGGCGCAGGGGGCGGCGGCATGGGGGCGGCGCAGCTGGCGGCGGGCAGCGCGGCGGGAGGCAGGCGGCGCGGCGGGCGGCGGGTGAGCGCGGGGCGGCGCGGCGGGCGGGTTACCCCCAGCGGCGGTGGTCGTCGGGCTGGGCGGTGGCTGCGCTTTTCCTTAACACTGGTTGCGCCCAAAAAATGAAAAAAAATGTGTTGTTTTTATATTTTTTTTGATTTTTTTGAATTTTTGTAGTCTCGAACTGTGTGCCCTAGGGTCGTACGGCCTTGGGGCATAAAAAATTTGCCTTCTGGAGCAACTGTGTTCAAATCGGATGAATTTTATATGGAAATAGGGGTTTTGGGGCGCTACGAGCTCAACGGTGAGGTCCGTTTGGGCTCAAAGTGCACCGAAAAAAATACCCCTATTCCAAAATAAAAAACAGAAGACAAACACAGATTTGATGCAACCAAAACCTGGATCTCAAAATTTTTCAAAAATCTGAACAAGCTGCAGCAGATCTGGCTCTGATACCATGTAGGATTTGAGAAATACAAATCCACATAACCCAAAAGAAACCTGCATGCAAGAAACCTGTCACAGAGAAAGAGAGAGAACGAATACAAGGGTTTTTGGCTCTGACAAAGAGAAAAGATGTATATCAGAGAAAAAATGAATCAAGAATATGAATAATACAAGAGATCAATCCTTATAATGGAGATCAACACCAAAAGGAAAACCTAACCCTAAGGTGTGTGCATTTAATAATTAAATATTAATTATTAAATGACTAATGTATGCATAAAGAGAAATCTTAAGAGGAGAGCAAAGTTAATTAATTACTTTACTCTAACATTTAGCACTAAGTGCTTCCCAACTCATAAGCATATCACTATCAATAATATCTTTAAAGCAACAAATACCTTTGTTAGCCCATGCTCTGGCAAAACCACCTTGTGTAAGTGCAAGAGGTTTGGAGGAGTGGAAAAGGTTCCACCAGATAGATCTCTCTCCATGAATGTGATCATTGTTGCTGGCCCTACTATTGGTGATGAATGGTCTAACTATTTCCCAGGCCCTCCAAATAAGTTTAAAGACACACGAACCCTGTATTGAGACTGGGAAACCTCCAACCACTAGGTCACAAAAGGGTAAAGACTTCCAAGACTTAGCCCCCTTAGGTACAACCCTCATAATATTGCTTCTGACCAAGAATTTCCAGACTTTCCATGGTTCATTGTCTTCAAATGCTTGAAAGATCCATTTTGTAGCAAGTGCAATCCCTTGGACTTTCAGATCCTTTAGTCTGAGCCCTCCCAATCTCTTCTCAATATGACACCAACCCCATTTAATTGAATTTATCTTATTGTTTCCTTTCCCATCAAACCATAAGAACTTCCTTATAACTTTCTGGATTTCAAGGATTTGATAGTTACAAAACATCCAGACAGATGAATAGTAAACGCTATATGAAGATATAATCTTTTGCAAACTTGCAGTCTACTAGCAAGCAACATATATTCACTTATTTAATTTCTTTTCTATTTTACCTCTAACCCATATCCACATTTCCTTTAGAGAAGGGGAGATAGAGAAGGGTATCCCTAGGTATCTACACAATCTTGTTAGGACCCCCCACTGGAACCCAAATTGTTGTAACCAATCCAGAGGGTCGTCTCTCCACCCAAGCAAGGTGGATTTAGTTTGAGATATTTTGGCCCCTGAGATCTCATCGAGGAACTTGATTTTGCTTTCAAGGGCTTCCATGTTTAGCTTGGCGAGCTCTACAAATAATGCAGTATCATCTGCAAACTGAATATTAACCAAATCTGACCCATCAGGAAGCACAACACCTCTGATTTTAGGGGAAATGGTGCAGTCTCTCAATATGGAGTACAATGCATCATAGGCAATGACAAATAGGGCTGGGGCAAGGGGGCATCCCTTCTTGATAGGCAATGATAATCAGAAAGGATGCTCACGTCGGGTTCACCAAAATGTAAAGTGGAAAATCGCAATCGAACCCTAGTTGCCCTCCCCTCTTCCACCTCCAAGGAGAGAGAAGGGAGGTTGCTAGGGTTGATGGTTTTCACTTGGGAGAGACTTTACATTCAAAAGAGGGGTTGAAACCCACAAGATCCAATCCCACACAATGAGAGATTGGATGCTAAATGTGTTTCAAGGGTTAAGAAAGCAAGGCTACCCTCTTTTGTAAAGAATGTGCATAGAGGAATTAAGCTAGGAATGCATAGAAAGTGACAAAGATTCGCTTTATAAACTGAGATAGGGATATAGGATGAAGCTGCGGACCTGGAATTAGCAGTAAAATGTCGATACGGCACTGTCCTGCAAATTTGAGCAAAAGTTGTCCGGACGATGGCGCCCGGTGCCACGGTCCTCCGAAAAATCCGCGAAATGAAGGGGGATCTGTTCGTCTCTGCACAAGGATTCCAGATCTTCAATTTCAGCCGCGTACCTGCAACCTACACACAGAAAAGCGAAGACGATTGGGGGGTTAGGGATTAGGGGTTTGCCTTTAGGTCAAACCCCAGTTTTGGAATTAACCAAGAAATGAGCAAGTGCTGTAAATGTAAATGTCTGTAATGTAAAACAAGTACTAATACCTTGTTGTAAGGATGTTTGTATCCTTATATGTGAAGGTATAGATGTTGTATGTTGTATGTTGTATGTAGTAAGTGATCTCCTCTTCAATGGTTGAATCCTTGACTTGAATGCAACACTTGGCCTTGAATGGAGACTTAGAAGGAATGCTTGAATGCTTGAATGCTTGAGTATAGTTTCCACACTTGTACACATATCCTCTTCATGCCAAATGAGAGAGAAAAATGTAGTTTATATACTTGTCAATTAGGGCTGATAGACTGATTTTCCCGACCTTAGGCCGACCAGGAAAGTTAATTTTCCAATTTGCAAACAAAAAGACCCCGAAGTCCAAAAGAGACCGGGCCCAAAATAGGACCCAGGGACCAGGGCGCTGGGCGCCATGGTCCTGGGGGACTAGGGCGCTGGGCGCCCTGGTCCTGAAGGACCAGGGCGCTGGGCGCTCTGGTCCCACCTCCCGGGACAGTAGGGTGCAAGGAGGTTCAGGCCAGGGTGCTTGAAAAATGCAGTTTTTGGTGTCGTGAGCAAGTTTCGGAGTCTCCATTCAGGTTGCATGTTGCGTCACCATCGTGAAGACCGAAATGCAGTCGAAATTGCAAGTGTCGCAATTTTAGGATGCTACATTTAGCCCCCACTTTAGCGGGAGTATGTATGCTCATACTTCTGGTAAAGTACAAGGAAACAACATTGAAAGACTTTCACCACGTCAAGGAGGCAAGACACACCAAGCCCCCAGTGGACTAAGGATCTTACGACTTCGATTGACGAAGTAAAAGGGAAGATCACGAGGGAGAACCATGACTGTCAGTAGTAAGGTTCCCTCACTATGAGTCATGCAAGAGAAATACCGAAAATTTTCAAGGCAAAGCTAAGTTCGCCAAGAAATTTTCAAGTATCGTGAAGGGATAGACAGGGTGTATGCCCCCCTACGTTAAAGCAATCACACACGCCTCAACAGGGGTGATTGTTTTAATGTAGTGATACACATAAGAAATGAGAAAGGAAAGGAGCACGTTATCGCAAAGATTTAGCCCCCAAGTGTGAGATAAACCCAAGGATAATAGACACAAAACACAAAGCACAAGGTGACTTCGCTTTCCTCGGGGTCAGTATGCTGTATGATAAGTCATGTATATATATCATATGTATGTATGCATAATTGTTCTTCATTCCCGAATCAAGGAAGGTCACCTAGAAGAAGGGAACACATGTGTCTTTTGAGTCAACATGAGAGAGACCAAAAGAGATCTCAATGCTTTGCATCGTCCTCAAGTAGACAACACCAAGGACAACAAATAGAAGAATGAGAATAACATATAGAAGAAGTAACAAAAGAGAGGAGGAGAATCTGCTATGCTAATGTAACTAGTCTAGCACGTCATCTACCCCCGATCTTGCTGATCAATGTTTCGGGAAGGCAGGGAACACGCTAGAGGAGGAACATCCAACACAGCAGATGGAGCTATCACAAGATCCAAACAAGGGCTATGTTCATGTTCCAAGCCACATTGTTCTTGTCTAGGAGCTAGGATAAGTGCTTTAGAAAATTCATTAGATAAATGGTTATCAATATCAACAAGTTCATATTCACTATCAGAAGCAAGAGGAGTAACATTTTCATCATGAATAACATTTTCATCCATATCATCATCAAGATTTATAAAAATAGGATCTTTAACTCGCACAGGATCAAGACCATCATGCATCTTATGTTTAGGAGATTTAGGCTCAATGTCCGGCTGAGGAGAAAATGGAATAATGCTTGTTGAAGGTGTCTTTGGAGATTGTAAAGTTTGAGAAGCAGCTGCTTGAGCCCTAAGACGACGCTTTCGTCGGCGTTCACGTGTAGAACGATTACGTCTAGTCTTAGTAGGAAGTGGATAAGATAGAGGAGGAGGAATGTTCTCATCCTTATTACTTGGGTGTTTAGGTTGTGGTCTCTTAGGTTGGATAATAGAAGAAGAAGAAGGTCTCTTTTCTCTATAGAAGGAAGGAGGAGGAACTGCTCCATTTAAAGGAGGAATTTTTGGTTTAGGAAGAAGACCAAGTCCATCATGACGAGGAGGTATAGGTCTACTTTTAGAAGGTTTATTAGGTATAGAAATAGTCACATCCATGGGGATGGGTTGGGAATCTTCTTGAGGAAAGACATTAGTTTTATCTTTCAAAGAAAGAACTTCCTTCTCAAGAATGATAGGAATGTCAAGTTTAGGTGTTCTAGGTTCACTTAGAGATAGGATCATATCCGTTTTCCACTTTTGATAAGATTTGAAAAGATGATCACTTCGCGGAGGAAGAGATTGGAATTGTTTAGGGCAAAAGTAATCAATAGGAACACTAGAAGTTCTTTCAGCTGGTTTAAAGAGACTATGATTGACAGTAACAACTTCACCATTATGGGGAAATTTCAAACACTTGTGAATAGGAGAAGCAATAGCTTTCATGGAAGATAGCCAAGGATAGCCAAGCTTCACACGAAATTGTTCGGAAGATGGAATAATAGAAAAGTTCACATCAAGGGATTTGTTATGGACCTCAATAGGTAATGTAATAGAACCAATTGTAGGAGAAGAAAATGCATCAAATAATTTCACAATCACATCTGTTTTGTCATAGATCACTTGATTCAATTGCAAAGTAAAAAGAAATTCCTCAGTAATAACATTAACCATGCACGAAGGATCAATAAGCACTCCACGGCAAGGTGTATTCTTAACTTTTGCAACTATGTATAAAGGACCATCAGGTGCCCTAATGGTTTCACTAGAATCAAATGTGATGGAAGGTTCTTTAGGGTTTTCTTGCTGCTCTACAAAGTTAATCACATTCGGAGTCATAGACACAAGACCATCAGATGAGAAAGAGGAATCATTAGTCTCAATCACATTAGAGGTATGGGAAGGTAATGGATCAGTAAAAATCTGAAGATTTTGGTTAGGAGGAGCTACAGATGTGTTGCCTTTATCATTCACTCCGGAAACAGAGATAGTATTATTATCAATCAAATCTTGAATTTTACCCTTTAAAGAAAAACATTTTTCAGTATCATGCCCAGGCTGACGATGAAATTGACAAAAAGCTTTGTTATCAAAATAAGGTGAAGTAATCTTTGCAGGGTCAATTTGTCGTACAGGAGGAAGAGTAAGCACATTTTGTTCCAATAACTTATTCATAATACTATGCAATGATTCATTCAAAGGAGTATACTTTCTTTCTTTCTTGAAAAACTTAGAAATAGGAGGCACACCTGATGCTGCATTCACATTGTTGTTGATGATGTTTTCATTGAATTTGATAGAATCTCTGTTCGGTTTAAACTTCCCAAATGGTTGTTGACTGCTATCACCCTTATCACTCGGAGCCATAGGATGTGATTGTTCCATTTGACTCACAGTCAGTTGATAATTGTGAAGAGTGGCACACAACTGTTGGAAAGAAGTAAACTCAGAAAACAGAAGTTTGTCTCGAATATCTTTTTGTAAATTAGAAATAAAGATTCTTTGAATATCATTGTCAGGCACTGGAAAAGAAATTTGAGCATACAAATGCTTATATCTACCAATGAAATCAGTCACTTTTTCTTTAACACCTTGTTTACAATGCATTAAATCAATCAAAGTAACTTTAGGACTTATATTGTTTTGAAATTGTTGAATGAAAGCATTTGCAAGTTGTTCGAAAGAAGTAATAGAATAAGAAGGCAACGAGCAATACCATTGTAGGGCTTTGTCTCTTAATGTTCTAGTAAACAGTTTTGCAAGCAACCTTTGGTCATAAGCAAAATCAGTACAAATTGTTTGAAAAGTCTTAACATGTGTTAGAGGATCTCCTTTACCATTATAAAGTTCCAAATGCGGGATTTCAACATGTTTAGGAGGGATAGCTCGAACAATGTCAAGAGAAAGTGGGCTCGCAACATCAAATGTGGGCACACTAAACTTAGATTGATTCATAGAGGCAATTTGTTGCTGTAAAGAAGAGACAGTTTGTGCAAGATTGTTAATGGTCACTTCAGTCGAAGAGTTCATATTAGATGTGTTAGATTGAGATGGAGGTGTTGTGTTATTGAAAGAAGGTAGAGAGTAAGGTGGTGGGACCCTATGATAGTCAATCATAGGGGATGATTGGACAAGAGGAACACTACAAGGAGGAATGGAATGGTTAAATGAATTGCCCCCTTGCGTCATGTTCATTTGTGGAGATGTAATAGGGACACTCATTGAAGGAATGAATGAAGAAATTGGATTGAATGAAGGAAGAGGGTTAATTGAAGAAGAGGGATTGCCCTCATGACTAGTAATCATAGGAGGAATGTCTTGTATAGAAGTGGTCATTATGTTTGATGTAAAGGTAGGTATGCTAGCAATAGAAGTTGTCAAAGGAATAGAATGATTGACTTGTGTAGGAGGTTGTGTATAACCTAAAGATTCGACACAACTCTTCATAGGCATCACATTCGAATCCACAATGTGTGCAATACCACGCAAAATATCAATTCCATTCTTATCACTTTGAAGCATATGTTTTAGACCCTCAATTAAAGGAAGAGCTTGACTATCGGGATACTCATGAGACATCCATTGGTGAAAATCATCAAATTGGTTATCCAATTTCGAAAGTTGTTCTACAGAAACCTCATGGAGAGCTTCTTCATCATTAGGAGGATTAGAGGAATTACCCATGTCCTCGTTAAAAAGGCTATTCAAATTAGGTTCCATCTCCTCGGTAATTAAACCTCGGAAAGACTTAATTCTACGGCTTCGTCTAACGGGAACAGTGTAAGTAGGGCTTATTGTTGTAAAACTCATGCACTAGAAAGAGAGAAGATTTTGAATTTAGAGGTAGCAATTTTCAGTAAAATCAGCCAATCTTCTGGATTTAAGCTGTTAAATGCAATCACGACAGTCTCCCGAAATTTCGGAAAAAATGTCAGGGACCGTGGCGCTCGGAGTGCAACACGGTCCTTGCAACTTTTTTCGAAATTTGCAGGGATGAAAGGTATGATGATTTTAGAGCCAATCTGAAAAAATTGAGTGATTTTACGATCTGTAGATAGGCCAAATTAAAGTTGCAAACTCAAAATTGAATCCTACCAAGATTGTCGAAAAAATGCAAAATTTGAATTTTGAAAAACAGAGAAAAACTGAAATTTTGAATTTTATGATTTTAGAGGGAATGTCAAAAGCAATGCAAATTTTGAAATTTAAAAATTGACTCAATTTCACGCAAAATTCAATTTTGAAAGCGGAAATCAAAGTTGTTGTAATTAAGCACTTAATTTCAAAAGTCACAAATTGCAAGAATTTGAATAAAGCACTGAAATTTCGAATGAATGCAAACACACTTTTCAGATTTAGGACAGTAAGAAAACAATTTTGACACAAAATTTCAATTTCAACAATTTTTGAATGATTAGGAGCCCTAAACCAAGCAATCACAAGACCAACTTTGACTGTAATTTTGAAAGTGTTATAATTAATAAAATCAGCCAAAATTCTGGATTTTAGTAGGAAAATACAGTAAGATCTCGCTCCCGAAATTTCGGAAAAAATGTTGGGGACGATGGCGCTCAGAGTGCACACGGTCCTTGCAACTTTTTTCCAAATTTTCAGGGATGAAAGATATTGTGATTTTATTGCGGAATCCAAAGTTACAGCTGATTTGGAGATGTTTTGATCAGTCAAATTGTCGGACAAAGGTTGAATCAAGAGGGTTTCAAAAATTAGGGTTTTGACACTTAACCACTTAATTTTCAAAATTAAAGCACAGATATGAATTGATAATTTGTAATAGAAGGGCAGATCAAGCATTAACAATTAAATATTTCACAAGTTCAATTTTCAAAAAAAGAAAATTTAGGGTTTTTATGCAATCACCTCTAAAATTTTGCAAAAGATCAAACATGGAAATGTAATCAAGGAATCAATTTTCAGATCTAATCATGAATAATCAGAAAGGATGCTCACGTCGGGTTCACCAAAATGTAAAGTGGAAAATCGCAATCGAACCCTAGTTGCCCTCCCCTCTTCCAACTCCAAGGAGAGAGAAGGGAGGTTGCTAGGGTTGATGGTTTTCACTTGGGAGAGACTTTACATTCAAAAGAGGGGTTGAAACCCACAAGATCCAATCCCACACAATGAGAGATTGGATGCTAAATGTGTTTCAAGGGTTAAGAAAGCAAGGCTACCCTCTTTTGTAAAGAATGTGCATAGAGGAATTAAGCTAGGAATGCATAGAAAGTGACAAAGATTCGCTTTATAAACTGAGATAGGGATATAGGATGAAGCTGCGGACCTGGAATTAGCAGTAAAATGTCGATACGGCGCTGTCCTGCAAATTTGAGCAAAAGTTGTCCGGACGATGGCGCCCGGTGCCACGGTCCTCCGAAAAATCCGCGAAATGAAGGGGGATCTGTTCGTCTCTGCACAAGGATTCCAGATCTTCAATTTCAGCCGCGTACCTGCAACCTACACACAGAAAAGCGAAGACGATTGGGGGGTTAGGGATTAGGGGTTTGCCTTTAGGTCAAACCCCAGTTTTGGAATTAACCAAGAAATGAGCAAGTGCTGTAAATGTAAATGTCTGTAATGTAAAACAAGTACTAATACCTTGTTGTAAGGATGTTTGTATCCTTATATGCGAAGGTATAGATGTTGTATGTTGTATGTTGTATGTAGTAAGTGATCTCCTCTTCAATGGTTGAATCCTTGACTTGAATGCAACACTTGGCCTTGAATGGAGACTTAGAAGGAATGCTTGAATGCTTGAGTATAGTTTCCACGCTTGTACACATATCCTCTTCATGCCAAATGAGAGAGAAAAATGTAGTTTATATACTTGTCAATTAGGGCTGATAGACTGATTTTCCCGACCTTAGGCCGACCAGGAAAGTTAATTTTCCAATTTGCAAACAAAAAGACCCGAAGTCCAAAAGAGACCGGGCCCAAAATAGGACCCAGGGACCAGGGCGCTGGGCGCCATGGTCCTGGGGGACTAGGGCGCTGGGCGCCCTGGTCCTGAAGGACTAGGGCGCTGGGCGCTCTGGTCCCACCTCCTGGGACAGCAGGGTGCAAGGAGGTTCAGGCCAGGGTGCTTGAAAAATGCAGTTTTTGGTGTCGTGAGCAAGTTTCGGGGTCTCCATTCAGGTTGCGTGTTGCGTCGCCATCGTGAAGACCGAAATGCAGTCGAAATTGCAAGTGTCGCAATTTTAGGACGCTACACCAAGTAAGGTGTCAAAGAGCTTCTTACAATTCTTCATCCTTTCTCAATGCAGTTTCTTAGCTCCTTTCCATTCCATAGAAGCACCTCTGGACTTATCCTCATGGTTTTCAATCATGTTGAAGTCTCCTCCAATAATCCAAGGAATGTCAGGACGAGAGGCAATCCAATCCCATAGTTCAGTCCTCTCTCTATAATCATTGGCTGCATAAATTGAGTAAACACCTATGACATAATTATTCAAGTTGAATGAAGCCCAAACCGCTCTATTGCATGGAGAGTGTCCCTGACTAATAATGTGATCTTTCCACTTAGGGTTGATGAGTATCCCAACTCCCGCTCTCCCTTTATCATGATCCGAGTAGATCTTAATAGAGTCTCTCCAAATGAAATCAAGATTGACCTCCAAAGTAAATTTAGTTGCCTTCAATTCTTGTAGCATCACAAAATCTGAATTTCTATGTTGGTTAAGAAACCTCCTAATAATATGCTTCTTGTCTGGAGACTCCAGACCTCTAATGTTCCATGAAATGCACTTCATCATATCTAGGAGATTTGTTGTAACTCTTTGGCAGTCTTAAAAATGTTGAAGCATTTGGGGAGATCTTTTTTCTCTTTTGCTTTCCTTCTATTGGAAGATCCTATATTTTTGGACCCTATTGGTCTACCTCTCCTTTGTCTGGGTTTATGATTAGTGTTCTCACTATCAACCATCTCATCACCTTCTTCAACAAAGTCTTCATCATATTGGGAGTCATCCCCACAATCTGAATCCTTGTTGGGATCAGGTTGACTGGGGTCACCTCATCCCAAGTACAGGGTTCGTATGTGTTTAAACTATCACTATTGCCTATGACATCAAAACCATCTGTTGATGACTCACTAAGGTTGGGGTCACCTCTATTAGGGTCAGCAACAATGACCTCTATAACGCAGTTATTTGCAATCTCAACAAACTTCTTAGGGAGAAGGGCTATAGATGACTCAGTAGTGAATTTTGTAAGAGGAGGGGCTCCCTCAGCCAATCCAGGGTCACTAGACAAAGAGATCTCATAAGCTAAATCCATATCTGGAGAGTCCCTACGAGCAACATGCTTGATGAGTGCCCCACTAGAGCTCCCTCCCTTACCTAATTCACTATTGTTTTTGTCTCTTCCTTCAAAATTCTTAACCAAAGACTTGAGAAGGGAAGAATTTGCATTCGTACTTGAGAATCTCCTCTCGGGGGACATCTCCCGTGCATCATCTTCCATAGGAGAAGCATAATTGTTCGCCCCAACATTTTTATCTTTACTATGCTCATTGCTATTGGGGTTAGCTACTCTAATTTTTTCGAGCGCCAACTGCTGAGCATTTTTCCTCCTCCTCTTTCTAAGGTTTTTGCCAACCATTTGAAAACCCACTTGTTGATCTTTATCCATATGTTTTAGGGCTTCTGCAATTGCAGAGTGGGGTGGGGGAGCTTCATTGAATTTCCCAAAGTTTGATTTTTATCAAACTCGGGAAGCATTTTATAAGCTCCACTCATAGCATTTTTTACATTTTTACTTAAGGAGTCAAGTTTATCCATGAGAGGTGCAGAGGCTGATAAGGGTAAATGATTCTTGGAGGCAAACGAGGAGTCGTGAGCACCCTTTTGGGGTTTCTCCACACCATTTTTTTGATTGATAATGGGACAATTCTTCTGAATATGCCCCTCTTTTATGCAAAGGAAGCAAGCATTGACTCCTCCTAGAATTTCGATAGGGCAAGAGACAATGTCATCCCCTAATTTAATATTGAGAAATTTAGGAACATCTAAACCAAGGTTAATCGAAACAAGAACCCTAGCATCTAAATGCAGTATAAGGGAGGCCGAATTATCCATACTAATGGTTTTCCCAATTGGCTCAATCAGTTGGGGTATGAATCTCCACATCAGCGGAGGGACATTTTTAACCAGAAGCCACCTAGGGCATGATAGTGCCAAGATTTCTTCATTAATGACTTCGAGAGACCATCCTAGGGCACACAATGCGCACCTACCAACAATCCAATATTGCTTATTAATAACTTCAGATTGGGCCTTATGATCTTTGAAAAAAATAACAAATAATCCTTTTCGAATTAATCTACATAAGGAAACATGAAACCCTAGTTTAATATTCCACACATTTCTAAACCAATCATCAAGGAATTTTCGGGCCGAACATTTATCAACGTTAACAACAATGAAAAAAATAACATCTTTTAATCTAGTCTTTTCAAGAGCAATCTCATTACACATTGAATCATGAGGAGTGACAGCAAGGGAGCCCAAGGAAAAACTAGGGGCCTTACCTTTCCCACCGGAGTCGCCATTATCACCTATTGCCAAGGGTTCAATAGAGACAAACTTAGCAACTTCTGCGATAGTGGGAAGTAGTTGAGCAACAACCTCCTTGAAGGATTTATTCATGCCTTTGGTTTTCGCATTATCCATCGCCTCCGTTTTGTCAAGAATTTATGGTTCTCCTCCATAATTGTTCTCCATGAAGTCGCATTAATCTTTGCACGCGCCTGCACAAAGAAGGACAGACAAGCAACAAGGCAAGGAAGAAGGGAAATAAATGAAGCTCAAAGAATAAAACAAATAAGAAGAAAAACAAACCCGTGTGGAGGAGGACTGGCACCTCCTCCATAGTTGAGGGGTCGACCTCTCAAAACGAAACCTTCGGCCCCATCACGTCAGCGTTGCAGAGCATCTTCTAGATCAAGTCAATATAATTTCTTTTTTTGATAAATTATATATTTTTATATATTTATTATTACATAAATTATAACCTAACTAATGCAAACCCAAAATCTTAAAAATGCAATATATTCTATTTTTGTCTTATCTTCAACTATTAAATGAAATTAGACTTTTTTTGGTGCACTCTATATTTTCTATAAAATATATGTTAATTCACATAGATCTTAAGAAGATAATCACATACTTGCAAGAAAACTCAATTTTAAAAAGATAATTCATATACCTCTAAAAGAACACATTTTTTATAAGATTATTCAACTGCAACCAAAAAAAATTCTTATTTTTAAAAGATAATTCACATACCTCCAAAAAGAACCCATTTATAATAAGATAACTAACCTACCTCCCCCCAAAAATCAAATCTTTCATATATATATATATATATTTTGATAAATTATATATTTTTATTTATTTATCATTACAAAAATATAACCTAACTAATGCACATGCAATGTATTATATTTTTGTCTTATCTTCAACTATTAAATAAAATTAGACTTTTTTAGTGCACTCTATATTTTCTATAAAATATATGTTAATTCACATAGATCTTAAGAAGATAATCACATACTTGCAAGAAAACTCAAAATTTAAAAGATAATTCATATACTTCTAAAAGAACCCATTTTTTATAAGATTTTTCAACTACAACCTAAAAAACTTTTCCTATTTTAAAAAAAATAATTCACATACCTCCAATTTTTTTTCCTATTTTTAAAAAAAAATTCACATACCTCAAAAAAGAACCCATTTTTCATGACATCCCCCAAAAAAGAACCCATTTTCCATGACATCCTCAAAAAAAAAAAAAAATCAAAATTTTCGTATGTAGTTTATATACCTTGAAAATGACCTTTTTTGAAAATAAAATGTTTTATTTATTTTTTAATAAAAATACCTATCCCTAGGGCTCCTATTGATACACCAACGATCCCTAGAATATTCTAATACCAAATTCCTTTTAGAATGTAACTAGAATTCTAGTCAGAACACAAGAGATACATAACTTGTACACGTGGCCTCCAATTTCTTGGACATAATTACAAGGAAATGTATGTTATTAATTGTAATTTTGTTGCACTGGCAATAGCCATAGCCTATCATTGTCTTGTCATAGCATTCGCATCCAAGTGTTTGATGTGGGCCTGGCTGCTTCAAATCCACACAAAATAGCTACCTAGACAAAAACTGATTAAAAAAATCAAAATAAAAACTAAATTGAACTCCAATCCAGGGTTTTAAATTGATCACCTATTAATGACATCAGATTTTTACAATCTATTATGTTTATCCCCTCAATTTTTCTAATCAAAATTAAGCTCCTATTGCATGTTTAATCCCAAATCTAAGTTTAATTGTTTTTAATATTTATTTAATATTATTTGCCCATTAAATCTATGCTGGCCACCAATGAGATCAAAATGGAGAGGCCTATATTATGGGATGTGCAATGAGCAGAATATGTGACTTCTTCAACAGGCATTGAGGATTCTTCTTCATTCAAGGTCTGTATCTTGGATTGTGGTCTCTGCACTTCTGTAGATTTTTCATTCAGCACAGTGCTAATGCTTGAATTCAACCGTTGGTTAAGACTACATGCTCACAAGAAATCATTGCATGGTTCTGGGTATTATGGTTTGGGCTTCTTTTGGGTCTGTTCAAAGGGAGCTTATGCATGAGTCTCTGCATATTTTCTCCCTTTCCTTTGTGAGGATGAGATTTCCTTGACTGATAGCATGTTATTGTAGATATAAGTTACCGAGTCGTGATTCTCTACGTTTTTAACTTGGATTCGGAGGTGGGTTTAAGGTTTAACTAATTTTCTTCAGTTCATTCCATATTACTCTTAGACCCAAATGCGTTTTACTTGTATTCAGAGGTGGGTTTTTGAGTAATTTTTGGTAGCTCAGTGCCAGTTAGCTAAATTCATTTTTCATTTCTGTTTCTTCGTCTTTCTGTTTTGTATTGTGATCTCTTTGCTTTCTCTTAGTAGTGAGTTTCGTTGAATTAAGCTGCTTGGTGTAGGGTTTCGTTTAAACTAAAGCTGATTTGGGCTTTACTTGCCTGTTTTTTAGCATTTCTTATCTGTTCCTTCTATTGGTGACATGCATCGGAGTATTTTGACTGTAGGGATGGGTTTCGGAGTTTTTCCTTCCTCGTATGATTGGAATTTCAGTACTGTGCAGAAAATGATGACTAGTGTTATAAGTACAAACATCTGTTAAAAACAATAAAAATTTCTTATTTAAATCTTGGTTGTAGAGGTAAATTTCTCTGAATTATAGCAGTTTCAAGTAACCTTTGATAATTGGGTCCTAAGCAAAAATGGTTACAGTCCTGGTTTCAAGGGCGAGTTTTTGTAAATTTGGTAAATGGCTACCCAGGATTGGGTTTCTCTGTCAATGACATATTTAACTTATGCTTGTCACTTTTAGCATCTTCTCTTGTCATTGAAACCGATGAGTAACAATTGGTACTTTATAATCACAGGGGTGTTTTTCAGCTCGTTTCGCTTTGGGTAAGTTCTATAGTGGGTTCTTTCTTGCCCACCTGGCTCAATGAATTTATAGATCCTGGAGACTTACTGTTAGGGTATACCTACCTTAGGTTTTGCCCTAGTATCCGCATAGAGCTGATTTTGAGTACTTTTGTCTCGAATACTTGGGTGCTCTGTATCCTGTTGATCAATTTTGGTCTCTGTGGTACTCTACTATATCTGATTTATTTATCTTTGAAATAATTCTACATCATTTCCTCCTCATTTAGCTGGATGGATATGTTTCTGTCACATTCTCACTTGATCTGTCTTTAGAACTATTATAAGTCCACTTTAATAGAGTGATGTCTTACTCTAGCTATCCTTTCTGTTATTGCAGAGTTGTTCTGCATCTGCTTTATCTCGTCGACCAATATCATGGGCAGCGCTGGAACTGATGGAGTGGCTTATGGGGCGTACACCTACAAAGATCTGGAGAGAGAGTTGTACTGGCCTGATGAAAAGTTGAAGATTTCTATCACCGGAGCAGGAGGGTTCATTGCATCCCATATTGCCAGGAGGTTGAAGACTGAGGGTCACTACATTATAGCCTCTGACTGGAAGAGGAATGAGCACATGAGCGAGGATATGTTCTGCGATGAATTCCATCTGGTGGATCTCAGAGTTATGGATAATTGTTTGGCTGTTACGAAGGGTGTTGATCATGTTTTCAACTTAGCTGCTGATATGGGCGGCATGGGATTTATTCAGTCCAATCACTCTGTTATCATGTACAACAACACCATGATCAGCTTTAACATGCTTGAAGCTGCTCGAATCAATGGTGTGAAGAGGTAAGGTCTTGGTTTTCTTTGGAAATTGTTCTATTTCAATATGGACTGTTCTGTCTGTCTGAATTTGATGGGACGCCTTTATTGAAACAATCTACTAAGGGGCTGCAAGGATAACCATACTTTCTTATGGCTAAATCTGCCTTATTCTACACCCAGCTTCACCCCTTTTACTCATCAAGACCTAGCATTACACTGGAGTGGAACCCTAGCAGGCTTTACAACAGCCAAACTGAGTCAATTGACTTTGTTTGTTCTTTTCTTCTTGCTATTGTTGTTTTACGTTTTCTGTTCTCTCATTTCTTTGCTATTGTTGTTACTCTATCATGAAGTGAAATGTAACCATTGTACAAGAAATTAGTAAACAGCTTTAGACTGGGTAAAATCAAAAGCGTTAGAATTTGAATAATCTTATTTGTATGATTTTGTGTGAATTTGAGGGTGCATTTATCTTCAACTAAGGCTGATCTCTGAGCTGTGTGAAGTTGTGGGTACAATTATCTTTGATTAATGCTGATCTCTGAAGTTGAAATCTTCCAAAATTATTCAAATTTTAAACTCTCTTTGATAAGATTGGACTGTTTTGCAGGTTTTTCTATGCTTCAAGTGCATGCATCTACCCAGAGTTTAAGCAATTGGAGACAAACGTGAGCTTGAAGGAGTCTGATGCTTGGCCAGCTGAGGTATGTAGTCTATTGCAATTTGTTACATGCGAGTAATATTGATTGAAGTTGTGCCATGCAAAATTTTGGACCAGAAGTCCAAGGCTTTCGGACTGGAATCTGTATAGAGAATGCATTACAAGGTTTTAGAACTGGAATATATGTAGAGAACAAGGTAGAATTGATGACAGGCATAGATGCTCAGTGGTTTTTGACTGTGTCTTTACTCCTTACTCATTTGTCAATCTAAATAGTGAATGTTAGTGAGCCACTGCAGCAAGGCAGGTCCTGATTTTAATTTATTGTTTTTTAACAAGAAATCAGGGTCTTCACTGTTTTTTTTCTATCGCTGGGTGAAAATATTGAGGATGGCGCCTCCCTCCCTCACTATAGTAATTCTTGTCCTACATGGTAACGGAACTCTTCACAAGACATTAGGCTGCCCAATCAAGGAAGGTCAACAACTCCATTTTCAGCAAATGATTAATAGTAGCGAGCCATCTCAACAGGACAGGACTGTGCCCAATTTTATATTTTTTACCCCTACTTTGAACAGTGCATCAAGACCTCTATGGTTTGTTTATTATTAGATGAAATTATTGGGGAGTGCTCCTCCTCCCCATGCAATAATAGTAATTCTTATTGTTGAAAGTAGCCAACTCATTACACCTCCGTCGGACAGGAGAATCAAGGAAGTTCAGCAACTTGATTTTCTGCAAGGCTACATTATACCGAATTTTGAACTCACAGACAACAAGGCCTCTGGAATCAGGAACAGTGATGTAATCTCGTAGGAACTGATTTTCTAATTAGTGTCCTATATTGGCTAGATGTATCAGGCTTTCTGAATAGTGATTCCTTGATGCACTAGTTTTAATATAATTTGTAATTTATAGCTGAATTCGTGTGAAGCTGTTTACTAACTGTTGGATCTGTTGGTTTCTAGCCTCAAGATGCCTATGGCTTGGAAAAGCTTGCCACTGAAGAATTATGCAAACACTACACCAAGGACTTTGGTATTGAATGTAGGATTGGGCGTTTCCACAACATTTATGGTCCCTTTGGCACATGGAAGGGTGAGTTATGGAAGTGACTAACTTTGATGGTTGTGTTAACTATGATGGATTGTGGAATAATGCTCTTTATCGTGGTTACCTTGCTAACAGGTGGACGTGAGAAAGCACCTGCTGCTTTTTGCAGGAAGACACTAACATCCACTCATACATTTGAGATGTGGGGTGATGGCAAGCAAACACGGTCATTTACATTCATTGATGAATGTGTTGAGGGTGTATTGAGGTACCTGAGTCATCCTTCTTTCAACACGAGTATTGGACCCATTGTTCTGAATTTGTGATATCAGACATTTCCTTTGTTCTAAATGATTGTGAAATCTTTCTTGGTGGCATATTTTCCAGGTTGACAAAATCAGACTTCAGAGAGCCGGTGAATATTGGTAGTGATGAAATGGTTAGCATGAATGAGATGGCTGATATGGTTCTTAGTTTTGAGGACAAAGCATTACCAATTCATCACATTCCTGGTCCAGAGGGAGTGCGTGGTCGGAATTCTGACAATACATTGATAAAGGAAAAGCTGGGATGGGCTCCAACTATGAGACTGAAGGTAAAGTTATAGATTAATCAAGCAAATAAATTTTTAGATTGGTTTGATATGCAACAAAGCAACTTGCGGGTATAAACTATTAGAAAATGCAGTTAATGCTTGCTATTTGTATTGACAGGATGGCCTTAGGATCACATACTTCTGGATCAAGGAACAAATTGAGAAGGAAACGGCTCAGGGCATTGATCTTTCCATCTATGAATCTTCTAAGGTGGTTGGTACTCAAGCCCCTGTTCAACTTGGTTCCCTTCGTGCTGCTGATGGCAAGGAGTGACAGAACCTTGATATTGAGAAAAATAAGTAACCTGCTATTTATTATATAAGCAGTAATGGAAGGGCATAGACGGTGGAGGAAGAAGCAGAAGTTTGAGTTGGTATTCACCTAATTATATGGAGGTGGTCAGGCTTAGAAGCAACTGTACTACTTTTCTTTCTTGTTCAAATAAGTAAGCACACTTTGGTGTGATGGTGATGACCACATAGTTCCTCTAATGTTGAAGATGACAATAAGCGTTGATTTGATGACTTTGACATGCAATCAATCATGCTTGGCTTAACTAGAAAATAATCTCTTGAGATGTCAAATATTATTCTGAGAATATTTGCATTGTAGCGCCCATGCTTCCATTCAAAGTTTTCATTTATAATATAAGGCTATTTTACATTTTAACAGTTCTGTTGCTGTTGTTTTGATATATGCTTGGTTGCCTACTTGTCTAGCATATCTGTAGCTGAGCTGAAAGTGGTGTCATCTGTTTTGATGAGTATATTTTTAAGTAGGTGTATGGAATCAGTGGCATATTGCTCACATAATAGAGTCGTTGAGGGAATTAATTTAAATTGTAATTCTCATTATATGATCCATAACAACTTTTGCTTCACTAAATTTGTAAGGTCAAAACAAAGTTCTATTTGTATGCTTCGATAATTTGTTCTAGTACATTTTCAAGATTATAACACTTAGCACACGGGTATTATGCAACTTTTATTCTTCTCCTTCTCATCATGCAAAACAATTACAAATTATCGATTTTGTCAAAGTACATGCTGTCAACTAGAATGGAGATCTCGTGCCATTTATCTTTGTGATTGATCATGGAAGGCAGTGGCAGTCGATTAAACTGAAGATTATTCTTCTCCTACTCAAGCTGTAAAACAATTACTAATTATCAATTTGTCAAAGTACATGCAGTCAACTAGAATGGAGCTCTAGTGCCATTTATCTTTGTGATTCATCATGGAAGGCAGTGGCAGTCAACTGGACTGAAGATTTAGTGTTGTTATTTGTGGGATTGATCATGAATGGCAATTGCAGTCAACAAGAATGGAGATTTAGTGTTGGTAAAACCCTTTTGGGCAATAACAAGTCAATTTTTCAGTTTTCCCGGTTAAAGCTCGGAATAAAATAAGCATTTAATACTGGTCACCATTTTTATGTGATTTTTATTTAGCCATATCAACTACACCTTTTCTATGAAACATTTTAGCCAACAAAATGTCTAGAGTTGGCTGAAATAATGCTATATTCCAAACATGCTGAAGCTTTCTTGCCTTGGAAAGTTTTCTATTCTACCTTTTATTTGAGTGACCTGATCTGATCATAAGTGGAGATTATAAGATTGGAGCAAACTAGTATGGTACATGCTGGAGCTTTCTTGCACTGGAAAGTTTTCTTGTTTATGTCACATTTCAGTGACCTAAGCTTTATCGTAAGTGAAGGTTTTAAGATTGTAGCAAAAAAATGTGCTATACTTTCGTTTGTTTCACATGAAGTAATCTATTGGTTGCTTCCACGTTGAATGGGGTTTCAATCCAAAGATCTAAAATATGTGGTTTGAGTTTTATTTCCATCTGCAATGTAGAGGGCTGTGCATTAACAAGGCTTCACCATATTCTACCATTGGAAATACTATTACCTGCTGCCCTCCATGAAACTAAACACAGTAATAAACCAAATCAAAAGGAAGTAAACAACATTTCCTACTACCGGGCCTCATGAACCATTCCACATTAATAAACCAAATTAAAAGGAAACAAAAGATGCCTCAGACCCCATATGTATGACTGTTGTGGTCAGATTTGTGCCACTAGGTGGTCTATGATACAAATAGTCTACTGGTTAACATCAACAATAACTTTGGACACAGACATGATCAGATTTGCATCACATAGGTATAGTCTACTGGTTAACATTAATAATAATTTTGGACATATCCAATCGAACATGCCCATCTAATATCTAAAAGGATGTTTTAGATGCAAATCTGCCAATTGGTGCTCGTTCATAAATAGATGATGTTTTCTGAAAAGAAAGATAACCAAAATTTTGTGTGAATTTCCTGTTGAAAGTTAATGTGTGGTTGCATATAACTTGATGTTTAGAACTTCAGATAAGTAAGTTGAGAAGCTTATCTGGCTTTGAGGGTAACTGATTCCCTGAAAATTTTTGGAGAGTGAGATTTTACCGAAATGGCTTTGAAGGCTTGATTGCATTTACTGATATTTTGTGAGCTTGCTTTGATATGTGATCTTAGAGATGATAATACTTGAGTTGAAACTGTTGTCAGATAAGTCAGAAGCCCCTCTCCAATGATGAATGGTGGAAAACAATCTTTGGAGATTGTAGATGGATAAACAAAGTTTGAAGCAGTCGACTTCTTACATACGATGTTTCCAATAGAAGTCTAAAGAATGCCACCATCAA
This sequence comes from Cryptomeria japonica, assembly GCF_030272615.1. Lineage (NCBI taxonomy): Eukaryota > Viridiplantae > Streptophyta > Pinopsida > Cupressales > Cupressaceae > Cryptomeria > Cryptomeria japonica. Next base: position 16,845,673 of record NC_081411.1, read on the forward strand.
CAAAAGCTTTGTGATGTAGAGAAGCCCTGCAAGACCCCTGTTGCTTGGTTGTGGGTTGGCACCCATCCAAATCATGAAGAGACATAATAAAACACTTGGTGGGTTTATGACAACGTGTAATCTTAGTTGGTACATTTTTCTGAGTCAGATTGTGTGGTGGGGGGCAGTAAAACATGGGACACAGGCTCAATTCCTTTGTCATAAATTTGGAGTACAATCATTTTGGTACGTAGTCCGTGATACTTAAGGAGGACCGCCAAGATTATGGTACAGGTATAATTCTCATAAATGTATAGTCCAAATAATTGTTAAAAATATTATTCACCTGTTTTTATAAAAGCAGTTAAAAATACTGTTCACCTGATAGTTAAGAAACAGTTATTCGTTTGAATTAAAGTTTACAGCGACAAGGGGTCTCATCCTGGAGTTGGTTGTTTGAAAAGAAATCTCAAATTCTAGTCAACATCTTCATGAAGTTCTTTGAAAACTATTGTAATTTTCCTGCAATTTTGGAGAAACTTTTAGAGTTTTTCTGCAATGTTGGTTTGCTAAATTATCTTTTGTAATAAGACATTTGTTATTAACATTCTTATTTGCAGTTTTTTTTGGAGTGCCTTTTTTTTAAATATATTTTTATTCAGTTTTGTTCAGTAAAAATACAAAAATAAAAAATGAGTTATTATGAGAATTTTTATTGACACTTAAAAGGGGTAAAAATTTATTCAAATGCAAAAGAAATACAAAGCACATGCATTAAAAGAAATACAAAGCGCAATCCCCAACTCCATTCCATTCTCGAGATGATCCATTAGTGTTGATTTATAAGACTATCAAATGGAAGACCAAGAGTCACAACTTAGAATTCCATATTGGGCTCCCTTTGAACTTGGTTCTCCATGATGAGAAGTTGACACTTTAATTAAATATTTCAAAATGTATGATATGTTGGATGTCTTTGTTTTGTGACAATTTTTAATTTAGTATGATATTTGGTTTTCACACGAGGAATGTGAGACACGTAATATATTAAAATTTAATTTTGGTTAGCATGTTATTTATCTTATTTGATATAACGCCTTATTAAATTAACCATTAAGATTTATTTTCCCATTTTAACAATCTATAAATGTAGGGGTTTCTTTCTCTACAAAGGAATCTTAATGTTTGTTAGTCAACATTTGTCTTTGCTTATGTTTCTTAATGACTTACTGGCAAGTTTTTTCATGGGAAAAAAGGTAACAATTAATAAAATTCTAGACCATTTTGAGGGATGACCTCCAAAAATAAAAATAAGATGATATGCATTCAATACAATAACTTATGATGGTTTGGGAGAGCCTCTCTTCCTTATATATAAGCATAAATATGTTAGGGCATACCCCTTAACCTCAATTAGTTAGCTTGAAAAAATAACTAAAACTAATAAATCAAAATATTAAAGTTAATCATGCCAAAAGTGCTTAATCATATTGCACTTAGTAAGATAGAATACAAAAGGCTCACCTTAAAGGTATCCTCCATCTTGTTTTTTTTGTGATGCCTATCTACTCATGACCTTGAAGAAAAGGTTAAGCTAGATTTAGTTGCAATCATTACATTTAGATTAAAGAGACTATTTAATGTCGCAGAGGAGATCTAATTGATCTATTATTTTGGCATATTATATAATTCTCACCTTAAAGGGTATCCTCCATCTTGATTTTTTTGTGATGCCTATCTACTCATGACCTTGAAGAAAAGTTTAAGCTAGATTTAGTTGCAATCATTACATTTAGATTAAAGAGATGATTTAATGTCATAGAGGAGATCTAATTGATCTATTATTTTGGCATATTATATAATTTTATTTTATTTTTGTTCACCCTTTGTCTCCTACCCCTTTTCTTTATAATTTAAATATTAGGTGGCAACCAACCTTCTTAGGAGATTGTTCACCGTGGATTTCCCTTCAAACACTTTATCCACATTACATAAAAAGGGGGGAAATTCACTAGATCCAACCCCTTGGGAAAGGGATTGGATACTAAATGAATTGATAATGGTGTGAAATGACGAGCTAACCCCTCTTTTAGAATGGAAAATGGTTGAATAATGTGTTGTGAGACTAAGTGTAAAAGTAGTAAAGAATTGATTATAACTCGAGATAGAAGCGTGGGATGAAGCCGTGCACTTGGATCTGGCTATAATATGTCGAGACGAAGGTACCCTGCAAATTTGAGGAAAAGTTGTCGGGACTGTGCTGAAAGTGCACACGGTCCTCCGAAAAATTTGCGAAATAAAAATGGTTTTTCTGCCTCTGTAAATAGAGTCGAAATCTGCAAACACAACTGCGCACCTGCAACCTACACACAAAAAAGAGAGGAAAAGGGGTTGGGATTGGGGGTGAAAGGAAATACAAGAGCAAAGAAAGAAAAACAAAATCCAAGTAAGTTTATTGATGAAGTAAATGTTACCAAGAGAAATGTATAAACCTTGGAGCAATCACCCAATGTGTGAAGAAGGAGGCACAAGAACTTTTGAAAGGGGAAAAGCAAAGAAAAACCCCTTGTGATATTATGAATGAGGCAATGCCTAAAATGAGAGAGAGAGAGAGAGAGAGAGAGAGAGAGAGAGAGAGAGAGAGAGAGCTCTTTACAATATTGTCATTAAGAAGAAATGAGAGAGGAGACATCTCTTAAATAGAGACGAGGAGAGGAGTTACAAAGTAACTCCCAAATCTATGAATGCCACCATTCATAAAATGTGTGTGCCATGTGTCCACATCCTCTTATGGAGGAAATCTAATATTCCTTAATAAAGGAAAATAAAAGAAATGACTTGTCCTCACACATGTACTATAGGACAAATTACATGTAGGAATTCCAAAGGAATATCCTAAACTAAATACAAATAAACCTAAGCCAAGTAAAGATTAAATATTCTAACACCCCCCCTTAAGCTTTACTTGGGGAGTTTACATCAAACCCTTCAATGGGTTGCAATCCAAGATTTTTACAATGAAATTGGAACTTTTCTTTACAAAGTGGCTTGGTCAAAATATCTGCAACTTGGTCTTCTCCCTTGCAATAGAGGAGTGAAACTTGCTTGTCTTCAATTTGTTCTCTAATAAAGTGGTGTTGGAGAGCAATGTGTTTTGTCCTTGCATGGAAAACTGGATTTTTAGCCAAGGCAATGACACTTTGGTTGTCACAATACAATGGAGTTGGTTTGTGTTGAGGTAGACCCAAATCTTCAAGTAGTCTTCTAAGCCACAAGACTTCTTTGGAAGCATTAGTGCATCCTTTGTACTCAGCTTTAGTGGATCCAAGAGAGGTAGATTGTTGTTTTTTACTATTCCAAGAAATTGCTCTTGAACCAACAAAAAAACAATAACCACAAGCAGATTTTCCATCATTGGGATCTCCACCTAGATCGGAATCAGTAAAAACGTTTAAAGTAAAATCATAATTTGCATCATAAAACAGACCTACATTAATAGTTCCTTTAATATATCTTAAAATTCTTTTAGCAACTTTAAAGTGTGTTTGTTGAGGTTTAGACATGAATCTTGAAACCAAACCAACACTATAAGCAATATCCGGCCTAGTAAGAGTTAAATAATTCAAACTTCCAACTAATTGTCTATACAAAGTAGGATCAACAAGAAGAGTTTGCATATCAAGCATTAACTTAGTTTCTAATTCAATAGGAATTGAAACATGGTGAGCATCATTCATGTTAAACTTATCTATGAGATCTTGAGCATATTTACTTTGAGATAAGAAAATTCCTTTAGAGGTTTGCCAAATTTGCATTCCTAAGAAATAATGTAAAAGACCTAAATCAATCATTTGAAATTTTTGATTAAGTTGAAACTTAATATCAGAAATCAAAGTATTGGAACTTGAAGTAAGAATAAAATCATCTAGGTACAAGATAATAATGATAATATCATCATCACTATGTTTAATATACAAGTTAGGATCATTTTTACTTCTAATAAAGCCTTGAGAAAGAAAGAATGCATTAATCTTTGAATACCACTCCCTAGGAGATTGCTTTAATCCATAAATTGATTTCTTTAATTTACAAACTAAGTGTGTATTACCTTCTTTAATAAAACCAGGAGGTTGAGACATATAAATTTCCTCATGTAAATCACCATTAATAAAAACACTTTTAACATCCATTTGGTGAATAGGCCAATTCATTCTAGAAGCCAAAGAAAGCATAAGTTTAATTGTAGGCATTTTAGCAACAGGAGCAAAAATTTCAGTATAATCTAAGCTTTCAATTTGAGAAAAACCTCTAGCAACTAATCTAGCTTTAAATTTACTAACTTGATTATTAACATTCAATTTAGTTTTATAAAGCCACTTGCAAGAAACAAGATTTTTACCATGAGGCAAGGGAACTAAATCCCAAGTTTGGTTAGAAATTAAAGTATCATATTCTTCCTTCATTGCTTTTCGCCAATGTGGTTAATTTTTAGCTTGATCAAATGTTTTAGGATCATTAGAATTCATAATAGTAGTCATTAAAGCATAATTACAATAATTAACTCTTCTAGCTTGAAGTCTATCCATTCTAGCTAAGTATTCATCACTATCTTGAATTAAAAATTTAAACCATTTCGGTCTTCTTTTAGAAATAATGGATTCATCACTAGAAGAAGATTCATGAGGAGTAGAGTTATTATTATCATCATCACTATCACTAGAAGGAATAGAAAGAGATGCATTAGGAGTAGGGTTGAGAGAAGGAGGTTGGTCCTCCACAAGCACAACTTTGCTTTGAGCAAGTTTATCATCCTCCACTTTAGAACAATCATGAATGCCTTTTTCTGCAATACAAACATCTCTTGCAACTTTTACCTTGTTAGTAATAGGATTGTAAACTCTATAACCTTTAGTATTTTCATCATAACCAACAAAAATAAAAGGAGAAGATTTAGCATCTAATTTTTTTCTTTTCTTCTTAGGTTTGTGAACATAAGCTATGGAACCAAAAAATCTTAAATTTTGCAAACTGGGCTTTCTACCAGACCAAGCTTCTTTAGGAGTTTTATCCTTTGGCTTTGGTAGGTGTTCTATTAATTAAATAAGTTGCACAAACCATAGCTTCAACCCAAAACTTGTAATCCATATTTTTTGCATGCAATAAACATCTAGCTATTTCAACAATGGTCCTATGCTTCCGTTCTACCACACCATTTTGTTGTGGTGTATAAGGAATGGTAAGCTCATGTTTAATTCCAAAATATTTCAAATAAGCATTAAATGCAGTATTGACATATTCTCTTCCATTGTCAGTACGAAGAATCTTAATTTTAGAACCAGATTGCCTTTCTACAAACATATGAAATTCAGTAAACACATCAAGCACTTGATCCTTACTATGAAGGAAATATATCCATGTTCTCCTTGAAAAATCATCAACAAAGGTAAGTGCATACCTTGAACCTTGGATGGAGGGATTCTCCATGGGACCCAAGAGATCACTATGAACTAGATGCAATTTAGTATATGCCCTCCAAGATTGACCTTGAGGAAAGGGTTCCCTATGCATCTTACCACTCATGCAACCATTGCAAACAATTTGAGAAGGAACAATACTAGGCAATCCATCAACCATATTTTCTTTTTGCATCAATGAAATATAATCAGAATTGAGATGGCCAAGTCTTTAGTAAAATCAACAGTAGTAAGCAAGGAATACTTTGTAGGAGCAAATTCATAGAACTTGAATAAGTTATCACTATCCATTTTAGCAGTAGCAATAACATGATTAGTTTTGGGATCAATGATATAACACATGCCCCTATAAAAGTTAATCTTATAATCTTGACAAAGTTTAGGAATTGAAATCAAATTTGATTTTAATTTAGGAACATAAAAAACATCATGTAATTTCCCATTAGGAACATTCACATTACCAATAGCTTCAACTTTGCAACTATGATTATTAGCTAATTGAACAGGAATATTAGAAGTATCAGGATGCAAAGATTCAAAACATTTTTTATGAGAAGTAACATGCTGAGATGCACCAGAATCAATAATCCACTCAAGTGGCTGGAAAACATTATAAGTACATGTAAATGCATGACGAGATGAATTACCATTATTATTACCTTTCTTATAACGAGGTTTATGTTGTTGATTATTTTGATTATTTTGGTTCATGGGCTTTTTACCATTTTTCTTCTTAAAACAATTATTAGTAATATGTCCATCTTTCCCACAATATGTGCAATGTGGTCTTGTTTGAGAATTATTCCTTTGATTATTGTACGTATTATTATGATTGTTGTTATGATAGGATTTAGAATGAGATTGATAATTAGAAGATTTGTTATTATTATTATGATTATGATTATGATTATGATTATGATTATGATTATTATTATTGGATCTAAAATTATTATAATGATTTTGATTTTTAGACATAAAAGCATGTTCACTACTTTAAGAGTATCGAATTGAATTAACTTAGCTTCCTCTTGACGTAATAAATTACGAAAAATATCATAAGTTAATTGAGTAGCTAAGCTAGGAATAACAAGTTGAGCATGAATATTCGTAATAAATTGCTGAAATTGACGAGGAAGACATTTTTTTAGAATAAGATGAATTAAACGTAAATCAGCTAGAGTAACTCCTAAACTAGTTAATTGACTATTAACAGAATCAAACTTTAATAAGAATTCATCCATGGTTTTAAAATTTGTATACCTGAGATCTTCAAGTTGATCTTGAAGCTGAATTTTTCGGGATTCATTTGAGCTATCATAAGTTGTTTTTAAAATTTCCCAAGCTTCATACGCTTTTGTACAATTTCCAATTAAAACATACAAATCAGGAACCATTGAAACACTAATTAAACCAAGTGCTTCCTCATTTTGAGCCTTCTATCTATCTTGGTCGGCTTGAGGAGTAGTTGTAGCGGGCTCAAAGGTTTTATCAGTTGCAACATCCAAAAGGTGCTTGAAATGAAAAATGAAAGAAATATGCGTTTTCCATGAATGATAATTGGAACTATTTAATTTAATTTCCAGAATTAATGTAGACATGATAGCAAAATAATGATTAGTAAAAATTATCCCCTTTGATTAAAAAATGAAAAAATAACTTCTATGATTAAAATTAACCAAATTTGAATAATAAATTTTAACAATAACAAAAAAATAATAATTTCTTTTATGAAAGAATATTATTTTCAAATTTTTAATAACAAATTTAAAGTTCTAAATTTTTTTTTAATAAACTTTATTTTGAAATTAAACAATTAAAAAATAAAACTATTTATATTTAAACACTTAATTAAAATACTTTATATAATAATAAAAACTTAAAAAAAAAAATCATAAACTTTTTACTTTTGAACTCGTTAAATTTAGAAACTTCTTTATATATAAAAAGAAACTTTATTAAAAAACAACGATTATAAATTAAGAACTTTATGAAATGAAAATTAATATAATATTAAATTACCTTTTTAAAATAAAGTAAAATATTTAAAGAATCTTTGAAAAAGGCCAAACTAAGTCAAATGCATATTAGAGAAAGAAATACGTTACTTTCATAGGCAGGTTATTTGCATAAAGAAATATGTTACAAACAGAGGTAGGAGGAGAACGTTACAGGAACGCAGGAAGTGCAAAATACAAGTAAATAACAAAGACGATAATGTAGATTGAGCAGAGATATTTTAAAGAGAAAAAAAAACATTTTTTTTAATAACACAACAAACAAAAAATGATACAAAGATCTGATGTTATAAAAAATGCCTTTGTTTTGAGAATTAATATGAATTTTGTGAGAAATCTGAGAATTTTAAAAAACTTTTAGTTGAATTGGATTTGAATACGATTCAGAGTATAATATACAAAGACAGGAGAAATATTACAATTTCAAATTTATATTGTAATAAGTTTTATTTTGATTTAGACATAATTATTTTAAACAGATTTAAATAAAAAGATGTAAGATTAAATACAAGAGCCTTATTACAGAACCTGCAAGAAATGTTAGAAAAAAAACTAAAATATATCTCCGAATCAAACTGAAATAGTTAGAAAAGAAAAATAAACTAGTAATAATCTGCAAGTGAAATAAAATGTTAGAATCTCCAAATAAATAGAGAAAGTCTTGGCAGCAAGCCTTCCAAAGTGAATATAAACTAAAAAGGTTAGAAACAGAGTTTTGGCGGTAAGCCTTCCAAAACTAAAGGAAAATAAACTTTCTTCTAGAATCTAAAAAAATAATCCTGCATGCAAACTTGTTAACAAGTTTGAAAAATAAAATAAAACTTAAACTAAAACCTGCACAACAAAACGTTAAAGAGCAAACTTCATCTCTTCTCTAAAAAAAATGCCTCCAAGAAAGGTGAGCTCCACAAAATGGTAACTTTCATCAATCTCAACTTGAAACAAGGATTAGAAACTTGCTCTGATACCATGAAAGGAAATATAAAAGAAAGGAAAGAAAAACAAAATCCAAGTAAGTTTATTGATGAAGTAAATGTTACTAAGAGAAATGCATAAACCTTGGAGCAATCACCCGATGTGTGAAGGAGGCACAAGAACTTTTGAAAGGGGAAAAGCAAAGAAAAACCCCTTGTGATATTATGAATGAGGCAATGCCTAAAATGTGTGTGTGTGTGTGTGTGAGAGAGAGAGAGAGAGAGAGAGAGAGAGAGAGAGAGAGAGAGAGAGAGAGAGAGACTCTTTACAATATTGTCATTAAGAAGAAATGAGAGAGGAGACATCTCTTAAATAGAGATGAGGAGAGGAGTTACAAAGTAACTCCCAAATCTATGAATGCCACCATTCATAAAATGTGTGTGCCATGTGTCCACATCCTCTTATGGAGGAAATCTAACATTCCTTAATAAAGGAAAATAAAAGAAATGACTTGTCCTCAAACATGTACTAGAGGATAAATTACATGTAGGAATTCCAAAGGAATATCCTAAACTAAATACAAATAAACCTAAGCCAAGTAAAGATTTAATATTCTAACAGGGGGTTTACTTTCAGGTCAAACCTTAGTTTTGGAATTAACCAAATGATGAAAAAAAGTACTTGCAAGTAAATGTAAATGAAAGACTGGAATGTAATTCACCTCAAGAGAGGTTGTAGATAGGAATGCAGGTAGATTTGCTTGTATGGAATTGAATGTTGAAATGGATCTCCTCTTCAATGGTTGAATCCTTGACTTGAATGCAACACCTAGCCTTGAAGGGAGATTTGAGAATGGTCAATGTTGGAAAGGAATGTTTGAATGCTTGATTGCTTGAACTCATGCCCACTCTTCGCTTATCCAACTTATTGCCTATTGAACTTATGCAAATGAGAGGACAAATGTGACTTATATACTCATCAATTAGGGTTAATTGATTGATTTTTCGTCATAGGCCGATATAGGGAAAGTTTTCCTGCTTTATGCAAAGTCCAATGCAAAGATAGGACAGAGGTGGCCCCGAAATAGGGTAGGGACAGGGGCACCATGCCCCTGTCTTACCCTTGTCTTAGGATAGGAAGCAGGTTCAGGTAGTGCGGAGGGAAGAAAAAGTACAGTTTTCAGGGATGAGCAAGTCTTGGGTCTCTGATTAGGCTTTGGAATTTGAATCGCCAATGTGAAGACCCTAATGTGGTCACAAATTGCAGGGGTCACAATTTTATGACACTACATTTAGCCCCCACTTTAGCAGGAGTATAAGCGTACACCAATATTGCCAGTAAAGTACAGGAAACAAGATTGAAAGACTTCTACCACGTCAAGGAGGCAAGATGCACCATGCCCCCGGTGGAATAAGGATCTTACGACATTGATTGACAAAGTAAAAGGGAAGATCAAGAAGAAAAACCATGACTACAAGTAGCAAGGTTCCCCTCACTACGAGTCACATAAAAGATACCAAAAATTATAAAGAAAAGCCGAGTTCACTAAATAACTCTAAGTATCAAGAAGGGAAATATGAGTGGAGTGTATGCCCCCACATTAAAGAGATCACACATGCCTTATCGGGAGCAATTGCTTTAAGGTAGGATACAACCAAGAGAGAGAAAAGAGAGGGAGCATGTTATCGCAAGTATTTAGCCCCCAACCGAGGAATAAACCCAAGGATAATGAACACAAAACACAAGGTAGTTTCTCTTTCCTCCAGGTCAGTATGCTATATGATAACTCATATATATATATATATATATATATATTAATTGTCATTCCCCAAAGAAAGGACACTACCTTGGAAGAAAGGGAACAGAGGATGTCTTTCGAGTCAACATGAAAGAGACCAAAGGAAATCTCAATGCTTTGCATCGTCCTCAAGTAGAAATTAAGGGAAAAATAGAAGAACATAGGTACACATAGAAGAATGGTCACAAAGAGAAAGAGAGGAGAGAGGAAGAAGATCTACAGTGCTAATATTGCTAATCTAGCACGACATCCACCTCCCGATCTTGCTGATCACTGTTACGGGAAGGCAAGCAACACACCAAAGGAGCAACATCGAGCATAGCAGACGAAGCTAACACAAGATCCAAACAAGGACTATGCTCATGGGCTAAGTCACTTTGTTCGATTCTAGGAGCTAGGATTAGGGTTTTTGAAAATTCAGTTGATAAATGCTTGTCCACATCAACATATTCATAGTCACTATCAGAAGCATTAGGAGTTGTATTGCCATCATGAATAGAATTTTCACTCATTTCTTCATCAAGATATATAGACAGAGGAGCATAGACACGAATAGGAGTAAAACCATTACATGTTTTTTGCAACTTATGATTTGGAGATGTAGGTTCAACATCTTGCTTAGGAGAAAAGGGAATCATGTCAATTGTTCGAGTCTTGGGAGATTGAATGTTTCGAGGAACAAATTCATGAGATCGAGCACAATGCCTTCATCGACGGTCTCTCTCACAATGATTTCATCGAGTCTTAGTGGAAGACTGAGAAGGAAGAGGAATTATGAAAGGAGGAACAATCTCTTCTTTGATAAATGAAGGTTTAGGTTGAGGTCTTTTGGGTTGGACAAGAGGAGAGGCGGGTCTGTTCTCTCTATAAGAGAAAGGAGGTGGAACTGCGCCATAGAAAGGAGGAATATTAGGTGTAGGAAGGAGATTGGGTCCATCATGGGGAGGTGGTATAGGTCTAACCTTAGAAGAAATATTGTTGTTCTTCTTAGGAGAAGACATAGTCAAATCCATAGGAATAGGTTTTGGATCTTCTTTAGGAGGAAGATTAGTCCTATCCGTTAGGGGAAGGATTTCATCTTCAAGAAGGACGAGGATATCAATTGTTGGGGATCTAGGTTGACTTAAGGATAAGATCGTATCTTTCTTCCATTTTTGATAAGATTGGAAAAGAGCATCGCTCCTTTGTGGAAGAGATTGAAATTGCTTAGGCCAAAAGAGATCAATAGGAACACCTGGGCTTCTTTCAGATGGTCGGAATAAGCTATGGTTAACAGTTATGGTTTATACATTGTGGGGAAATTTAAAACACTTATGAATTGGAGAAGCAATAGCCTTCATGGAAGATAGCCAAGGGTAGCCCAACTTCACATGGAATTGCTCGAAAGAAGGAATGATAACAAAGTTGACATCCATAGATTTAGTGTGAACTTCAATAGGAAGGGTGATAGAACCAATGGTAGGACAAGAGAATCCATCAAATAACTTCACAACCACATTAGTGTCATCATAGATCGATTTATGTAATTGTAAAGTGAAAAGATACTCCTTAGTGATGACATTAACCATGCAAGAGGGATCAACAAGAGCACCACGACAAGGTATGTCCTTAACCTTTGCAACTATGTATAAACGGCCATCGGGTGCTTTAATGGTCTCCCTAGGGTCAAATGTAATACAAGGGTTCTTAGGTGTCTCTTGTTTCTCTACCATATTCACTAGATTCAGAGATGTGGTAGTAAGATTAGAAAGAGAGAAAGAGGTATGTTCAGTTTCAATCACGTTAGAGGTATGAGAAGGCAAAGGATCAGTAAAAATCTTAAGATTTTGATTAGGAGGAGCTACTGATTTGTTTCCCTTATCATTCACACCTGCCACATATATAGTATTATTATCAATCAAATCTTGAATCTTACTTTTCAATGCAAAACATTTCTCAGTATCATGACCAGGCTGACGATGAAATTGACAAAAGGAATTTCTATCAATATAAGGGGATGCAAGCTTAGATGGGTCAAATGGTTTGATATGAGGAAGTTTGATAGCATTCTTTTGTAACATCCAAGACATAATACTATGTAAAGATTCATTCAAAGGAGTAAATTGTTTTTCTCTTTTAAAGAATTTAGAAATATGAGGCACACCTATTGTAGCATTCACATTGTTGTTGTTGATTGTATCATTGAACTTGATGAAGCTTTTTGTTGGTTTGAACTTCACAAACGGTTGTTGAACACTCTCCTCCTTATCACTCAGAGCCACAGGAGAAGATTGCTTCATCTGACTCACCGCCAGTTGGTAATTGTGGAGTGTTGCACACAATTGTGGAAAGGAAGTAAACTCAGACAAAAGAAGCTTTTACCTGATATATTTTTGCAAATTATAAATGAAAACTCTTTGAATATCATTATCAGGTACATGAAAATAAATTTGAGCACACAAATGCTTATATCTACTAATGAAATTAGTCACTTTTTCTATAACACCTTGTTTATAATGCATTAAATCAGTGAAAGTGATTGTAGGACCTATGTTGTTTTGAAATTGTTGAATGAAATTGTAGACACCTAAAATTAATATTTAATTAATTTAAGCCTATCAACATAACTAATTGACTTTAATTGTGTTATCCTTATTCCTCTCAGAATCAATTAAATCTAATTTAATTAATTCCATCACCATTGTCCAATAATTAATTTATCAAATAAATTAATTATTCCCCTATTCTTCTAAAGTCCTCTCAATAATTATTTCTTCTAAATCCACTTAGTTAATCAATTTTAATTAATTAACCTAGTCATGTGATTCCTACAAATTACTTTTCCTAATCCCACTCAACCTAATTAATCCTCCTAGAATCTCTCATAATCATGCTTATCATTATTCTCCAATTTTTAATTCCCACTCATGTCACATCAACATTGAGTCTCTCAAAGAAATTCAAATTTCTTTGAATCCCTCAATGCATCCTTATTTTGGAATTTTTAATTCCTCAAGTTTAAAATTCAAATTTCTCCCCCCTTTTTCCAAAGGAATTTTATATTCCTGTTTATTTTCCCAAGGCATCCTTGATCCATTCCTTCTATCTAAAATTAATCTCAACCCTTCATAATCAAATCAATTTTGGCTCTCCATTGGCCTTCTCCAATCTATAAATTGGAGCCTATTATCCTCACAACAGATCCACTTCTCATGCATCCTCATGCTGCTCTATTCTCCTCTCATCCTCTTCTAAATCCTCTCTCAAATCTATCAAATTCATAATCCATCACTCAAATCCAACAATCCAACAATCCATCCATTAGTCTTGTTGAGAAAAGGAGAGCATTCCACATCCAAAATCAAGTAAGGAGCATATCAAGTGGAGCATCATCAAGGGGTGCCTTCACTTCATCAAGCTCAATCCGAGGGAGAGGTAAATATAGCAAGGTATAGGCATTATTTTCATATTTTTATGTGGTTTTATGCATGTTTCATGTTCTTATGCTTTTAGTGTTTGATTTGTATGCTAACCACCACTAATCCACTTTGTTGGCTTTTCCCCTCTTCAAAAATCATTTGCTAATTGTTGAAAAGAAGTGATAGAATAAGAAGGCAAAGAGAAATACCATTGTAAAGCCTTATCTCTTAGTGTTCTTGTTAACAGTTTTGCAAGCACTCTTTGATCATAAGAAAAATCAGCACATAAGGTTTGAAAAGTTTTGACATGCATAAGAGGATCACCTTTTCCATTATAGAGTTCCAATTGAGGGACCTCAACATGCTTAGGTTTGACGAATTTAACAATGTCAAGAGAAAGTGGGCTCACAAATTCAAATGTGGGCAAAATAAACTTGGATTGACTCATGGAAGCAATTTTTTATTGTAAAGAAGACACAGTTTGAGCAAGATTGTTAATGGTCACTTCGACAGAAGAATTGATGTTAGACATGGTTGATTGAGAAGGTGGTGTGATGTTATTGAAGAGAGGCATGGATTGATAATAAGGTGGTGGAACATTATGATAAGTAGGCATAGGTGATTCTTGATTAGGAAATGAGACACTTAAAGGAGGAATACAATTGTTGAATGAATTTCCCTATTGTGTCACATTGATTGGTTGAGGGATATTATGAATACTTATGGAAGACATAGGTAAAGATGGAGGATTAAATGAAGAAGAGGGATTGCCCCATGACTAATGGTTGTAGGAATGAAATTTTGAGTTGAAGTTGTTGGCCATTTGGAGGAATTGATTATGTGTTGCATTGATGTTTTGTCATTGATGTCAACACTAGTTATTTTGGCTACTTTACCGGTATCCTTCTAGTTCTAGTAGGTTGTTTTGTTTCTAGTTGGTTAGATCATGATGATCTAGTATGTTTTGGCTTATTCATGCTACTCAGATTCATTTTCAGTCACTTGGTTTTGATTTGGTGATTGGATGCTATCCTGTATGCTGGTAAGCTTGGTTTGTTGTTCCGGTCAGGGTTTCACCAACAAAGCTTTGTTGAAGATCTTTGATGATATGCATAAGTGGTGTTGGTGCGGCTTCTAGTAGAGATTCATGATACTGATGTTGATCATGTTCTAGAGTTGGCTGATTGGGATCATTTCTTTAGCATGTGTGGAACTAAATTGGGTCTCGGTTTATCTAGGTTCTGGACCGACTTAATGTAAAGTGTTGATTGAACTTCTCCATGTGTTTCCGTGATGTCTAATGGGTTGGATATTATTTGTTTGGTATCAGACCAACATGTTTTATAATTATGTAATTGGTTTATTGTCTGGTGGCCGACCTTATTGTTTGTGGTTGAGGGTTGTTTGTGGTTGAGGGTTTGTATATATATGATGTAAGATCTCATTGTAGATCATATGCAAGGGATATGGATGTATAGGAGTGAATAATGTAATAATCATTCATGCAAAGGATTTGGTCGATCAATGGTGATCGAGTTGGGTTTATGTAAGAGGATTTAGTCCTTTGGTATTGAGCTTAACTGGAACTGTACTCAAGCATAGGAGATGCTATCATTGCAGTTCATTCATTCTTCTAGATTGTAGTCTGGATTTCTATGTAGCCAGTGAGATTCATTTTGTAATGAACAGTGTGCTCTAGGTTGTTGGCCTTCCTACAAGTGAAAGCCCCTCATTTGTAATCACATACTTACTGCAAAAGTATTATCTGACTGTGGGTAGGCTTCCCACCGTAGTTTTTCCCTTTACCAAGTTTTCCACGTACAAATCTTGGTGTCATGCGGATGGTATTTATTCTCTAATTGTTTCTTATGCTTAATTGGTATATCTGCTATTTTGATAATTGGTTTATGCATTCCGGTATTGATCTTTTGGGTTCTGGTATTAAAGTTTTAATTGCTTAAGGTTTCGGTAATCTGGTGGCAAATAATTCACCCACCCTCTCAGTTGTCTTTTGGTTATTTGAATTGTCTAACAATTGGTATCAGAGCTCTGGTCCTCTTTGTAAAAGATTAACTGCTTGAGGAATATCCTATGGTAACTAACAGTTCAAGTTCATCTAGTTCATTTGCTGCTATCTTTCGGAGAGATATTCCTAGACTTGATGGAACAAATTATAGAGTATGAAAGATTTGGATGGAGACTCATCTGAGATGTCTCGGTAAGGAAATTTAGGATATCACAGAGAATGGGGTTACTCCTTTAAATCCGGCATCTGACAATCCTCCTTTGACAAACTTGGATACAAAACTTGAGAATTATTGTAGAGCAAGAGAAGCCCTCTTGTGTGCACTTTCTGATCAACAAATAATGGGATTAACTGAAAAATCATCAACAAAGGCTATATGGGACAAGTTGGAGACTCTTAATGAAGGTAACCCTACTGTGAAGATTGCTAAATTTGATGGTTATCGGGTGGGGTATGAAAACTTGACTATGGAAGAAGATGAAATGATTACTACATTCATGGAAAGGGTAAATGAGATTGTTATGGAAATTCAATGTTGTGGTGGAACTCTGAGTGAAGATGAAATTGTTTCTAAAGTTCTGAGAGTTTTACCATCGACTTACAATATGAAGGCTACTGCAATTAATGAATTGAGAACAATGGCTAATACTTCTGTCATTAACGATACCTTGGTTGGGAAATTATCTTCTTTTGAGCTTGAAGAATTTGGACCCTCTGGAGCTGTGAATTTTGAACCTGCTTTTCATGCATCTACATCATCAACCAACAAGCAAGATTGGAAAGATTTATATGCAAGGGAATTGGATGATATGAAGAGAGAAGATAAAGAATTTGAGCAACTTGAAGCCCTATTTTCTAGAAGAGTACCTATAGGACAGATAGGAAGTAAGTATGAAGGAAAAGATCCTTTTAAATGTTTTTCATGTAATAAGATTGGTCATTTTGCATCTAGATGTCCTTAAAGGAATTCAAGATTTGAAGAGAGAACTAGAAGATCTTTTAAGCCTAACCCTGGATATCAAAAAAAGTATAAGTACAGGATAAACTGAGACAAATCATGCTACATAGCGGATGAGGAAGGTGTGGCTGATTCTAATGATGAACCGACACAAGACTCTGCAACTGGTTCCGATAATGGAAAGGAGTGGGTGTTCCTAGCTATCAAGGAAGATGTTTTGACACTGGAAGAGAATGTACTTGAAGAGAAGGCACTGGTTGCTAAAATTGAAGATAAGGATGAATGGGTAATTGGCAGTGGATGTTCACATCATATGACTGGAGACAAAATGAAGTTTCTATCTTTGCAAGAATTTGATGGCGGTCTGGTTAGATTTGGAGATGACAAAGCATGTATGATAAAAGGAAAATGAACTATATCATTGGATGGTAAGCACAATACTGATAATGTTTATTATGTTGAAGGTTTAAGGCATAATCTTTTGAGTGTAGGACAATTGGTGGATAAGGGATTTCAATTATAGTTCAAGGATGGAAAATGCAAAATCATTAATAGATCTGGTTTGGAGATTGCAACTGGTACACACACAAAAGGTAATATATTTCATTTGAATTCCTATGAGAAGACACGTTTGATTGCACAAGTTGATGAGAGTTGGCTATGACATAAAAGGCTATGTCATGTGAATTTTGATTGCATTGTAAAGATCAGTTCAACTAAGGTAGCTAGACATATACCTAAGATTGTGAATCCCTTTAATCCGATATGTAAAGAATGTCAAATGGGAAAATAGGTCAGAACCACTTTTAAGAGAATACAAGACAAATCTAATGATGTTCTTGGTCTTATTCATACTGATTTGTGTGGCCCTACAAGAGTTTAAAGTTTTCAAGGTGATAGATATTTTATGCTAATCATTGATGATTATTCTAGAATGATGTGGGTTACTTTTCTAAGGGAGAAATCTGAGGCTTTTGAAAAGTTTAAAATATTTAACGATAAATTTGAGACAGAGACAAGATTGAAGATTAAATGTTTAAGGTCAGATCATGGTGGAGAATTCACATTCGGTGAGTTTAATAACTTTTGTGAGAAGCATGGCATAAGGAGACAATTTTCTAATCCCTAAACACCTCCACAAAATGGAGTTGTGAAAAGAAAGAACATAACTATCTTGGATGGTGCTAGAACCATGATGATGGAAGCTAATATACCTCATATCTATTGGAGAGAAGTAGTGAGCACAATAGTTTATACATTCAACAAAGTACATATCAAAGGAGAAACTGGTAAGACACCTTATGAATTATGGTTTGGCAATACACCTACAGTTAAGTATTTTAGAATCTTTGGTAGTAAATGTTATACCAGGAGAGATGATTTCATTGGAAAATTTGATCCTAGATGTGATGAAGGAATATTTATTGGTTATTCTAATGAAAGCAAATCATATAGATGTTATAACAAGATATTGCAGAGAATTGTGGAGAGCGCTAATGTCAAGGTGGATGAGTTGAATACAAGTCAAATTAGAGTTTATGAGCAAGAACCGATAGTGGAAACGATCATAAATGAACCTGTAACACCTTTACCAAAACATAATGTTGAACCAGTTACTTCGGCAGTATCAAAAAATTCAACAGTAACTGAAGAACAAGAAAGAGGAACAAAGAATTAGAAGACTCCTAAGTATGTAAGGCTGAATCATTCAGAAGATTAGATCATTGGGGATGAAAGCAATGGAATGATGACAAGAAGGAGATTGGCAGCTAACAAGGTATGTTTAATTTCTCGAGTTGAACTAGTATCAGTAATTGAAGCATGTAAAGATGAATGTTGGATACAAGCAATGGAAGAAGAATTAGATCAAATAGAGAAGAATAGCACATGGACTTTAGTTCCCCGACCTAAAAATAAGAATGTTATTGGAACTAAATGGGTTTTTAGGAATAAATTAAATGAAGATGGACAAGTTGTAAGGAATAAAGCTAGATTGGTTTGTAAAGGATATTCTCAGAAGGAAGGAATTGATTATGGTGAAACTTTTACACCTGTAGCTAGGATTGAAGCTGTAAGATTATTTCTTGCCTATGCTGCACATAAAAACTACAAGGTTTATCAGATGGATGTTAAGTGTGCCTTTCTGAATGGGGATCTTGATGAGGAAGTTTATATTGAGCAACTTGATGGTTTTTCACTTTCAGGTGATAACAACATGGTTTGTAGGTTAAGGAAATCTTTATATAGATTGAAACATGCACCTAGAGCTTGGTATGGAAGGTTAGATAAATATCTTTTGAAGCTTGGTTTCACTAAAGGTAATGCTGTCAGTAATTTGTATTATAAAGTCACTAATGATGATATATTGGTTATTGAGGTTTTTGTTGATGAAATCATTTTTGGAGGTGAAGATAAGTTGTGCATGAAATTTTCTAAAAATATGGAGAAACAATTTGAAATGTCTATGATTGGGGAAATGAAAATTTTCTTAGGTTTGCAGATTACTTAGACTGATAAAGTTATTTTCATATGTCAAACTAAGTATGCTAGGGAGTTGTTGATGAAATTTGGTAAGGTAGACTCCAAACTGGTAAGTACTCCTATGGTTACAAGTGAGAAATTGACAAGGAAAGATGAATCTGCACCGGTAAATCTTACAAGATACAAGTCTATGATTGGAGGTATGCTATATTTGACTCAGACTAGGCCTGATATAATGAATGTCGTTTGCATTGCATCAAGATATCAAAGTGATCCTAGAGAAATTCATGAGAGTGTGGTGAAAAGAATTTTTAGATACTTGCAAGGTACATCTGAATATAGTTTGTGGTACCCTAAGGATGATGTCTTTTCTTTATGTGCATATACAGATGCAGATTGGGCAGGTGATGTTGATGATCTAAAAAGTACTTCTGGTGGAGCTTTCTTTCTTGGAAAGAAACTTGTTTTATGGATCAACAAGAAACAGTCATGTACTTCTTTATCTACTGCTGAAACTGAGTATGTTGCTGCTGCTACTAACTATACACAAGTTCTCTTGATGAAGCAAATGTTGAAGGACATAAAAGTGCATTGCATTGGACCGACAGTTATTCACTGTGATAACTTTACTGCTATAGACATATCAAAGAATTTGGTATTTCACTCTCAGACAAAGCAAATATCTATCAAGTACAACTTTTTGAAGGAGAAGGTGGAAGAAAATGAAGTTAGACTAGTTTATGTGAACACTAAAGAGCAAATTGTAGACATTTCACTAAACCTTTGCCTAAAGAATCATTTGAGTACCTTAGAGACAGATTAGGGGTTTCTACCCCTCTGGTAGAGAACTAATTGATGCTATTTGGCATTAGTCTGGTATGCATTATCAGAGATATTATTCATTCTGGATTAATGTGGGGATGCTACTGCTTAGGGGTAGTAGTTAGCCTTGTGATTCAGTTGTTTATGTTTTTGCTTTGATATTTTTGTCAGATTTTTGGCATTGATGTCAAAGGGGGAGAGATATTCATGTGAAAAACTTAAGGGATATATACATTAGGGGGAGAAATTTGCAGAACTTAACTAAGATCATTTACAGGGAGAGTATGGATTAGAAATTCATTGCTATATTCTTGTGAGGGAGATTTGTTTGACATTTCTTGGCACTTGGATGTTTTTCATATCTAGTATTGTCATCAATACCAAAGGGGGAGATTGTTGGCCATTTGGAGGAATTGATTATGTGTTGCATTGATGTTTTGTCATTGATGTCAGCACTAGCTATTTTGGCTACTTTAGTGGTATCCTTCTAGTCTCGGTAGGTTGTTTGGTTTCTAGTTGGTTAGATCATGATGATCCAGTATGTTTTGGCCTATGGAATTGGCTTATTCATTCTACTCAGATTCATGTTTAGTCAATTGGTTTTGATTTGGTCGGATGCTATCCTATATACTAGTAAGCTTGGTTTGTTGTTTCGGTGAGGTTTTCACTGACAGAGCTTTGTTGAAGGTCTTTGATGATATGCATAAGTGGTGTTGGTGCAACTTCTAGTAGAGATTCAGGATGATGATGGTGATTGTGTTTGAGACTTGGCTGATTGGGATCATTACTTTAGCATGTGTGGACCTAAATTGGGTCCCGGTTTATCTATGTGTTGGATTGGCTTAATGTAATGTGTTGATTGGACTTCTCAATGTTTTTCTGGGATGTCTTATGGGTTGGATATTATTTGTTTGGACTTAGGCTAACATGTTTTGTAATTATGTAATTGGTTTATTGTCTGGTGGCTGACCTTATTGTTTGTGGTCAAAGGTTTGTATATATATGATGTAAGATCTCATTGTAGATCATATGCAAGGGATATGGATGTATAGGAGTGAATAATGTAATAATCATTCATGCAGATGATTTGGTCGATCATTGGTGATCGAGTTGGGTTTATGTAAGAGGATTTAGTCCTTCGATATTGAGCTTAACTGGAACTGTACTCAGGTATAGGAGATGCTATCATTGCAGTTCATTCATTCTTCTAGATTGTAGTTTGGATTTCTATGAAGTCAGTGAGACTCCTTTTGTAATGAGCAGTGTGCTCTAGGCTGTTGGCCTTCCTGCAAGTGCAGGCCCCTCATTTGTAATCACATACTTACTGCATAAGTATTATTTGACTGTGGGTAGGCTTCCCACTGTGGTTTTTCCCTTTACTGGGTTTTCCACGAACACATCTTGGTGTCATGTGGATGGTATTTATTTTCTAATTGTTGCTTATGCTTAATTGGTATATCTGCTATTTCAGTAATTGGTTTATGCATTCTGATATTGATCTTTTGGGTTCCGGTAAAAGTTTTTATTTCTTAGGGTTTCGGTAATCTAGTGACAACTGATTCACCCCCCCTCTTTATTGTCTTTTGGTTATTTGAACTGTCTAACAGAAGTAGCCATGATGTTTGAGGTGAAAGTAGGAATACTAGCCATTGGAGTAGTGAAAGGAATAGAAGAATTGATTTGATTTGAAGGTTGTGAATACCGTAGGTTTTTGGCACAACTCTTCATAGGCATGACATTGGAATCAACAATATGAACAATGCCACAAAATATATCAATTCCATTCTTATCACTTTGAATCATGAGTTTAAGTCCTTCAATTAATGGGAGAGCTTCACTATTAGGGTACCCTTGGGACAGACATTGTTAAAAGTTATCAAATTGATTGTCCAATTTTGAAAGTTGATCTATGGAAACTCTAGTCAAAGCTTCTTCGTGTTCATCACGAGATTCATAAATTGGATAGATAGGGACATGATTAGGATGGGAAGAATTAGTATTATCCTCATTAAAATAGTCACCCAAATTATGCTCCATCTCCTCGGTAATTAAACCTTGGGAAGCCTTAATTATAATGCTTCGTCTAAGAGGGGTAGTGTAGGTAGGACTAATAGTGGTGAAACTCATGCACTAGAAGGAAAATTTGAAATTTTGAATTATAGGAACAAAGAGCACAAAAATTGAATAATGCAAAATTTGGGAAATAATGATTAAACAATTTGAACTTTGTTGAAAGAAGAAAATGACACAATTTCCAAAAGTAATTTTATGAAAGGAAATTGAAATTTAAAATTAGGGCCAATGAGATACCTCTTAATTTTATAATAGACAAAATCAAAATTTTTAAAATCAGGACAGATTATAATGAACCACTCAATTTAAAAATTTTTCTTGAAATTTGAAATGTTGAATTTTGAAGGTAGTTTTGATTTTAGAGGGATCAAAAATTGACAAAATCAACCAATTTTCTAGATTTAAGCTATCAAATACAATCATAACAATCTCCTAAGATTTCGGGAAAAAAGCCGGGGACCGTGTTGAAAGTGCACACGGTCCGACCAACTTTTTAAAATTTTTTTCAGAGATGAAAGTTACAATGATTTTATAGCTAACCCCCCAAAATTGGTGGATTTTACGATCTCTAGATAGGCGAAATTAAGGTTTGAATGTGAAAAAAGGACCCTATTAGGGTTTTGAGAAAAAAATAGGAATTGAATTGCAATTTTGAAAAGGGTCAAACCTAATGGATAGGGACACCTTGAAAAAATGTTTAGAAAACTGAAATTGATTGAAATTGATTGAAATTGATTGAAATTTGCACAAAATCCAATTAAAATTGAAAATGAGGGTTTTAGGACCTAATCACTTAATTTTTGAAATTTTCAATTTTGAAAAAGGAGGGAAATAAAAATTTTGAATTTTAGGAAAGAGGATAAATATGAAAACAATCACAAATCTGAAAATTAAATGGAAATTCAATTTTTGCACTATTTCAAGATGATTTTTGAAAATTAGGGTTTTGACAATTAACCTCTTAATTTTGTGAATTTGATTTGCAAATTGAACAAGACAATGAAGAAATTAAATTTGTGAAATAAAGTAATTTTCAGATCTAAGACTATAGCAAGCAATTTTTACAAAACACAAGTTCAATTTTAATTTTAAAAACTAGGGCTTTGAATGAATTAACCACTAAGTTTGTAGAAAAATTAAACTTGTAAATGAAAAATATGAAATGATTTTCAGAATAAAGCATGTAAGACGTCGGGTTCACCAAAATGTGATGTGGTGAAAGGTGAATGATGGAGAGATCAAGAGGAAAGATTTTCTTCCCTCCGAGGAGAGATGAAAGTTTCACTACGGATTTCCCTTTAAAGAATTTATCCACATTACATTAAAAGAGGGGGGAAATTCACTAGATCCAATCCCTTAGGAAAGAGACTGAATACCAAATGAATTGATGATGGTGTGAAATGACAAGCTAACCCCTCTTTTAGAATGGAAAATGGTTGTATAATGTGCTGTGAGACTAAGTGTAAAGTTAGTAAAGAACTGATTATAACTCGAGATAGAAGCGTGGGATGAAGTTGTACACCTAGATCTGGCTATAATATGTCGTGAAGTTGCCTGTGAATTTGAGGAAAAGTTGTTGGATTGTGCTGAAAGTGCACACGGTCCTTCGAAAAATCCATGAAACGAAAAGGGTTTTTCCACCTTGCAAATAGAATCAGAATCTGCAAACAAGCTGCACACTTGCAACCTACACATAAAAAAGAGAGGAAAAGAGGTTGGGATTGGGGGTTTTCCTTCAGGTCAAACCCTAGTATTGGAATTAACCAAATGATGAAATAAAGTACTTGCAAGTAAATGTAAATGAAAGACTGAAATGTAATTCACATCAAGAGAGGTTGTAGATAGAAATGTAGGTAGATTTGCTTGTATGGAATTGAATGTTGAAAGGGATTTCCTCTTCAATGGTTGAATCCTTGACTTGAATGCAACACTTAGCCTTGAAGGGAGACTTTAGAATGCTCAATGCTGGAAAGGAATGCTTGAATGCTTGATTGCTTGAACTCATGCCCACTCTTCTCTTATCCAACTTATCACCTATTGAACTTATGAAAATGAGAGGACAAATGCGACTTATATACTCGTCAATTAGGGTTAATTGATAGATTTTTCGTCATAGGCTGACATAGAGAAAGTTTTCCCACTTTATGCAAAGTCCAATGCAAAGATAGGACAGAGGGGGCCCCAAAATAGGGTAGGGATAGGGGCACCACACCCTTGTCCTACCCTTGTCTCAGGATAGGAAGCAAGTTTAGGCAGTGTAGAGGGCATAAAAAGTGCAGTTTCTGGGGATGAGAAAGTCTTGGGTCTCCAATCAGGCTTGGGAATTTGAATCACCAACGAGAAGACCCTAATGTGGTCACAAATTGTAGGGGTCACAATTTTATGACACTACAAAGTTATAATGTAGATTCTAGTTTTTAGAGGATCATATAAAATTTTAGACAGTCAAATTTTATTAATCAGGATATCAAATTTTAGTAATCAGCATGTCAAATCTAGACCTATCTCTCTCCCTCTCTTATCTCTCTCACTTATCTCTCCCCTCTCTACCCATCATTCCTTCCTTAACCCCATTTCTATTCTAGACTCCCTCCCTTTCTCTTCTACTCTATCATTCTCTCATTATTTCTTTCCCCTCCCTCTCCATTCTCTTGTTTACTACCTATCCCTTCTATACTCTCTCTCTCCATATCTAGGGCTCTCCCTCCTTCCCTATTCACCTCAATACCTCTCCCTCCCTATATTATTACCCACCTCTCTCTCCCCTTCTAGGTTTCTCACCTATCTAATTGCCCACCTTCTAGTTCTCTCCCTCTATCTATACCTTTCTCTCCCTCACCCCCTACCCCTATCCATTTATGAAATCTCTCTCTCTCTCTCTCTCTCTCTCTCTCTCTCTCTCCAAACCTATCTATCTCCTCATTCCCTAGGTTTGTGACTCCCTCCATGCCTACCTCTCCATCCATCCCCTCTTACTCATCTCTTTTATTTTTTATCTATTCCCTCTCCATTGTCTAGGTCATCACCTCTCCCTCCTACTATCTCTCCCTCCCTCACTCAAATTTCTAGGTTTCTCCCTCATTCCATTTCTACCTCTATACCTCTCCATCCACATCTCATCAGGAACCTATCTCTATGCCCTTCTATCTATCTCTCCCCTCTCTCTGCCATATAGGTGTTTAACCTCTGTCTCACCCTCTAGATATCTCATCTCTCTATCTATCCCCTCTCTAGTTGTCTCCCTCCCTCTCCAGCTATCTCTCCATCACATCTTATCCATCTCCCTTTATGAAATCTCTCTTTCACTTATCTCTCTCATCACCTCTTTATCTCCCAAAAACTCTAGACCTATTACTCTCCCTCTCTTCTCTCTATTTCTTCTTTCTCTCCCTTCTCTAGGTATCTCCTATATTCTCTCCCTCTCTCTCTCACCTTCCCTTCTTATCTCCATATCTATCCTTCCCTCGCTCCATCTCTCTTCTCCTCTTATTGTTTCTCTCCAATCTCTCTTTGTTCTCTTGATAACTACCCGCCCCTCAAAAGCTCTCTCTCCATACATATTTTTCTCCTTCCCTCCATCTTTACCTCTCTAGCACTCCCTCTTTGTCTCATTACCCACCCCTCTCCCTCTCTATCTCCCTTACCTTTATCTTTCCACCCTTGGTCTCTCACTCTCTCTTCCTAGGGGCTAGATCGCTCACCTCTATATCTCTCTCCTCTCTAATTAAATTTCTCTCCACCTCCTCACCCCTCTTTCTCTCTTTGTGAACTTATCTATCTTATTTTCTTCTCTCCCTCCCTCACTTATCTACCTCTTCCCTCTCTCTATCTCAATGACTCCCAATCCACCTCTCCCTCTCTTCTTATCCCTCTCTTTCTCTTTATTCTTCCATCTTTCCTCTTCTCTCTCCCTCCCCTCTCTAGGTCATCACCTATGGCTTCTAAATGCTTCTGTGGGGTGTGCAGGGGTCCCACACATCTCTCCCAACATTCCATCCAAGGAACTTCACTATCACTTATCTTATATTCCACTTTCTCTATGCTTCTATCCCAGAGGTCCAATACATGAAGAATATCAGACCAATCAATCAAATCTAGCGTGTGTCTGAGAGGTTTCAGTTAAAATCTCTATCAAATTTTATTGGCCCTTGTTAATACATTTATAATGATTAGTTGGACGCTCTAGATATTTTGTCATCCTCAACATGGTGAGCTCATCTCTAATTCTTTTTGCTTTTAAATGCAATCAACTCATAAAGAAGTGGGTCGCATTATTCAGCAAAGTTGTCATCTCCATGGGTGAAGACCTATGCTAGCTTAGAAGTTAACTCTAATCAAGAATATATACAAGGTTCTCATATAATTTTTGATGTTGCCAATAATATTGGTGTAACAAATACTTGATGGTATCCAAGGGAGAAAGGAAAAAAATTCCAAATGTTGCATCTCCCCATTAAAGTCCAATAAATGGTAGGACAATTTGAGGTCATTGATGCATATTTGATCAATGATCTATCACATAATATATTATAACTTCATTTGCCTTCCTTGTGCGAAACATTTAAGGCATTATTGCACTTGCTAGACAAAAGTTTGGGCAACCACATTCATATTGCGGGCGATTTTGCAATCGACAAATTATTTCAATAGGATTCAATTTATGACTGATTTGCACCTTATATAAGTGTTTTAGATCCTTAAAATTAAAATTATGTTCACTCTCTGTGTATGAGGATAGTCATGGAGTAGCAACGTATATAAGTGTTGATGATAACACTTGATCTTCTTAGCTAACATTGATTTATAACATTGGTTTATGTTGTCAAAACTCATCCTAAGTATGCCATTAGATGGGTCACAGGCTGAAAAGTTAATCATCCTATCTCCAGTGAAGAGGCATTTGTTGAAAAACACCTCCCTTGTGATTGTGGCAACCAAAATAATATGTAGGCCTTCATGTCTTCTATTTCAACAACTGTTATAATTGTAAATATTGTCCAAAACATTTTTCTCTTTGCAGTCTTATGATTTCTTTGGCATTCAATCCTTAGAAATCTTGATCTCTCTTTCATCAACATTCTTGATGGTTCTAGCGAGGGCTACCATGGATTGAGGTCTCATAACTTCTCCTCTTTCATGAATGAAGAAATTACCTTGCCTGAAATGCTTCCATTTTGAGCAGAGAAGTTTTGTCCTTCTAGATTACCATTTTCTTAATAGATATTTGACCCGACGGTGGGGTTTGTATCCAGTATTTTCTCTTTAAATTACTAAATTGTTGAAGCATTCCTATCGCTTTCGCTTGAAAAGACATTGTTTCCACCCTTTGAATGAATTAATGACACAAATGAAAAGAAAGAAATATAAAGTTAGAAGACTATAGAAATGAAAGAGAAATATCTAGATTATTTTTATTGTTTAATTTTTGAAGAGTATTCACACCATATTTGAAAGGATGGTTTTCTTCAAAACTATTTCCTTAAAATCAATTCGGGATGACTATTGAGCCTTTACAATATTTCATTTTATATATTATATTATATCCTAAACCACTAGAATGTGGTAAAGATGTATGAAATGTCAATTTAGATTTTCAACTTGGTACATATAAGAGATTATATAATTGGATAAAAGATTTTAAAAAGTATTTTTATCACCTAGCTTGATGAAATTCTATCATTGATGAATATATATGGTTTCACGTATGGGAACCACTTTAAGAATGTGTCGATTCTATTATCTTATGAACCATTGAAACATTGCTGCCAAGTCATCAATTAATCTTCCTTGAAGCTCTTGCCATTTTAGTATTTTTAGATTTATATTTGGATAACTTTTTTAAAAATCTTACTAAACAAAAAAAGAAGAAGATTTGTACAATTTCTTAACAAAAGAGTATCCCATCCTCATCATATCAAAATGAACAAAATAAGTTTACTCCCTTTTATAAAGGAAAAGGATGTCAAGGTAAAATATAAGATAAGCTTATTATAGATACTACTATTAAACATTTTAATATTATTGATCACACATAATATAAAATACATAAGAAATTACAACAAAAAATATTTTTTTGATTCCCTTTGTTTCTACCATGATGAGATCTCAAACAAACTTGAGCATAACTTTAGTAGTGTTAGCTAGCACCCTCTTATACTACAAATTTCTCTTAGTATCATGTCAATTAATTAATATTGGTTTTGTGTCTATTTTGAGAAAATGGCTTTACTATGTTTGGTATGTCTTTCAATTTGGGATCACGATTTCTTATATGTGTCAATTTTAAGTATATTATCGGCCCATAACCCATAGGTCCCATAACTAGAAAATAAGATATCTAAATGAGTTGAATTTTTTTAGGAATAAAAATGTGGACATGTTGAACTATACAGGGGGAGAGATGAGCCTTTAAAATTTTATTTTTTATACCAAAATTTAATTTCAAATACCCTAGTTACTTAAACAAAAGAAAGGTTGGAACTATTTTATATCAAGTGTTTTGTGGGTGGTCATAATGCATTTCTGTTTTCTTCTAAGATGCTAGTAAAATTATTTTTAGTTCTATCTTTACCTATTGTACTTTGCTATTGGACTCGATCAACCCAATAACCCTGTACATGTGATTTATTTTATTAAAGAGGATATTTATGTAGTCCCGAATACATGATTATCACCTTTGAATATATGTTCAATATATAGTAATTAGTGACTACATAGTATGCGATATATACATGTCATTCAATAGGTATATGCCATGTATTGACATAGGATGACACTTTTAACTTTAGTGTTGAAGTTACATGATAAATATCTATACTAAAGAACTAAAGAAAATATATTACATAATAATATAATTTGATGAAGTTGAAATATATGAGATTATCAATTTGGGATATACTTATAAGAAATATGTGTATATATAGTAGATAAAGTCATTTCATGTATATATATAGTAGATAAAGTCATTTCATGTATATATATAGTAGATAAGTTTTGGTAGCTCCCAAGACTTATGAAAAGAACAAAGAAGAACAAGAAAAACTAACTTAGATAAAGTAGATAAAGTTATTTCGTCTCCCTGATTGGGTTGCTCTTCTTCCATTGGTGTTGTCCCTTCTTTTTCCAAAAAATTGGCTTTAAAGGCTCTTGTATTTGGGCTAGCTAATTTCCTATCAACACCATTTTTAATAGGTTTACTAGTACTCAGTGGTTCATACAATTCTCTTAGGAGTTGGACCATCAACTCAACCATGGTGCGCCTCATATTAGCTTGAAACCTATACCCCCTATTGGTAGCTGATGGGGATAGAATACCATTCGCTGTACATATCAATGAAGTGTGCTTTACTTCTAGATAATAGTATTTTTAATTTTTTTTAAAAAATAAATAACTGTCGCAATTAGGACATAAACTAAACTTTGCACTGATGATGCAATCGTATGATCAACAACATTCTCGTTGGTGCAAAGTTTTTGGCTTCCATCACAATTGTGACACCAACTAAACAAACATCCGACAAGGATGCTGTATGTCTGACGACACTTCCTTGCCAGACGGTCGTCGATGCATATTACTGGACCAACAACCAAACCATCAGACCAACAACATTCTCGTCTGTGCAAAGTTTCTGGCTGGCGTCGTAATTCCGACGCCAACTAAACAAACATCTGATGAGAATGTTGTATGTCTGACAACATTTTTGACTGAAAGAACGATCATGGCCATCGTCGACAGAGTTCATGGTGTCATCGTAAGTACGATGTTCAATTGCATCATCAGAAAGTCTGACGATGAGTTTTCAACGACTTCATTTGTCAGCAATCCGACGAAAAGTAATTGCAATTCCGACGATCGGCCATCGAAAATTAGCCCCGAATGTACTAGTGATCACATAGGTAATAAACAATCCACATTCTATTAATAAACATAAAGTTCAAAAAATGTCACATGTATCATCATAAACATGTAATCCATCACATATGTATTTTAAATCAACATCCATCACATAGATAATAAACAATCCAAATTCCATAAATAAACACAAAGTTTAAAAAATGTCACATAAATAGTCACTCTCCCTATCTCCATCTCCTCGGGGTGGCATAGTTCTACTATAAGGACCTACTAGAGGTCATGGAACATGAATTAAAAATATTAAAAGGTGCATCATGAATTAATTATGTAATGGCATTAGAATTCAAAACATAATGAATTAATTATGTAACCATATAAGTCAAAAAAATTTCTATCAAGAAATCAATATTAAATAGATAATATACTAACTGCATACCTCATACATTTCATTCATCATCATGACCATCATGATCATGATCATGATCATGATCACCACCACCACCACCACCACTACCACCACCACCACCACCACCACCACCATCATCATCATCAACTTCTTCTTCTTCATCATCATCAAGAAACTGTCGATCATGATCATCATCTACTTCATTGTCTACTTTTTTGGTATCTTCTTCTTCCATCACATTATACTTTATCGGCCTTCCTCTTGGATCATGTCTAACAACAAATGACCAACCCGGTTTATGTGGAACCTTTGAGTAAAATATCTGCTCACATTGGCTTGGAAGAACATAGGGCTCATCCCCAACTGGTTCAAATGACCTTGTATTAACCATTGTAAAACCATTATCATGTTCAATAAAAGTTCCATCAGGATCATTTTTATTTAATCGTAGCCTGTACCATTTGACGACGAACAAAACTAATTTGAAGGAATTAAAGTCGCACTCAAGTATATCATCCAAAATGCCATAGTATTGATTTTGAGACTCTTGAGGATGTATGTCATTTCTTGATGAAATATTTGTCACCTCAAAGACTGCAGTGATGCCAGAATCACAAGTTTTCTTCGTGTCATCCAACTTTTTGATGCAAAATTTATGACCATTGTAGCACATAGTGTTGTGGTGTTTGACCTGCGATATGTAAAACATGTAAAAATTATTACATCGTGAGTTGATAAACATATGGGTGATTAATAAATTTATATGTACCTGTTTATCTCTTAAACCATATGCTAAATCAATTTCCCTTTGCGTAACATTGAAATCTCCATTACGATGAGCTTCTTTAACCAATGAAGCCACACCTTCCCATGTTAATGTGTGACCAGAATATTGACAACGTTCAATCCATACCATCATCCAATCAATATTGTTTGCAATATACAAATGTAGTGCATCCCACTCTCGACCAACTGTACAAAAAATAAATAAACGTCTTACAACCAATTTATTTTGAAGATTAAGAATTAATTAACTACAATAACATCTTATAATTACCTCTCACTTTCCCCAATCTATAACCTTTCCCCATCAATTACTCCCCTTCGAATTTGTTAATGGGGTTGGGATCTGAAATGCGATCCACGTGTATCTTTGCTGCAAACTTAGGAAGATATTAAAAAATGTACACCATAGTCTGGTATACCATATATCCCTCCACCATAAAACCTTCAAGATTTACTCTTTGTCGAACCAAAGCCTTCAAAAATTTCAAGTGCCTCTCAACCATCCACATTGACCTAGTGTGTATAGTTCCACACAATTCAATCTCCTCAACTTGGTGTATGAGGTAGTGTTCTTGTGCATTGAAAAAAATTGAAGGTAGACACTTTTGCATTTCACACATTAGATGAGGAATTTTTCTCTTCCAATATTTTATATCTTCTTTATGGATTTCTTTACATGACAAACACCTACAAGATATTCAAGACACAAAAAAATATATTACATAACAAGCAAAACAAATCGCAAATATAATATCTATACAATGAACTGAACAAATATCACTACTTACCTCATGTATTTTCCAAGATCATATATGACTTGCTTGACATTATTGTCGAAGTCATCTAAGAGAGATAGAGGTAGAACGTACTGCAACAATTATAAAATTATCTTTTCATTTTTTTCTAACATAATACAATGAAAAGTGCATGCACATTGTACAAATATATAGTAAAAAGACAAGAACATGAATTACCTTAATTGAGGTATGCCAATCATGCATTTTCATCCCTGACCCAAATTCACTTTTCTTTGATATGAGATTGTTTATGTTCACAACAAATCCTGTGGGAAATCAAATTTTTCATATGACTTCTTTTATAACATTACTTTGCTGGTCCATTAATAACCAAGGAAGCTCACTTATATTAATTTGGTCTCCATGGCTATTTGATTGAATGACATTTTTCATTGCATGATTGGAATCCTGAATGTCACTACAAATTTTGACAGTTTTTTCTTTGTCACGCCTTCCATCCAATATTTTCCATAATGTCTCTGTTATATTCTTTCCAATATGCATAGTATCAAACAAATGCACAATTTGTAATTGCTCGTAGTAGGGCAACCTACTAAATTGTCGGGGATAACTTTTTAGTCCCTTAGAAAGGTGGTCATTTATGCCTAGATGACCTTCACAATCATCAATCATATCATCAGTAAACAAAGCACAATAGAAAAGATGTTTTATGACATAAACCATTAGATGGAATGACATTACCTTGATGATTAATTCTATTATATTCCAACTTTCGTGGGTGAGGTGCCATTCTTCGTGGCTTTGATTTATTCTCTTCTTTCCCATTGAAAAGATGTTTTTTGGTATTTTGATACTTATGATTTCTGTGGAGAAAGTGCCTATACTCATCAAACACCTTTCCTAAACTTTTTGAATGATGATATTTCATCTTTGGACCACAAACTAGGCATGCAAAATTTCCCTTTGTTTGAAGACCTACAAGATAATGTATAATTGGATTAAAAATGTTAATTTTTTGAATTATAATTATCATGCGCAACTTGAACACTATAACATACCACAAAAGTGTGTTAGCCCTGGGGCATCGTGTATTGTCCATACAAGCATCGCATGGAATTGAAATTGTCTTTGTCCTGTTGGTCTAGTGACGTCATACATAGTGACACCATTCCATAACTCCGGAACTCGTCGATAAGAGGCTTGATATATACATTCATATCATTAACTTGGTACTTACCTAATCGAATGAACAAAAAAATTACATAATTATTATGACCATTTTATTGCAATATTTATAATTAAATGTAGACGACTATATTTAAATGATAAAATACCTGGAACAATCATTGCCAACATTATGTACTCCCTCTTTATTGTCATCCATGGAGGAATGCTATTGTTGATAACAAAAACAGGCCACACTGAGTAAATAGATCTCATCTCTCCAAATGGATTGACACCGCCCACTGCCAATGAAAGCCTGAGATTATGAGGTTCTTCTTTAAAGTGTGGCCACTTTTCCTCTATGTCCATAAATGCTAAACCATCCGTAGGCATTTGAATAATGTCATCTCAACTTCTATTGCATGCATGATAATCCATAAATTGTGCCAAGCTAGTGCACTTAAATAATCATTGCATATGTGGAATAATGGGAATATAGCGAAGAACCTTGCGAGAAACCCTTTTTGTTATTTGATTTGTTCGATATCTACTGATATGACATTCAGTGCATTCAGTTCAAAATTCATGTTGTTTATGATATATAATATGATCATTGAGATAAGCATCTATTGCTTGATACTCCATTCCAATATCTTTCATAATGGTAGATAATTCTTGGTATGAGAGGTAGAATATTTGATGGTGGTAACTAAAACTCACCTATCAATCTACAACAAAAAAATATAATTTGTTAATATAAAGAATATTAATGGTACAACATGATTCACCATTTATTATGACATATATGACATACCTTAACATACATGCAATTGTTATGTTGGATAAACCATTCATAACCTTCAAGTTCACCAACAACAATACAATGGAGAGAAGAGTTGTTTGGGAGCCTTCGTAAGGGGCCTCAGATGCCTTCTCAAGTAGAGGGACATCATGAACAACATCAAGGTCATCTTCATCATCATGATCAATTGCGCCAGTACTAAATGTGTCATGGATCAATGTATTTGTACCATCATATTCAATTGTCTTTTGTGGCCTGTGATCGTCATCTTCCATGGGATCATTATCTTCAGCTTCGATATTCACACCTCCATGTTCCTCCACTTCAAAAACCATACTCTTTGGGTTGTGTTGATCCATATCACGTGCTCCAGGATGCTCGACCTATATAAAATTGATAAACATAAATAAACCATGATCATGATCTCATCATCAAGTGATTACTTGTGTATATAAATTGTTAAAATGATATAATGAAAAACTTACCAATGGATGATAATCATGTGACCATGCAGCCTACAATGTTTCTTAGTTGTTTTGACTAGAAGTCTTCTAGTCTTTAACCCCTTACAAATTTTGTAGGGACAATAACATTTTCCATCACGTTTTCTTTACAAGTTAGACCACAATCTAGCAATTGTCTCCTTATTTTGTTGTTTGCTGGTATTGTCTGACATGGTCTTTCTTCACAGGCAAAACAATTAGGCTATAGAACTAGTTATATAGAAGTTGAAATCACGTTTCAGTATAATATACCAAATTAGATTACTTGAACATAGAAATTATGCAAATTGAACCAAAACCATTTAACACTCATTGATGGCCACAAGGCCAAATCAATGTATCTACACTTCAAACTCCTTACTCTAGGCTTGGAGGACCCTACAACAGGTCTATTAATTTTACTGTTATAATTATTTTTTAATGGATGAGGATCTATATTATCATTTCCAAAATAGTGTTCTGCATATTCACAAAAAAGAAAGGTAAGTGGAAAGAGTGACATCCTCTTGTGATGTATTCACACATCGCCCCATTGCAAATGGGGACCCCCACTTTTTTGCTTTCTAGTTTAGTTGTCTTAGCTTAGTTGGTTGTTGTTGAGTCTTTGATGTTAACCTTTTGTTCGTAGTTTCTTAGGAGCTGGCCAAGTCTTTCTCTTTGAAATGAAGTGAGGTTTAACATTCCCTTTGCCTAGCCAAGGCATAATCCCTTCTACTTCTATCAATCCTGTCAGTGGGTGCCCAAACCCAATCATTCCCATTTCCATTTCCTCCCATTTCCACCTCCCCTAACACTCTTCACTTCCATTTACCATACCTTCTAACTCACCCACCTTCCTACCCTCTATCCTTTATCCACCTTTCATACCCCATGCCTTAACCTCCTTCACATCTTAACTTAAACCTACCCTTCCATCTTACACCCTCACCTCCCTCCACTAACTTCCTTTCCACCTTACCCCTACCCCTATTCTATCCTAGCATCTCCCTTCCCCTCATACCTAATATCTCACTCTCCTCTCCGCAATACCTACCCCTTTACCACTTTATTCCCCTAAAATGACCTATTCTAACCCACATCCCATAGGTCTTACTTCCTTTATTTCCCTAAGCTTACCTCTACCACACACCTATTAACCTACCCTTTCCATCTTATCACCTACCCCCATACTAGCCTAGCCATATCCTATCCCTATCTTAACCTACCACCCTACCCCCTTACCCTTTTTCCTTTCCCCTTATAAAAACCATTATAACCTATACCTCCCACTCCACTTTATTCCCCAACATATCCTAAATCCAACCCCTTCTACCTCCCACATCCTAAACCTCTGTCCCCCCCATGTATCTCCTTCTTCCATCATTTATATCCCTTATTTCCCCCTTTCCCCACACATCTCATTCCCTCCTCTTTCTCCACGTAGCAGCTATCCTTAACCTTTCCTACCACTCCCCCCTAATATTTCTCTCCACCGTATCTGTAGACACATACAAATTTCCATTAATTTGTCTACATTTAATTTCAAATTTCTCTGAACATCGGGCGAGTCATTATTACACTATTATTTCTCAATAATTCATTATTCATATTCCCATCTTTTATTATATTATTATTAATATCTTACCATTTATCCATTAAATTTATTAAATAAAATATTATATCATATTCATGCATACACCTTCATGCATTCACATTATACACATTTCTCTATTTATTTAATAAAACCCTTAAATATCCCCTCCTACCACTTACCATTTCCCACTTACCATTTCCCATTTACCACTCATCTTCCCTATACCACTCATCTTGCATTATCCCATATTCATCCCACAACATGAACTCACCCGGAGAAAATCTATTTAAACAAGCCCCCCCTCTCTTATTTGAGCATCTCATCTTTGTGCGTCGAACTTATGCCAGTTTGCATCCCATTATCTTGACATCTTATCCGCTATCTTTGCATTCTCAAATCTCCATTTTCTCATAGCTTTTTGCATAAGTGCTTCTGAGAGCAAAAATATATCAAATGTGAAATCTTGAGGAATAGGAGTGCAATGGAGTGAATTTTTGATGCATGCATGTGTGTGTTTTGCAAGTACTTCATTGTTGGATGTTGGAAGATTGAAGCTCGTATTCAATCCATTTCCTCCATCTACAGTATCATATCAACCTTTTGGGCAAGAGCACCTAGCACAAGATGGCCACCGTGAAGCCAATTCAGTAATAATTCAAGGTTTTTGAGTTTGGTTATTAATAAGGTCTTAGAAGACCATATTTCATGTAATAAATATCATTAAGACCATTAGATGGTGTATTGAGTCCTAGTGGGGGTCATGATGATCAATATTATCAAAATTGTCACTATGTTGCAAATATGTCTCAATGGGTCAAATGTGATGTTTAATGATATGTACAGGTCTTATAGACCTATGTAAAGGTCTTATATGTAAAGGTCTTGGGTTGAGTCTAGGAACAATTTTTGACAAAGTTGCTAATATTTTCAACATTGTTAAAGCAATGTTTTGTGCATTTTATGAGCAATTAGGTGTTAGTTTGTTGAGACAAGTTTAAAAGGTGGTTCTAACCATTGAGGGAGGATTTTTGAGTTTTTTAATAAATCACTCTCCACGACCAAGGGTCGATTGAGCATTGTAACTAAGCATAATTAATGAATATCTTAGTTTTACCTTGCAATTTTTGAGTTCTTTAACGTTGCAAACTGCTATATTGGAGTTTGGCATTACTTATCATATTATTTTTATTTAAAAATATCTTTAATGTTTTATAGGGGTCAATCCTCTTCAATCTCCCTTTGGTTTCATCTTGTTTCATTTTGTATTGCAAAATTTATAGCCAAATTGGTGAAAATTGTCAAAAACCTAGTCTAGGGTAACCCGAGGCAAACGAAAATGCATTATGGGTCATTTACATGTTGATAAATCCATTTCAAGGAATGGGATGACCCATAAAATCATGTATTTTGTTTTCTTAATCATTGTAGGGTCTCATGAGCATTTTGGCACGTGCAAATATGTCGAAGGTGTTGATTTTTGTGTCTTTATATGAGAACATAGTGTATACATGGAGTTTGGATGGTGTATTTGACTCAAGGGTCCTTGAATGGTCTTGTTAATGGATTGGGGAATTTGTGAGGGAGTTATAAACATAATCCAAGTGTTTGGTGACCTAAAAATACCATCAATCCGTGAGGGTGTATGATTGTCCTAAACCTTGCATTGACTATCACAATTTGACAGTGAGTTGAGTTAGTCCATTAGCGAGATTGGGAGGGAGTTTGGTATTGAGTTTGGTGTTGGTGGAATATTTAAGGAGGTACACTATCATCATAATTAATGTTAGAGTGTTGTGAAGAAGAATGGCCATGAAAGGAGTGACTATCCTAAGTTATTAAGACTGTCACAAAAAGTGAGTGTTGCAGCAGTGAATCTTCCTTTGACTTTTGGGTGGTTAGGAGGGTAAAGAACCATGGTGGTATATGTTGAGCGGTCCTTGTAAGAGTGTCCGAAAGTACATTGTTTTTTGGATATCTAATACATTTTAGGAGTTTATTGCAAGGGGGGATTAGAAGACCCAGTAGAAGGAGGATTTGTGTGAATAAGGGTTGAGGGTCTTGGTGATGATTGAATGTTGGAGAGTTGGATTGTGACTTAGACATGTTTATTTTTCCTATTTGAGTGTGATTCAATGGTTGGGTGAGGATTGGTGAGTATGGGTGTGTTTTGGGGTATTGAATCCTTTTGAGTAACTTGTGGCCTTGCGAGGGGTCTTGTGAGTAAGTGAAGGGTTGACACCTAATTGAATAGGTGAGTTGGGAGAAATATCTCCCTAGTTGGTTGAGTTTTTTGGATTCTCTACATCACCATGCTTTTTCGCTATCAATCCATTCAAACTTCCACCTAAAGATTTAATCTTGTCAAAGTTCAAATTAAATTTCCTTGTTGTCCTTACTATCTTGCATCAACTTTCATATCACTAGGTAGTATTTTTCTTAGATTTATCATCCTTCATGGTAGGATACCATCTTAGTCCCTTGAGTTAAGTTATCTTACCTTTAGAATTTATCATTCCCTAGTCAAGTTTTTCAAGGGGAAAATATCACTAATCAAGTTGAAATGTTGATTTCTCAATCTGCCTAAGCCAAAAGGTTAAAATAAATTGCAAAAGATAGAACAAGGCTACAAGAAAATGAATAATCAGTATTACCTAAACCCACATTATCAAAAAAATCTAGAAATAACCTTGTATGTAAATAATTTATCATGCCAAAATTGCCAATTCTAACATGAAAATGAGACCAAGGAAAGCTCTAGAACAACTACTACTATTCATTCACATGTTCCTTATTAACCTCAATCACCACGAAAGATGCACAAATTGATTATAACAAAGAAGATGTTTCATAAATGTAAATATTAATTTAGGACTAAGGAAAATGAAAGAAATAGAAGAATACCAAGCAATAAAAAAAGACTACCAATACCATTGCAAACTATGAACTTTATTTCCATTAATTCTTCAAAATATACCAGCAAAGCACAAGTATTCAATCTACAACTTATTGCTAAATGTCTTTTGAAAGAAAAAAACTAAGTAGTGTTACTAAACTTGGACCTTAAATAATCAATTCTTAGACCCTCAAAATGAATTTTGAAATTACATTTATAGGGAAAATTTTTCCTCAAAATTAGAGATTAAAATTTACCCAAAACCTTATCAAACTAAGAGGTACAATCAACACACAAGATACTAGCCTATAACTGAATTAAGAACTATAAGCTGACTCATGAAAATGAAATATACGTCAGAAGGAACTTAGAATATGGAGTCAAAGAAGCATGAAGAACAAGAAAAAGAGGATCTATCTAGGCCCCCACCCCCAAGATGACTCCTCCAAAATTTTAAACTTAGGTGCACAAGCAACAAGATGAAGAAAAAAGGCCAAAGTAGGTTGTAACTACCATGAACCCATCCATCCAAAGTGATGAGAATCTAGATGATCCTAAGTGGCTACAATTCAACTTTGAAAGGAAAAAGAAGAGAGTATTGAAGAAAGTAAGTTTGCAAAAGATGATCGTTGAGGTTGAGGCCGTAAGGAATCCAAAGAAGGCAATGACTTTCAATGCCACCTAAAACTATGCAAAAGGAGAGATAGTTGCCAATACCCTAAACTAGAGAAGATTTAGTAATAACTGCCAATACCCTAAAATAGGGTAACCTGAGATAGTAAGAAAATGGTTTGGGGGTCATATAGACTAGCGTTATGTTGTATGTTAATTACAAAGTGATAAGTTGTGTGGTTGGAGATTTTTAGTCTACCCCTTCTAGGTTGGGATTGTGCTGAACCGAACACAGTTGTATCTCCCTAGGGCTTCGGGGTCGGGTGTTAGGCTGGATGGCAAGAGAAAGAAAGGCTTGCATGAACAAAACTAAATGAAGGTTGCATTTGAATAATATTCATTCTCATTATTTTCTTGTGCGTTGCTTTGATCTCCATCGATTCAGCAGCCAG
The DNA here is from genome assembly GCF_030272615.1 of Cryptomeria japonica. Taxonomy (NCBI): domain Eukaryota; kingdom Viridiplantae; phylum Streptophyta; class Pinopsida; order Cupressales; family Cupressaceae; genus Cryptomeria; species Cryptomeria japonica. The sequence continues at coordinate 16,885,416 of NC_081411.1, forward strand.
AGGTAGACACCGCCTAATATATTAGCTTGTACAATAATGATCAATCAACACGTATACGGGAGGAAGGGATTTCTCTGAAAAACTTGAACGCTTAATCCTCAATCACAGTTCTATGGTTTTACAAGGAGTGGATTCTTATAGGTATTATGCATTTAGGGAACCACACCTTTGACTAGGAGCCATCCGGCCTGAGATTGGATAATCAATATGAATATATACGAGATTGACCAATTTGCATATGAAACTTGGGCAATTAACCACCACATGTCTCATTTCCTAACATCTTTTACATAAAAATAGAATCTCCCATACTCCAAGATTTTCTTCCACAATCGGTCAATATCCCACAAGAATGCATGCATAGCTAGCATGTATAAAAGCAAAAGTTATAGAATCTCTTGAAAGGAATCTCTTGAATGGTGTAATTTTTTGCAACATGAAATTAAGGTGAAGAATCTACCTCTTGTGCATGATTGCAATGCATAAATGCCTTTTATGTGGGTTTGATCTTGTTGGGGGTTGAAGTCGACACGGACGCCTGCGCGAGATTGTAATGCACAAATGACTTTCCCTCTTTTTTTTTTTTTAAAGTAATGCCCTTTGTCGTCAGAATTCCGATGAACATGAGCACTTTTTTGAAAAAAAACAAATTTCATTGCTAATGCCTTCTTTTTCGAAACTAAACGTCAAATTACAGTTAGAATTCTGACGAATTCAGGCATTTTTTCAAAAAAAAATCAAAATTGGTCGCAATATACCTTCTCCGTCGGAAAACTCCATTGGAAATCTAGACCAAATGTATTAGTGCTTCATATTTACCTACCCTTCTACCATATTCATTCTCTTTCATATATGTGAGAATGGTCATTCATCTTTTAACCTCTTAATCTAAACCCTTGATTCTCTTTGATATTTCTCTAAAATATGTGTTCTCCTACTATTTTGTAATCAGTAAGCAAGCAATCATACATAGAAATTCTACCAAAATCATTCTAGCATATATCATCACAACCACATCTATTTTTCCTTGAGCTCTTATGCAAGTGCAACACAAATATTAGAGCAACCATATCAAATACAAGATAATGGAGGAAAGGTGAACAATGGAGACAATACTATCTTGCATGTGAAGATATAGCCTTGTTCATTTCATTTTTATTTGCATGCTTTTGTAGATCTCTATTGATGTTGTGTTGAATTAATTTTTACATCTAGAGTTAGTGGTTGGATCTCATTAGGGTTTACAAATATGATTCAAAATTAAGAATAAAAATTTTGGCATGCCTAATGGGACTCTTGTCCCTTATTTATAACATTTGTTTTCAGTTTTAGGTGTTTTTCAGATTTGCAGGGTAGATTTTGCTATGATTTTCTCCTGTTCTTGCAATTCTAGTAGTTTCTATTGGATCTTGTTCCAACCACTTCCAGCCAATCTAGGACAATTTCCATTACTTCATCCAGGCTATGCAGACACTTCTGAAGGCCACCCATGTTCATTTACTATGCACAAAGGCCTTCCTACCTTGACAAAGAACAATCAAATGACATCCTTGTGATAGAGCCACATAAGTTTTTGAGATATATTGTTTGCATTGACTGCAATAATGTCTCTTCCATCTTTCTTTTCATAAATGGATCTACCCTAGCACACAACCAATCAAATATTCCATCTGATCGATGCATGTTATAACCTAAACCTTGTAAGTTACGGTTTCTAAAGTTAAACACCAATCAGAGTTATGTATGCAGTATAAAGACAATATTGTAACATATTTTCAAGTTCCTCCTCCTTTTCTCTTATATAAATTTCTTTTGTAATTGTAATTTTCCCTTGCCTTTACATAAATAGAATGATATGTTTTAGCTCTTTTCAATTCAAACACCTTGTGTAGTGTATCTTACCTTTTTGTTTGAATGTATTTTTCTCTATTTCTAGATTTTGTGATTGTGTTAACATCTCTATAGGTGCTATGTGAATTATGTTTATTTCTCCCATCACCTTACATGATCCTAACCTTTGCATATATCCTTGGAAGCTAATTAAATGAAAAATCTATGTATGTTTGGGTAATTTTATGTATGTCTTATGCATTCATAGGCAGGGGAAGACCAATTTCAATCTTGGTGCATCACCCCCCTTTTATTATTACTCTTTCTCCCCTTTTCCCTCTAAGTCATTAGAATAGGTTTAGGAGTAAGCTTTACAAGTGTTGGGTTGGTTCAACACTACACCTTGATTGGAAGGGAGGCCAACCTTCTCCAGAGATTCAACCTCACATGTGCAAGGTCCCACACTTAGAGGTTGTTTCCATGTTTCACAAGGTTAACTGAGTTGATAGATCAGACAAGGGTGCAAAATTTTGTGACAACAGATTCCAAGGACTCATTTATACTTTGTCTATCCTGCACACTTGGATTTAATCCAACCTCTCTTTGTGGTTTATTCTCCATAATGGATGTTTTATTCCTACCTATGAAAAGATCAACCTCTTGTACTAAAGAAGCACTGGTTGATGAATGAGTTGTTTCCAACATATTTTTCCATATTGGTTCTTCACTTGGAACCTCTTGCCTTTTTGTTTTTCTAGATCGTGAATTCTCAACTACCTTCTCCCCCTTCTTACGATTTCTATCCTACTATTGATCTCTATCTTCTCCATCTCTGTCCTCTTGTGATTCTTCGATCATTTCATCATTTGAGGATTCAAAGTCCCTCATCAACTCACAGGTTAAGTAAACATCTAGTTTTTTTAACTTGTGAAATTGTATATTCATCCATCTCATTGTATTTGACATAACTTATCCCATCAATACCTCAAGATTTGTTACTTCTTCATCATCCCAATTCAGTGCGGGAAGAGGCCTCTCCCTTTCTTCTTCATAGTAACACTGAACATGATTTTCATCAACTTCAATTTGATTTGACACAAGAAGTGCTTGGAATGCTCTAACCATCTCAATTGATATCCTAGAACACATTTTCCCCCTGATTTCCAAATCATCAACTATATTTGCCCAATGATCCTCAAGATGTAGCTTATGCTTATATTCCTTCCACTAACCATCTTTATATTATGAAAGGGATCAAAGTTTCCTCTTGATGTATGAGTCACAAAACTGTAGAATTGTAATTCCTCCTCTAGTTTTTCTACTGCTTGCATTGATGGACACTTTTTAGCTGAATTTTCCATTATGATCGGGAAAGTTACCATGGCCTTACGTTTCTTCTTTTGAATCTTATCATATACGTACAATTTCCATGTCACCTCTAACAATGCCATTTTATTGGTCAAATACTTTAGAAGTCAATAGGGATAACTTGAGAATCCAATTTAGGAAATTGAATATATCACAAGGCATACTTCTTCACCAAATCCATATCCTTTTGTGACAATCTCTTGCAAAGACCTCCTTGTAGTATTCTAACAATGTGCATAGAGAAGACATCATTGACTCCCTTGAAATGAGAAATATTGTGCAAGTGCAATTGAGGGAAGAAGTCATATACTTTGACTTGTCCTTCATTATTTCCCAATAGTCCCCTGCATGTTAACTCTTTATATCTATAATTTCTTTCCAACATGTAGACAACATATGAACTCATATAAAATAATTTGGATTGTTCCAAATTCTTTAATTATTCATCCAAATTGTCACTTATCAACCTAGTCTAAATGATCATCTTAATTCCAGTTGATATCTCTTTGATGAATAAAACATCCATGTCTCAAAGGTAGACACTTGAAGGTGCCCCATAATTGTATTCAATAACATGACAAGGTCTGCATAATCTTGCTTGAAATATGACCTACGAAGTTTCTTGGGCATATTGGTGTAATGAAACCTCAATTCCTCAATCTAGATGTAATTGATGACCTCCACACAAGCCTCAACTCCAGTGTTGTAAAATCTTGTTGCTTTTTCCTTTGTTATATAGGTTGTGGAATTATAGTTGGGAATACCAAATGCCTCCACGATTGCCTGTTCAGTAATATATGCCAACAACTTTTCACTAGGAGCTACAATTATTATTTGCTTGAGGTCATAGTGCTTAGCATATTCTACAATCAACTCAGTGCATTGCATTACGGTAGGGAAACATGCATTTCACTATTCCATTCTAAGTCATCCTCCTAGCCATATTCGAGGAACTGTGTCCTGCATATCCTATTAATTTCTATAACCCAACAACTGATTAATTGCTCAATAAATATCATAGAAAATAAACTATCTGATTTTTAACAATTAATACTTTGGATTATTTAACTAAATGAACAACGGAAGCAAATTCAAAAGAAACCAAACACGTAAACACAAATAACATTGATATACCCAGGAAACCCTAATGCGGGGAAAAACCTACAAATGTTGAATATTTTATTCAGCTTCAAGAGAAAACTTTCCTTTGATAAATCACTTCACGAATCTTCCAATCTCAAAAGAATTTCATACTAGTTACTACAATGATCTTACATATATAGTCTTCTTGATGAAAACATCAACTGTGCAAGATAATTGAAACTTTCCTCACACAACACATCCTAAGAGAAATATTCCTTACATGACTCGGGAAAGGAACTTTCCTTACATGACATGCAAACTAAAAGTTTCTTTACATGACATATGAGAAAGGAAACTTGTCTTACACAACTAAGACCATCCACACATAAAACCGTTCTTGGAAATAACCTCACAACTCTAATAAACATTCTAAATACAAAATAGAAAATATCCTCTTGCTGAACATCCAACATGAGCTGGACTTAAGTAACTTCCACAAACACACCTTCCGAACTACAGAAAACTCAACTCTCCCTCTTAGCGAGGAAGGTGTTTTGCAGAACACCCAACCTATCCTTGAAGAATAGGAACTTACTCTTCACCAAAGCTTTAGTTAGAATGTATGCTACCTGTTCGTCTGTAGGAATGTATTGCAATTTCAGTGTCCCCTTCTCCACACAATCCTTGATGAAGTTGTACTTGATCTCAATGTGCTTTGACTTGTCATGAAACAAAGGATTCTTAGAGAGTTTGATACAACTCTGATTATCATAGTAAATGACCGTAGGATCTAGCTTTTGATCAAAAAGCCCAGCTAGAAGTTTCCAAAGCTAGATAGCCTCACATGTAGCCATAATGGCTTCCATATACTTGGCCTCTGTAGAACTCAATGCAACTAACTTATGTTTCCTGCTGTACTAGGAAACTGCTCTTGATCCCAAGCTGAAACAACACCCTGAAGTGCTCTTTTAGTAGCGGTACTACTTGCCCAATCTGCATCGGTAAACCCCTCAAGCTTCACTCCATCTTGTTGAATATACCTTTGTCCATAATCAATTGTTCCTTAGAGATACCTCAAAACATGCTTCGTAGCTATCCAATGCATATATTTAGGTTTTACCATAAATTAACTGAGTGAATTCACTACAAAACAAATGTTTGGCCTAGTGTTGACCAGATACATAAGAGATCCTATCAATTGTCTATACAAAGTTGGGTCCACTGACTCTGATCTAGGAGAATCAACGTTCTTCTAGTTGGTCACAAGTGGCGTGGACATTGGCTTACAATCCTCCATCCTAAATCACTTCAGGATATCGATTGTATACTTTCCCTATCCAAGGAAGATCTCTCCCTCTTTCTGCCACAACTCCAAACCCAAATCCTTCATCTTGAACTCTCCTGGAAGATCTCGCTTGTAATGTGCTATGAGATCTTCTGATCCTATAAGAAACAAGTCATCAACATATAACACAAATATGAGAAGCTCTCCCTTCACCTGAACATAGTACAGGTTTGGCTCAGCCTCACTCTTGGTGAAGCGCACACTCTGCAAGTAACCATCAATACGTGCATACCATGCTCTGGGAGCCTGCTTGAGGCCATACAATGCTCTCTTCAACTTGAATACATGCGAATCCCTCCCATGCACTTCAAAACCTTTTGGTTGTTCTATGTAATCTCTTCCTTAATCACTCCATTGAGGAAAGTTGTCTTCACATCCATTCGGTGTATCCTCCAACCCATCTGCACTGCAATAGAAATGATAGCCCTTATTGATGAGTACCTGGATACCGGAGCAAAGGTCTCGTTATAGTCGATCCCTTCCTTTTGAGAAAACCCCTTAGCCACAAATATTGCTTTAAACTTTTCCACACTACCATCTACATCATGCTTGATCTTATACAACCATATCGACCCTACCACATACTTGTTTTCGGGTCATGGCACTACCTCCCACACGCTATTCTTGATAATGGAAGAATACTCGTCCACCATGACATCCCTCCCAACCTGATTCTTAGATGCCTCCTGAAAGCTGGAAGGCTCCACCTCAATTAGTTCACTCATGAGTGCCATATAATCATAAAAATATTTGGGAGCCTTTCTCTGTCTGACTGGATATTTAGGATTACCAACATACTCTTGGGCTTCTCTCACTGTTTTCTTAGCTGCCCCATTTCTCCTTCTCCTTGTGATAGGAGTCTGAGGCTAAGGAATACTCTATTCCTCCTGTTGGTCAACTTGCTCAACCTGTGTGCTCTTCTCTCCAACTTACGTGACTAAAGTTTGAGGAATTTGTGCAACCTCAACCTTGGGTTCCCGCTCCTCCTCCCGAACCTCTATCAAACTACCAGACTTCTAAAGAGCCCTTCCCTCCTTGAACTTCATAGCTCTATGAATAACTATTTTCTTGAGGGTAGGAATGTAAACCCGAAAGGCCTTAGAAGTTTCACTGTATCCCACAAGGATACCCTTCTCTGTAGTTGGTTCCAACTTGGTTCTCTTCTCCATGGGAATATGAGAATACATAAGGCATCCAAAGATGCGAATGCACCCCAAATCTAGCTTCTTCTCGGTGAACACCTCTTCTGGAGTCAATTTTCCCAACACTTTGTGTGGGCTCCTATTTTACTAATACACAACACTATTGCAAGCTTCTGCCCATAAAAAGCAAGACGCATCCTGATAGTGAAGCATGGCCTTGGTTGCTCCAATTATAGCCTCGTTTTTTGTTCAACAACCAAATTCTGTTGAGGGTTGTACGAAACTGTCAACTCTTTCTTGATACCTTCCTGAGCACATAAGTCTTTGAAGGCATTTGAGGTATACTCACCTCCATTATCAGACCTTAGTATCTTGATCTTCCTCCCTGTTTGGTTCTCCACGAGAGCCTTAAACTCTTTGAACCTACTGAAGACTTCATCTTTATTCTTCATAAAATATATCCATGTCTTCTTGGAGAAATCATCAATAAAGGTAACATAATATTCATATCCACTCAGGGATCCTATTAACATGGGCCCACATACATCTGAGTGTATGAGATCCAAATCCAAAAATTTCTTTAGATCTAGTATTGCTGCTTAGAAAATTGGTCTTAGCATATTTCCCAAGAGCACAGCCTTTGCACACCTCATGCTTATCAACCTTTATTTTAGGAAGCCCTGTTACTATTTCTTTGAGCACATTAAGTGCTCCATGGTGAAGATGAGCCATCCTCCCGTGCCACAGTTCTCTAAGCCCTTTACTGTTACTCATCAATGCATGTGCTGGTTCAAACTGTAACCGAAACAAACTACCATGCTCAACTCCAATCACTTTTGCTACCTTGGATTTCTTAGGATGGATATAAACTTTGCCTTCTTCAAAGGTCATGATGTAACCCTTGTCCTCCAAAGTAGAAATAGAGATTGAGTTCCTTGTCATTCCAGGAACATACAACATGTCCTCCACCAATAGAGGTTTTTCGGACTCCCTCTGAAACTTGACCATGCCAACACAAGTTGAATGGTACTTGGCATTGTCCCTGAGCTCAATGAAGAAATCCAACTTCTTCTCCTCCAACTTGGTGAAATATTCTCTGACTCCCATCTTGTGGCAAGAAGCCCCACTATCAATATACCAAACACTGTTGGCAATTGAACTTGAGAGACAAGTAATGAGTGAAAACTCATTCTCAAACCACGTTGAAAACTCTTCCACCTCTGTAGTAGCTGCAACTTACTTCTTCGGCTTACCCTTGTTTTTCTTATTCGGGCATTGACTAGCATAGTGACCCATCTAATGGCAAGAAAAATACTTTATCTTACTTAGGTCTTTCTTCTTCCCATCCTTGGAAGATGGCCCTTTAGCTTGCCCTTTACTGAATTTCTGCTTGCCCTTGCTTGCAAGTGCAATATTTTCTTCATCATCAACCTTCTTTGTCTGGCCCCCTCGATGGTCGCTTTCACGAATCTCTTCCTGGACGAAATCATCCCAAAGCCTTGCACTGTCAAGTAGGTGATCACGACCAACAATGTATTTGACAAACACTTCCCAGTGCTTTGAAAATCCATTTAGGGCTATCCGCACCAACTCATCTTCAATAATCATCTCTCCAACAATAGCCAACTCATCCCTGATCTGTGTCAATCTGGACAAGTAAGAGGTCACACTCTTGCCTTTGGACATCTTTGTGCTATGCAACTTGTCCTTGAGCATCATCTTACGACTTTGATAGTTGCTCTGATAGAGTTTTGTGAGCGTATCCCACATTTCTTTGGTAGTGTCTTTCCTAGATAGATGAGGAATCAAATGATCTTTTACCCCATCAAGGATAATCCTCTTAGTTTTGGCCTCCTTGATTTCATGTGAATCTAGGGCAATAGGATCATTTGCTGGAGGAGTCACTTTTGTACTAGCATAGATCCACAACCTATTCTCCTTGAGAATAGATGTAATTCGAACCTTCTACTGTAAGAAGTTAGATGCACCCTCGAGCCTATCCTCATACCGAACACTGGTTGCCATTGCAAACTAAGACCCTCGAAGAAGTTGCAAACTAAAATCTGAAGAAATTTGTGAAACAAAACTTGGCTTCTTATTCAGAGTTTAGAGCTATGATACCATATTAATTTTTATAACCCAACAACCGATTAATTGCTCAACAAATATCACATAGAATAAACTATCTGATTTGTAACAATTAATACTCTGGATTATTTAACTAAATGAACATCGAAAGCAAATTTAAAAAAACCAAACACATAAACACAGATAACACTGATATACCCAAGAAACCTCAATGCGGGGAAAAACCTGTAAAATGTTGAATCTTCTATTCAGCTTCAAGAGCAAACTTTCCTTTGAGAAATCACTTCACGAATCTTCCAATCTCAAAAGAATCTCATACTAGTTGCTACAATGATCTTACATATATAGCCGTTTTGATGAAAACATCAACTATGTAAGATAAGTGAAACTTTCCTCACACAACACACCCTAAGAGAAACATTCCTTACATGACTTGGGAAAGGAACTTTCCTTACATGACATGCAAATTGAAAGTTTCCTTACATGACACATGAGAAAGGAAACTTTTCTTACACAACTAAGACCATCCACACATAAAACCGTTCTTGGAAATAACCTCACAACTCTAAGAAACATTCTAAATACATAATAGAAAATATCCTCTTGTTGAACATCCAACATGAGCTGCACTTAAGCAACTTCCACAAACACACCTTCCGGACTACAAAAAAATCAACATCCATACATTCATCTTTTAAAATCCTCCATGTTGATTCATCCTAGGTTGGTGTCACCCATGTTCCTCCATCTTGAGACAATCCTTGACTTAGGGAATATTCCTTTAAAGTCGTTCTTCATTTATGCTTGTCTTGAGACAACTCTAATTCTTTTACTCGACATTTACCTCTTGAAAGAAAAACACGTTTAAGTTACACGAATGAAAGGATGCTAGGATCACTTGAAAAACATATCAATGCAAAATGCAAGAAGTAATTAGAATGAATTCGTTGAAAAATTTGATGAATTCTTGCATTAGAACGCATGTAAAAAGGCTTTTCATAAATTTGTCAAATGAAAATCACAAGAAAATGATCCACATCCTTGTTTAAAACCTGGATATATAAGAAAATTTGAATGAAAATCTGATTTTGTTTCACTTAAATAACACTTACTTCGTTTTTACTCCCTTCCATTTCTCTTCCAAAATTCAGAAATTTGATTGAAGATGGTGCTGTGAGCCTGAAAGATGATGAAATGAAGATAAAATCACTTCCAATCGGTATGGTTCCACTTCTCCTTTGGTTGGAATGATTGCTCTAATTAAGTCTGATAAGAATTCTACTTTGTTCCTTGAATGATGATGGAAAGTGGCTTCAATCTATTGCAATTCGTTCTTTAAGGCTGGGACAAAATCTCCTTAAATGCCCGCTACAACTCACTCTAGGTCTGATAGTAAGGTTGCTTCAATGTCTGCTACAATTCGCACCAAGGCCGCTGATAATTTCGTCCACAATCTACTTCAAAACCTGGTTAAATGTCTTCCAAGTTCGCTCAAATCAGGCCTCCCAAGTTCGCTTCAATGAGTTGATCAGAAATTCGCTCCAAATGGAAGGAGGCTGCTGAAAAATTAATGAAAATCGTCTTAATGTCCGCTGACCTACTCACCACTCCTTTTGCAGGATTTCAACATGGAAGTGGAATTCGCAAGATGTAAATACAACTTTTTCTCTCATCTTGAGCGCATGTTAGAATGGGATATGAAATTTTTTGAGTGGATGGAATTGCAAAGGGAAGAGGAAATTCCGCCTTCTTTATTGCTCTTCCTCTTTACTTAGTTAATTTGATCATATCTTTGGTCGAAAATTGAATGGTGGGAAGCAATTTCTCGTCTTTGGGCGGGATTGCACATAGGTATAGAAATTCCGACCAAACTCACTGTTTCTCCATCTTTCATGTTGAGCGCATTTTCATGATTGTAAGGAAATTTCATGATTGGAGGGCGCAATTCCTATGTTGTCAAGAAATCTCCTAGTTTGGGGTGCAAATTAGAGGTGGACAAGAAATTTGATTAGAGCACCATTGCAAGGTGTATAGAAATTTTTTTTCTTGAAGGGTGCAATTCTCTATATGTTCTTGCAATAAGTTGTTTGCTTAGGTGCAATTGAGACCCAAGGAAGGAATTCAATCCTTGGAGCGCACTTTAGATGTTGAAAAAGAATTTAATCTTTGGATGGTTTTAGACGAGCCACTAAATTGCATTCCTTGTTTTGAAAATGGATGTCCTTATTAAAATTTTCCTTTCGACCATATTGACAAATTTGACAACTTCTGCATTTTGACAACTTGATAATTTGAATTTTTTTTTTATTTTTTTATTTGCACTTTTTACATTTTGACAAATTTTTGACAATATTGAAAAACATTATACAAAATTGTCAATATTGTGCATTTTGTCCTTAACTCGTAGCCCTGAAGTTGATTCATAAATCCCGACTCCGATGATTGACCTAATCACATCCTTGATAGTAAATCTCAACTTCAAGAATCAAAACCACTACCAAACATACTAAACCTTAAACAAAGCCCTAAAGCAATGCAACTCAATAAAACAAAAAAACAAAGGGGGTCCCCATTTGCAATGGAAAGATTTGTACAAACGTCACAACATAAAACTTAGTCGGCTTTATAACACTGGAGCGGAACCGTAGTATGCTGTATAATAGCCAAACTAACTGAGTCAATTGACTTTTTCTTCTTGCTATTGTTTGTTTACATTTTCTGTTTTTTAATTTCTTTGCTATTGTTGTTATTCTTTCATGAAGTAAGTGAAATGTAACCATTGTAAACGAAATTATTAAATAGCTTTAGGCTGGGTAAAAACAAAAGCATTGAGATTTGAGTGATTAATCTAATTTGTATGATTTTCTATGAATTTGAGGGTACAACTATCTTTGATTAATGCTGATCTCTGAGCTGTGTGAAGTCGTGGGTACAATTATCTTTGATTAATACAGATCTCTGAAGTCGAAATCTTTTAAAATTATTTAAATTTTAAACTCTCTTTGATAAGATTGGACTGTTTTGCAGGTTTTTCTATTCTTCAAGTGCATGCATCTACCCAGAGTTTAAGCAGTTGGAGGCAAACGTGAGCTTGAAGGAGTCTGATGCCTGGCCAACTGAGGTATGGAGTCTATTGCAATTATTACATACGATAATATTGATTGAAGTTGTGCCATGCAAAATTTTGGACCAGAATTCCAAGGCTTTAGGACTGGAATCTGTATAGAGAATGCATTCAAAGGTTTAAGAACTGGAATATATGTAGAGAACAAGGTAGATTTGATAGCAGGCATAGATGCTCAGTGGTATTTGACTGTGTCCTTACTCCTTACTCATTGTCAATCTAATATTGAATATTATTGAGCCACTGCAGCAGGGCAGGCCCTGATTTTAGTTTTTTGTTTTCCAACGAGACATCAGGGTCTTCACTTTTTGTTTTCGCGTGAAAATATTGGGGCTGGTGCCTCCCTGGCCTAGAAGGAAACAAAACTCTTCACAACATATTAGGCTGCCCGATCAAGGAATGTCAACAACTCCATTTTCAGCAAATGATTTATAGTAGTGAGCCATCCCAACAGGATAGGGCAGTGCCCAATTTTAATTTTTTACCCCTACTTTGAAGAGAACATCAAGGCCTTTGTAGTTTGTTTATTATTAGATGAAATTATTGGGGAGTGCCCCTTCTTCCCTTGCAATAACAGTAATTCTTATCCTTCAAGGTAGCTAACTCATTACACCTCCTCCATTGGACAGCCCAATCAAGTAAGTTCAACAACTTGATTTTCTTTAAGGCTACATTATACCGAATTTTGAACTCACAGACAACAAGGCCTCTGGAGTCACAAACAATGATGTAATACTGTAGGAACTGATTTTATAACTAGAGGTTTGCAAATATTCTAGATGTATCATGCTTTCTAAATAGTGAACAGTTAAAATAGAATTTGGAATTTATAGCTGAATTTGTATGAGACTGTTTGCTAACTGCTGGATCTGTTGGTTTCTAGCCCCAAGATGCCTATGGCTTGGAAAAGCTTGCCACTGCAGAATTATTGCAAACACTACACCAAGGACTTCGGTATTGAATGTAGGACTGGGCATTTCCACCCAATTATGGTCCCTTTGGCACATGGAAGGGTGAGTTATGGAAGTGACTAACTTTGATGGTTGTGGTATGATGGATTGTGTAATAATGCTCAAATTATTGTGGTTACCTTGCCAACAGGTGGACGTGAGAAAGCACCTGCTGCTTTTTGCAGGAAGGCACTAACATCCACTCATACATTTGAGATGTGGGGTGATGGCAAGCAAACACGATCATTTACATTCATTGATGAATGTGTTGAGGACCTGAGGTACCCGAGTCATAGTTCTTTCACCATGAATATTGGACATATTCGTTCTATCTAATTTTGTGCTATCAGATATTTCTTTTGTTCTAAATGATTGTGGAAACTTCCATGGTCGCATATTTTCCAGGTTGACAAAATCAGACTTTAGAGAGCCGGTGAATATTGGTAGTGATGAAATGGTTAGCATGAATGAGATGGCTGATATAGTTTCTAGTTTTGAGGACAAAGCATTAATCACATTCCTGATCCAGAGGGAGTGCGTGGTCGGAATTCTGGCAATATATTGATAAAGGAAAAGCTGGGATGGGCTCCAACTATGAGACTGAAGGTAAAGTTCTAGATCAATCAAGCAAATAAATTTTAAGATTGTTTTGATATGCAATAAAGCAACTTGCGGGTATAAACTATTAGAAAATGCAGTTAATGCTTGCTATTTGTATTGACAGGATGGCCTTAGGATCACATTTTTCTGGATCAAGGAACAAATTGAAAAGGAAAAGGCTCAGGACATTGATCTTTCCATCTATGGATCTTCTACCCTGTTCAACTCGGTTCGGTTCGTGCTGCTGATGGCAAGGAGTGACAGAACCTTGATATTGAGAAAAATAAGTAACTTGCTATTTATTATATAAGCAGTAATGGAAGGGCATAGACAGTGGAGGAAGAAGCGGCAGTTTGAGTTGGTACTCACCTAAATATATGGAGGTGGTCAGGCCGAGAAGCAACTGTACTACTTTTCTCTCTTGTTCAATTAAGTAAGCACACTTTGGTGTGATGGTGATGACCACATAGTTTCTCTAATGTTGAAGATGACATGACTTTGACATGCAATCAATCATGCTTGGCTTAACTAGAAAATAATCTCTTGAGATGTCAAATATTATTCCGAGAGTATTTGCATTGAAGTGCCCATGCTTCCGTTCAAAGTTTTCATTTATAATATAAGGCTATTTTACATTTTAACAGTTCTGTTGCTGTTGTTTTGATTTATGCTTGGTTGCCGACTTGTCTAGCATATCTGTAACTGAGTTGAAAGTGGTGTCATCTGTTTTGATGAGTATATTTTTAAGTAGGTGTATGGAATTAATGGCATATTGCTCACATAATGGAGTCCTTGAGGAAAGTAATTTAAATTGTAATTCTCATTATATGACCCATAACAACTTTTGCTTCACTAAATTTGTAAGGTCAAAACAAAGTTCTATTTGTATGCTTTGATAATTTGTTCTAGAACATTTTCAAAATTATAACACTTCGCACACGGGTATTATGCAACTTTTATTCTTATCCTACTCATCATGCAAAATAATTACAAATTATCAATTTTGTCAAAGTACATGGTATCAACTAGAATGGAGATCTCGTGCCATTTATCTTTGTGATTGATCATAGAAGGCAGTGGCAGACGACTAGACTGAAGTTTATTCTTCTCCTACTCATCTTCTAAAACAATTACTAATTATCTTTGTGATTCATCATGGAAGGCAGTGGCAGTCAACTGGACTGGAGATTTAGTGTTGTTATTTGTGGGATTGATCATGAATGGCAATCACAGTCAACAAGAATGGAGATTTAGTGCTGGTAAACAATTTTGGGCAATAACAAAGTCAATTTTTTAGTTTTCCTGGTAAAAGCTGAGAATAAAATAAGCATTTAATACTGGTCATCATTTCTATGTGATTTTTATTTAGCCATATCAACTACACCTTTTCCCTACAACATTTTAGCCACCAAATGTCTAGAGTTGACTTAAATAATACTCTATTCCAAACATGCTGTAAGTTTCTTGTCTTGCAAAGTTTTCTAGTCTACCTTTTATTTGAGTGATCTGATCTGATCATAAGTGGAGATTATAAGATTGTAACGAACTAGTATGGTACATGCTGGAGCCTTCTTGCACTGGAAAGTTTTCTTGTTTATGTCACATTTCAGTGACTTAAGCTGATCATAAGTGAAGGTTTTAAGACTGTAGCAAAAAAATGTGCTATACTTTTGTTTGTTTCACATGAAGTAAGCTATTGGTTGCTTCCATGTTGAATGGGGTTTCAATCCAAAGATCTAAAATATGTGGTTTGAGTTTCCATCTACAATGTGGAGGGCTATGCATTAACAAGGCTTCACCATATTCTACCATTGAAAATACTATTACCTGCTGCCCTCCATGAAACTAATCACAGTAATAAACCAAATCAAAATGAAGTAAACAATACTTCCTACTACCAGTCCTCATGAAACCATTCCACATTAATAAACCAAATTAAAAGGAAACAAAAGATGCCTTAGACTCCATATGTATGAGTGTCGTGGTCAGATTTGTGCCACTAGGTGGTCTATGATGTTGGAAATATGCCTCGAATTCTCTTGACCAGTGTTCGGGTTGATCGGTGTAACTTACCTTGATGGAACAGCTTGTGGGAAGGTATCAGGCTATGGACTTTTTCCTATCGGTGTAACTCTGGCCGATGAACATGTTGCAGACAAGTATCAGGTTAGCCGGATTGAAGTTATCCCGATGACCCGACGAAGTCGGCTTCAGTCATCGGGGTAGCATCGGGTACTGAGAGCGGTCTCGGTCTGCTATATCGATACCCAATGAAGTCCTTCCTATGTCTAACAGAGCTCGGAATAGCTGGTCTTGGGTTATCCCAATGACTCGACGAAGTCAGCTTCGATCATCGGGTAGTATCGGCTATTGGGTGAACCTGTAAGGAGTTATACCGATACTCGATGGATCCACCTTGGGTCATCGGAGTGCTATCGGATATCGGAGGAGCCTGCTGGATGTTACGCCGAAACTCGATAGTCACCTTAGGCGATTGGGTTGGTATCGGCTATTGGGTGGACCTGTTCGGTGTTATGCCAATACCCGATGAAGTCGCTTTAGGTCATCAACATAACCTATCCCGATGGAACAGTTGTCGGTGTAACTCTTGCCAATGAGCCGATGAAACCATCTTCGTATGATTGGTTAACTGGTGAGCAAGTCCAGGATGATCGGATGACTATCGCTACACCACATGATAGAAATGCACGAACGTTATCCATTGTCACTTGGTGACCAAGTGGTGGAGCACAAAAAGAGATTTAGGAAGATTAGCTTATCGGGATAACATCTCAATGTTGGTTCTAATGGGCCGATGAGATCGTCTCTTAGTTATCGGAGATTGGGATAACATTTCATATGTCTTGTCGATGATCTAATGGAGTCGCCTTTGGCGATCGGGTTTCATTGGGAGATTGGAGTAACATGTTTGTGATCTGCCCGATGGCCGATGGAGTAGAGATCGACTATGGATGTGCGCTCGAACTGTAGTCCAAAAGTTAACACTTGGACACTGAAGATGGTCTTGTCGGTATATATGAAGATGAGGCGACCCGATTTCCTGGTGCATGTGGGATATTGTGTTTCTCACAAATGCAGATCAACGGTTAGACTTCCTGGTGGTTGGAGCGACTAACTGTCAGAGTGGCCAGAGGAAACATAAATGCAGTTGGACAGATGGAAGACTGTTGGATTCCACAACGGTTAGGCTTAACCGATAAATTGCAATCTTGGCTGATATATATGTTGCCAAAAATGTAACCAATACTGTGATGAGTGAGAAGCTCAGAATTACATAGAGTAGAAGGCATGGAGTGTCATTGAAGTATGATAGGAACTTCGAGATGTTTTGTCTTGCTCGATGTGTGAGGAGTGAGAGAAGTTGAACAGTGGTTGAGCAGAGTGGAGTGAAACGATAGGTCTGGGCTGATCAGAGCAGAATGAAATGACTACGAAGGAATGTAGAGAGGCTACTTTGTTGTAGTCTTGCATGACTGTAGTTTTGAGTGTTTTGCATGATGTTATAGCAGAGTTCCAAACTATGAGAATCTGAGAATGAATATCTGTAATTGCAGACTGTATCTTTATTGTAATCTGTTTGTTGTAAATAAAGTAGTCTTGTAGTTGGGTGGTGGGTTTTTTCCCTTAAGTATTTTCCTATGTAAATCTTGGTGTGATTTCTCTATGTGTTTGGATATGTGAATCATCTGTCTGTGTCATCTTAATGTGTTGCAAAGAATTTTAAAAGACATACTTGCTTAATCCCCTATTGAATTGACATTAGGAAGACGTTTCCACATTGTGTTTTCCTTACAAGTGGTATCAGATTCTGATTTTGTTTTGTTATCCTTGTTGGGTGGGGTTGTTGTTGTGTCAGTTATGGTTTCAGTGGGAGTTTAGCAGAGCATCTATTTGTCTTATTTGTAGTTTAAGATGGCGAATTCTTCTGGGCGAGTGGAGATCGAGAAATTCAATGATGCGAGTTTTGAGTTGTGGAAACTCAAGATGGAAGACTTGCTAGTTGATAGAGATCTCTGGGGTGCTGTGATTCTAAATGCAAAGCCTTCAGGCATGAGGCAAGAAGACTAGGATCTTGCAGATACAAAAGATAGAGGGTTAATCAGACTCTGTTTGGCAGACTCTGTTCTGTTGAATGCCAATGAGGAGAAGACTGCTAATCTTCTATGGAAGAAGCTTGGAGACATTTATCAGGGAAAGTCTCTGGTAAACAAGCTGTTCCTGAGGATGAAGTTATATTCCCTGAAGATGGACGAGGGTACATGTGTTGCAGATCATTTGAATTTTTTCAACATGATCATTGCTCAGTTAACCTTTGTAGGAGTCCAGATTGATGACGAGGATCAATGCATGCTTCTGTTATGTTCTTTGCCTGACTCATGGGATCATCTAGTAATGACCATTGGGAGTACAACAACCAAGCTCACAATGGAAGGTGTGGTTGCTTCATTATTGTCAGAAGAAACTTGAAGGAAATCTTCTGAGATGGTCAAGGATTCTCTCACTATTAAAGGTAAGCTAGAGGACAAGAAGTCGAAGTCCAAGTCAGAGGAAAGCTCCAAGACTCTGGGAAAGAAGTCCAAAGTGAAGTGCTGGAATTGTGGGTAGGCTAGTCACATCTAGAAGGATTACATAGAGAAGAAGAAAAGTAAGGGTTCTTTTGATTCTGTGTCCTCTCAGAATGAGGATGGAGATGCCTTCTGAGCTGCTTTGGCAAGTCAAACATCTGTTGGTGTTTGGTTCAATCACGATGCCATTAAGACTGGGTATTACAGAGAGAAGAAGAAAAGTAAGGGTTCTTCTGATTCTGGGTCCTCTCAGAATGAGGATGGAGATGCCTTCTAAGCTGCTTTGGCAAGTTAGACATCTGTCGGTGTCTGATTCAATCATGATGCCATTAAGACTGGGTACCTTGGGTCTTTGGCAGTGATGTAGATTTATCATGTATTGGTGAATTTTCTTCATGTAATTGGAGATGTTAACATCTTGAGGATTCATAAGGGCTCTTTGGTAGAGATTTGTTAATTCTTAGTTAGAATGTTTTTATGTTAGCATATACTCTTGAGATGCATTTAGATTTTTTGACATAATGTGTTTATGTTCATATAGAGCATGTAATCTCTTTGAAAGAGATGTTTTAGATCATGGTTGTCATGTTTAAGTTCCTGATTTTGTAGTTGGAATTTTGACAATGATCTTGGTTTTGTTTTTGTGTTTAGAGTACATTGATCATTTGTTTGGTACTTCATTATATTGTGGTTTTGCATTTGAAGTTTTAGCATGGGCTGATTAGCTATAGGTGCTCTTGGAAACATGGAAATGTAGATGGTGCTGAGTTGGAATGAGTAATAGGTTCAACTGAAAGGCATTCATCTATGATAACACAGTTAGCATTTAGAGGTGAAGAAAGAGTATTGTGAATGCTCTTGGTACAAAGGTTTTATTTACTTCTATGTAATGTTGACAAAAGGATCTTTTTCAATTCTGGCATTACCTATGCAGTGGGAAATTCTTGGTATGTATGTGACTGTCATTGCACTTGGAGTTTGAGACTGTAAGTAATAGGCTATATATGTGGGTGATTTGAAATTTATCTTGTTATACCATGAAGGTATGTATAGTTGGATGTACTAGCACTTACTGTGGGTGCTATTCTAGCTATGTTTGTGACTAATGTTGGTACATTTGAGTAGCCTTAGGATCGTGAGGTTTGTGTTCTGGGAGACAGAGTATGTGGTTTTATCAGTGGATAGCTTCTATGTGTGTCCGGTGACAGTGGCATGGTAGAAGGTAGATATGTCCATGAATGAGATGAGATTTCTCTGCATGTGTCTCAGTGGTGCACAAGGTAAACTATATTTCCTAATGGTTTATGATCGAGTGATATATCAACATTGATGGGTTTTTTGAGTCCATGGTTCTCAATGGTGTTGGTATGTGTTCGACATGGTAGACAGGTCCAGTGGATTCCTTGGCAAGTGGGAGATTGTTGGAAATATGCCTTGAAATCTCTTGACCAGTGTTCGAGTTGATCGGTGTAACTTACCCCGATGGAACAGCTTGTGGGAAGGTATCAAGCTATGGAATTTTTCCTATCGGTGTAACTCTAGCCAATGAACATGTTGTGGACAAGTGTTGGGTTAGCCGGATTGAAGTTATCTCGATGACCCGATGAAGTCGGCTTTGGTCATCGGGGTAGCATCCGCTACCGGGAGCAGTCTTAGTCTTCTATACCGATACCCGATGAAGTCCTTCCTATGTCTAACAGAGCTCAGAATAGCTAGTCTTGGGTTATCCCAATGGTCCTCGACGAAGTTGGCTTCGGTCATCGGGGTAGTATTTACTATTGGGTGAACTTGTTAGGAGTTATATCGATACCCAACGGATCCACCTTGGGTCATCAGAGTGCTATCGAATATCGAAGGATCCTGCTGGATGTTATGCCAAAACCCAATAGAGTCACCTTAGGCAATCGGGTTGGCATCGGCTATTGGGTGGACCTGTTCGGTTTTATGCCGATACCTGATGAAGCCGCTTTAGGTCATCGACATAACCTATCCTGATGGAATAGTTGTCAGTGTAACTCTTGCCGATGAGCCGATTAAACCATCTTCATGTGATCGGTTAACTGGTGAGAAAGTCTGGGATGATCAGATGACTGTCGCTACATCGCATGATGAAAATGTATGAACATTATCCATTGTGGTTTGGTGACCAAGTGATGGAGCATAAAAGGAGATTAAGGAAGATCGACTTATCGGGATAACATCTCAATGTTGGTTCCAATGGGCCAATGAGATTGTCTCTTGGTTATCAGAGATCGGGGTAACATTTCATATGTCTTGCCGATGACCTGATGGAGTCGCCTTCGGTGATCGGGTTTCATTAGGAGATCGGAGTAACATGTTTGTGATCTACCCAATTGTCGATGGAGTAGAGATCGACTGCAGATGTGCGCTCGAACTGGAGTCCAAAAGGTTAACACTTGCACACTAAAGATGGTCTTGTCGGTATATATGAAGATGAAGCGACCTGATTTCCTGGTGCATGTGGGATATTGTGTTTCTCACGAATGAAAACCGACGGTTATACTTCCTGGTGGTTGGAGCAACTAACTGTCAAAGTGGCTAGAGGAAACCAAAATGCAGTTGGACGAATGGAAGACCGTTGGATTCTACAACGGTTATACTTAACCGATACATTGCAATCTTGGTTGATATATATGTTGCCAGAAATGTAACCGATACTGTGATGAGTGAGAAGCTCAGAATTGCACAGAGCAGAAGGCATGGAGTGTCATTGAAGTATGATAGGAACTCTGAGATGTTTTGTCTTGCTCGATGTGTGAGGAGTGAGAGAAGTTGAACAGTGGTTGAGCATAGTAGAGTGAAACGATAGGTCTGGGCTGATCATAGTAGAACGAAATGACTACGAAGGAATGCAGAGAGGCTACTTTGTTGTAGTCTTGCATGACTATAGTTTTGAGTGTTCTGCATGATGTTATAGCAGAGTTCCAAACTATGAGAATCTGAGAACGAATATCTGTAATTGCAGATTGTATCTTTATTGTAATCTGTTTGCTATAAATAAAGTAGTCTTGCAGTTGGGTGGTGGGTTTTTTCCCGTGAGGGTTTTCCCACGTAAATCTTGGTGTGATTTCTCTGTGTGTTTGTATATGTGAATCATCTATCTGTGTCGTCTTAATGTGTTGCAAAGAATTTTAAAAGACATACTTGCTTAATCCCCTATTGAATTGATGTTAGGAAGACGTTTCCGCACTGTGTTTTCCTTACATATGATTCAAATAGTCTATTGGTTTGTTGGAACTGGATTCACTTTGAGAGGGGGGGGTGAATCAGAGTGAAGAAAAATTTCACAAGAAAACAAACTTGAGACATATGTAAGACTTTTAATCACAATACATGAGTGAAATGAATTGAACATGTGAGAGCAACTGAAGCACTTACTCAAATAAATAATTCATCTTAAGAGCATTTAATAAAATTGTTCAAAAGAATTTACTGAACAATTTGTTTATGCTTTATTGACATAACATGTTCATTGCAAACTTATAATCATTAGTCAAACTGACCAAGAAAATTTTAGCAATAGAAAGGTACAAATTGAACTGAATGATCAACTCAAAGAAATTAAGTATCAGAGCTTGACATATTGCATGAACATATAAGATAAATAGAGAGAGACAAATGACAATGCATAACACCAAGATTTCCTGAGTGGAAAAACCCTCATGGGGTATTAAAAACCACTCGAACCTGTCTTCTTTTATTCAATCTCAAATCTTCAGCACTTTACAATGGTGGAGTATAACCCTACACCTCAAATCAACTTCCTTCACAAACACCAATATCAAGAAATGTACTCAACAATGATCTTACAACTGCATTATATGTGCAGTCCTAACATCACCGTTGAATACAATTAAAGTATGATTTTTAATAATCTCATTTCAATACCATTGAATAAAAAAATCCGCAATAATGCCTCTAACTGAAATAATGTTCTCTGTTATCAGAACCAGAGACAATACAAACTTGTTCTCTTTTTTCAATCTTTTAATTAAGATAGAACGGTAAATGCTTCTTAAACTAAGGAAGAAATCCGAAGCAACGGAGAAGTTTAAAATTTTCAAAGCTATGGTTGAGACCAAGACATGATTGAAGTTGAAGTGTCTGAGATCTGACAGAGGTGGAGAATTCACTTCTGGTGAGTTTAATGCATATGGTGAAGAGCATGGAGTTAAGGGATAGTTATCTGCTACTAAAATGCCACGATAAAATGGAATTGTGGAGAGGAAGAATATAACAGTTCAAGAAGCTGCTAGAACCATGATGATTGAAGGAAATGTGTTGCATGTGTATTGGAGAGAAGCCATGAGTACTGCAATATACACTCTTAACTGGGTGAGCATGAAAGGTGATACTTGTAAGACCCCTTCTGACTTATAGTTTGGTCATTCTCCTATTGTTAGATATTTCACAATTTTTGGAAGTAAATGCTACATTAAAAGAGATGAAGATCTAGGAAAATTTGATGCTAGATGTGATGAAGGAATATTTCTTCGTTATTCTACTAAGAGTAAATCCTACTGGTGTTATAACAAAAGACTGAGAAAAAATGTTGAAAGTGCTAATGTGAAGGTCGATGAAGGAAATATGAGATAGGTGAGACCTTGCGGATGTGATTCAGATGATGAAGATGTTAATGCAAATAAAGGAAAGCCATGCTGAATGCGAATAAAGTTCAGATTGATCCGGAAAAGATAGAGAATCAAGGAGATTGTACAAATGCTAATGTTGAAGAAAGAATTTAAGAACCGAAAAATCAAGCTAATCGTAAAACTCCAAAGTATGTGAGATTGAATCATTTAAAGAATTAGATTATTGGTGATAAGAGTAAAGGTGTGATGAATAGGAGAAGAATTGTAGAAGAAATTTGTCTGATTTCTAAGATCAAGCCTAAAAAAGTTGATGAAGCATGTAAAGATGAAAACTGGATTAAAGCTAGGGAAGAAGAATTAAATAAGACTGAGAAGAATGAGACTTGGGAACTTGTTCCTAGACCTAAGGATAGAAATTTAATTGGTACTGTAGTCACATAAATCTATCCATTTTAATTAAATGAATATTTGCTACTTATTTGATTAAAAATCCACTAGCCATCAGTTAATTAAATTAATATTTAATTAATTCTTCTTCAAACATTCTCCTATTAATTAAATAAATTATTCAATTTATTTTAATTAATTCATTAAACCAAACTCACAATCAATTAAATGAATAAATCCTATTTATTTCATTTAACCCTTTTCATCTTTTAAATAAATTAAATAAAACATTTATTTAAATCATTTATCCCCCCCAATTGCATTTTCCTACAAATGCAACTTGCACCTATTTATTAACATAAATGAATTTTATTTTAATAAAAATCCTATTTTCTCTCAACCACCAAACCCACTTGCAATCCTAACCCCCTTCTAGATTCTTCTAAACCCTTCCTAATTAACCTAATCCATCCCCTAAATATTGTCACATTCCTAAGCAAATTAGAGTCATAAAAAACAATTAATGCTTTGTGTGTTCAACAATTTAACCTCCAAAGTCTTCCAAACCACTAATGGCTCTTACATGACCATTTATGGTTAAATCCACTTGCACCCATGGTTAGGGACTTTGACCCCTAACTCAACCCTCATGTGACTCATGTGTCTCCTCAAGCATTTGTTGCTTTGACCATGGTTATCCCTTTAACCTTTTCACAAGAGTTTGTCCATTGGATAAAAGCATTATCCTTTGGATAATAAATTTATTCACTCAACCCAACCATTGACCTTAACTCCCAAGTTAACCCTCAGGTCATGTCAAGCATTTAATGCTTCTTCCCTCTCCTCTCAACCCCTCTCATGTTGACACTTGTCATCTTGGGATTGGGTTGAAAGCCCTCACATGGATTGAATATCATTCAATCTCGACCCTTGTTGAGATTACTCAATCTCAACCATCCATTGCTCCATTTTTCCTATAAATAGAGCTCACATTCCTCATCAAATCCTCAAGCATTTAGCATTCGTAGTCATAATCCTGAAAACTTGTATGCATCTAAGTTATAGAGAATTTTAGAGAGCATTTAGCATATTTTAGTCATATTCACTCTTTTGGTTAAAATTAACAAATAGCATTTAGATAACTCATCTTTTTTTGGTTATTAAGCTTGCATTTGCATACTTTTCTTAATCATCTACAATCTTGAACCTCCATAAGGCATCCATAATGCAAAAAGCTGCTGAGAGCTACACTAATTTGGAACTTGGAGGGAGAGGAGAGGAACAAGGGAGAAGGAGCTAAGAGCATGTTAAAAGGCATTTGGAGATGCCTTGTTGTATTTACTTCCATATTTAAATATTTTATCATGTTTTTAGTGTCTCTTTTGATATGCCTGCTTAGACTTCCTTTTGGTTGATTAACACTAACTTTGATCCTTGTTTCTTGTTGTTTTTGTGTGTTATACGACCACAGGTTTTAGTCTAACCTTTTGTGTATTTTGCAGTGCATCAGGTACTAAATGGGATTTTTAGAATAAGATTAATGAACAGGGTGAAGTTGTTAGATACAAAGCTAAACTTGTGTGTAAAGGATACTCTCAAGAAGAAGGAATTGATTATGAGGAGAATTCTGCTTGGGTAGCTATAATTGAAGCTGTTAGATTATTTCTTGCTTATGCTATCATAAAGATTTTAAAATTTATCAGATGGATGTCAAATGTGCCTTTCTAAATGGTGAATTGGAAGATGAAGTCAACATCGAGCAACCAAATGGATTCTTACTGACAAATGAAAAAGACATTGTTTGCAAGTTAAAGAAAGCATTGTATGGACTGAAGCAAGCCCCTAGAGCCTGGTATGCCAGATTGGATAATTATTTGATGAATCTTCAATTCAATAAAGGTACCGTTGACAGTATTTTGTATTTCAAGATTGATCAGAATAACATTTTGATTGTTGAAGTCATTGTTGATGATATTATTTTTTAAGGAAATGATTTCTTATGTAAGAAATTTGTTGGAGATATGCATAATGAATTTGAGATGTCTATGATTGGTGAAATGAAATTCTTTCTGGGATTGAAAATTACTTAGTTGGATAAATGTATCTTTATATCTTAGAGTATGTGAAGGAATTGTTAAAGAAATTTGGTTTGGATGACTCAAAGCTTGTTGGTACACCTATGATGATTGGATGCAAGTTGACAAAATATGATGAATCTCTGAAAGCTAATCAAACCAAATATAGTTCCATGACTGGTGGATTATTGTATTTGACACAAACTAGACCACATATAATGAATGTTGTATGTCTTGCTACTAGATTTCAAGATGATCCTAAAGAATCTCATGTAATTTCTATTAAACGGATATTCAAATATTTGAAAGGGACAGTTGATTTTGGTTAATGCTATCCTATGCATGATGACTTTACTTTGAATTCTTATATAGATATTGATTGGGCAGGTGATGTTGATTACTGAAAAAGTACTACAGGTTGTGCATTCTTTTTTGGTAAGAAGTTGGTGTCATGGGCAAGTAAGAAGAAAAATGCTATATCATTATCTACCGTAGAGGCTAAATACATTTCTATTGCTAGCAATTGTATTCAGGTAATTTGGATGAAACAAATGTTGAAGGATATGTGAGTTATTTATGATAAGCCTATTGCTATATACTGTGATAATTCAAGTGCTATCAATATCTCTAAGAATCATGTACTACATTCCAAGAAAAAGAATGTATAGATCAAGTATCATTTCTTGAGAGAGAAGGTGAATGGGGAAGAATTTAGACTGGAGTATGTGTCTAAAAAGGAACATATTGTAGACATCTTTATGAAGCCTTTGCCTAAAGATAGTTTTGAGTATCTTTGGGAGAAGTTAGGGATGATTTACCCTCCCGATGAGAACTAAGATGCATGAATTTGCATCAGTATAGTGAGCTTCACAAAAATATCTTGTGATCCGGATGGATGAGTGGTGGCTGCTACTCAAAGGGAGTAGTCCGTGTTATGATTCAGATGTTCTGAATTGTGTGCTAATTCTAAGAGGGAGAGAGAATTCATATTTTTGCACCTTTGTCATTGATGTCAAAGGGGGAGAGAAGCATGTGAAAAACCCTAAATCTATTTAGGGGAGATAAGAAATATATCAGATATTTGTGATTTGAGTTGTTTATCTTAGGGGGAGTTGATTCTTTGCATTGATTGTTTTTCACATTTCATATGTTGCCATCAATGCCAAAGGGGGATATTATCGGGAGATTGTTGGATATTGGCTGATATGTTGTCACTGATGTCAATATATGTGAAGTCAATATGTGTTTTTGTGTTGTAGTCATATTGGTTGAGTTGGTTTAGCTTGTATGTTGCAGATGAGCTTATGCGGTTTAATGGGTTTCCAGACACTTATCTCTAGTTGATTCAGCTGAATTTTTAGAGGTCCGCATGATGATTTGATTGAGTTATGTGATCAAGTATTGAGGTTTGTTGTTCAGTATTGGTAGTGTTGGTGAATCCATATGTTGTGCTCCAGAATTGCAACATCTTTTGTTACAGATGTGTAGGATGTGTCTTGGACATTAGTGTGTGTCCTTAGTTCAAGTGGTTCATGATTTGGAAATCCACAAGCAAATATTTTTCGGTTGTTAGTTTGTTGTGTTGATGTTCTTGAGGTTTGATATAAAGATGATGATGATTCTTGTAATACGAGTTGTGGCAGTTGTTGCGGTATGATTCACGTTGCTTGTGAATCTTCTTAGATTGTGTGCTATGCATATTGGTGGTCTGCATTGATCCTTGTGGGCGTTATTGAAGATTTTCGTAATCCGATAATGTTCTTTGTGTTATGCAACATTTGTCGTGGTGTAGTGTGTTGCAGATGATCGAGGGATAATTCTTGTAGGTGTTTCATATTTGTGATGGTTGTTTACATCTAGACTATATGTCTTAAGCTGACATTGTTTTGTTCTGCATGCATTATTGTAGCGTGTATGATTATATTTTTTAATATGTAGCATGTGGTGAGCCAACCTTGCAATATAGGTTGATGACTTGTATAAATATATGTAATAATCATTGTGAGAGTATCTACGTGGTATCTGTGAGTGAATTAGAATTTGTGTGATTGAATAAGTATGCGAACAAGTGATTTGATCCTTCGGTAGTGTGAAGAAGTGTGTTGGAGAGCATATCAGATAGCGAGTTTAACCAAAACTGTACTCAGGCATGTGGAGATTCTATTTCATCAGTTCATGATTTTGTGGATGTAATTCGAATGATTGTGTACGTCAGTGAGACTTCCTGTAAGGTAGTTAGCCTTCCCTAAGGGTTGTAGCCCTCCCGGTTTTTGTAATTTGTGCAGTGAGCTCTAGGTTGTGTGATGGAATGCATGTGCATTACCCAATGTAATATTTCACTTACCTCTAAAAGTGTATTATCTCATTGTGGGTAGGTTCCCACCATGGTTTTTCCCTTAGCTGGGTTTTCCATGTCAAAATTCTTGGTGTTATGTGTGTTATTGATGTGGTGTTGTATTTATTCTTTAACTGTTCATTATCAGATCCGTGTTTTGGTTGAAGTTGTATAATTTTTAGAGAAAACTGATTCACCCCCTATCAGTTTGCTACATTGTGGCAAACATGTACATGACATAAAAAATAGAGATTGGGTACAAATCAAACCTAGATAAATGATGAGGAAAATATACACTAAAGTAGGGGCACAAACATAAGGTGTGAGTTGGCCTGGTGACAATTTCCAATGCTACATTTAGCCCCCACTTTAACAAGAGTAGGAGCCTATTCAAATACTTGCAGCAAAGTAGATGAAAGAGATGATAGAGAGGAGCAATTAGGAGCACAATTACAAGGAGTTTAAGACATAAGAAATAAACCTCACAATAAGGTTGATGATTGTATCAATTATCAATTCCCATTGATCACCTGTGATGCTAGTTAGGGTTTTGACTTCTTTGTTCTTAACTGTTCTCTTCACCAAAATGGGTCCAACATCACAAAGACTAGGAATAATTGATATTGCTTCATTCAAAATTGGATAGGGTTTTTCCAACATCATATGACCATCCATAATATTATTCAAAAGAAATTTGATCAAATCCTCATTTGCAAACCATGAAAACTTGCTCCAAATATCCAAACCTTGGTGCCCTAATTCTCTGATTTTCTGTGAATCTTCATTTGATAGGGAACTTTCCAAAATTTTAATTTTCTCATGATCATATTCTTACAAAAGTACATAATCCAATTTTTGAGTATTTCTACTACTAGGTTCTCTCGCAACTAACTTCTTAGGATCCATAGAAAAAGATGTAAAGAAAAATACCTTTTCATGCTAACCCTGCTCTAAATTTTGTTCTTCTCTTCAACAACTCTGCTCTTTAGAATCTTCAAAACATAATGCAAAAATGATCTCGAAAAGTAGATGTTTAATATGTTTTATACACTTAAGGTACTGCCGCCAAAAACTGTCTTGTCAAAATGATGTCAACTAGATCTTGTGCTTCTACATACACACTCTATCGAAGCATGAACAACGCCAACATCCCAATATCAACATCAACATGTCAAGCCACAACATGTAACTCCTTCACAAGAGGGGGAAACATATAGGTTTTCTTTGATACTCCCCCTAAGCCAAAGCTACCAGATCAATTTTTGAAAGAAGAAGCACCTATACCGAATTCACATGTAGCAAAATTAGTCACTTCCTTCTTTTTCCATACCATAGCATTCTTCTTCTTAGGTTCATTTGATTTTACCAGAGCATTTAGGTTCTTGCATTTTTTAGTAAAATATCCATACTTTTTGCGATTGTAACACTTTATATTCCTCTGTCCTAAATTCATCGGAGTTTTTTTAGATCTACACTAATTACCTCTATGACCAAATCCATAACATATGTGACAATAACCTTGAAAGAGCTTATTCATAATTGATCCATTTATTCCATTCACAAACGGCTTATAGCTTCTATTCATGACTTGATTACCGCAGTTATTAACCTTGTGTCCAAAACCTTTACAATTAAAGCATTAAGTATTTCGATTTACTTTGCACTTGCATTCTACAATTTTATGTCTAAAATGTAAGGAAGTTAAGTAGTGGAACAACTTCCTTCACTAACCTTGAGAGGAGGGTAATGCAAAAGCTTTTATAGATTGTTACAATGGTTATAGAAACTTAACAAAAATAGACATAATAACATGCATACCATAACGATTTACGTGGGGAAAACCCTTTCAGGAGAAAAAACCCACACTCCAAAAGCAACTCAATATATTATTCAACAATCAATAACATATTACAATATACTTGTAGAGAAAGCTCTTCACAAGAGTAGCACTAATTAGAGATTCAAAGGTAACTCAATAGCCATAAGACTCTTACACACAACATGCTCTCTAGATGACCCAAAATGTCATTTTCAATCGATTAAAGCCTTGCAACTACCCAATCATATTTTTCCCACCCAAAAATATTTTTTCAGTATAAAGGCATGGTATATATGTACATTTGGTGGTGGAAAAAGAAGACGACCCTTGAAGCCACTAATATGGTGGTTGAAATTTTAGTTCTTCATTGTCATCACACCATATCCTATATTTCCAATGTATTTCACATGCTCTTCCTTGGCATACATGCACCAACTACTCCATCAATATTAGTATAGGATTATGAATTTATCAAATTAAATGTTGCGAATTGAAGATGTTATGTTGACCTACAAAGATTTCACATGTTCTAGTCTAGGTAGGGTTTCTAGTGGTTCATCATTTTACCTTTGATTGATATGATTAATTCGACCATGTGGGAACTATACATATGAACATGAAATTTTGAATAGTCCTCTATACTAAGTACCATATTGATTTGAGGAAGCACAAAAGTTTAAGTGTTTTCTACACATTTTATCCTAATACATTTTTTGGTTGCATAATATAAATTAATTATTTCTATTATAGTGATCTTTGTGATATGATCTTTTCTCTAAGATGACCAGTTTGTTATATTGAATACCTAGTTTATGTTAGTCTATATTTATGCAATATTATAAACCTTTCATGAATGGTAAGGAGGATACTTTTCATAAGAGATTACTAAGTAGAACTATGTACGATCAAAGCACAAAGCAATGGTACTTGTTTTGAACCCTTAAAATATCAACATGAAGTGAAGGTATTACTTTGGCTTTGTATTTCCTTAAATTGACACCAATCAATTTGTAGAAACTCTTTTATCACTGTCATTCTTTATAAGCTATAATATAAACTATAATACAAAAAACACAATCATAAGAATTATTTTTGATGAATTCATAACTGTTCTTTTATTTATATTAAATAATATATATATATTTTTTTATAAAAGTGGATAGAACCACTGAACTATATTAAATTTTAAAAGTTTTTTACAGTGTCTGGTTCAAAAAGCACTGGAGGGAAAGAACTAGTAAGAAAACCCTTCAGTATTGCTTAAGTAACACAAGCCTATTCTACCCAATACCCAATGCCCATTGGCATAGTACATAAAAAAACCCATCCCAATTACATAAGCCGCATTAGATATAAAGGAAGCCGCCAACAGAAGCATATAGAAGGAAGATTAAAGTATGATCACCGAAGGATGCATATCCATTGCTGCCAAAAAAACATCAGTCTGAACCACCCCTGTCTATGAAACACAATTCTCCAAACCACTGGTTAGAATGATACCACATAGCAGAAATGAAACCATAATCAGAGACCCTGTCAAAATAAACATTGTGATCAAGCATAGCAGTAAATAATATTACACACAGTGAATAAAATAAATAATTTTGAATTCATATTATATGATATGAATTTTGCAATATCAATTTGATAGAAGCTGGCATAAGTAGATGAAAGCCTCCCCAAGCGTCTCCACCTCTCCTTTCACAACCCGTCCTCTTTCCACTTTATATGAAGGGATTGTGCCTATTCTGACCTCTGCTGTATCCCAATCTGCAGGGTTTATGATACCTGTACTGTTCAAAACTGAAAATAATCGCCATGTCGTCATGCCTGCTCTCACCAGCCGCGTTGCGCTTATTGTCATCATACTTCCTCTGCTTCTTGCCGACTCCTCTTGTGAAGAGAATGCTGAAGGGAATGCCTTTATTTGATATTTCTGTGTTCTGTGCAACCTGGATCTTTGTGAGAATAGAGCTATCCATAACCATTTACCCTTCTTCACCTCCATGGAGCATATTTCTTCCGTATCACCCATTAACGCCAATTTCATTTTTGGAGATTTACAAGTTACAACAAAACGTACCAGAATTCCGTGGGCATTTGAATTGATATCCTGATTATCATCCCATTCAGACACAGAGAGATTGGGAAAGGCACAGTTTACAAGTGAACCGGCGGCAGAGACTGCCCGCGTACATATTACAATTTCATCTGGCCATTTCTGAAAATTGCATGCACAACATTCAGTCAACTGAAAATAACTAGAATTCTAAATGCTTATAAATATTATTACCTTCATGCTTTGAATGCAACCTTCGACAGCTGATCTGCTGATTGCTGTGAGTTTCACAATCCTCAATCTTTCCATGCGCTCCAAACTTTCTATGCCCGCTTCCTCCCACATCGTTTCTGCTGTCAGCTCCTCCAACGCTCTGCAATGTTCCAAACCTTGTATTTTCTTAACTCCGTAGCAGCCTTTAAGCTCAAATACACGGAGAGAAGCTAATTGCACAAAACTGGGAAGCTCATCCAGCTCGGGGCACCCAGTTATAATCAGCCACTGAAGCCTTACCAGATCACCAACACCGCTTATACTCCTCAGCATTTTACTCTCCGACAATCTTATGTTCTTCACTGTACTTGGTAGAACTTGTATTTCCGTTAGATGTTTATTATATTCAATGAAGATAGTCTCAAGGCCTGGACAACAGTCCTGATGGATTGAAATCTTGGGCAGTTCTGTTTTAAACAAATTTATGAGCTTAAGGTTGCAGAGAGAAGAAACAAACGATCCTGCCTGGAGATCCAATTGGCGAATTGGGCACCCATGAATGTAAAGTGTTTGAAGATTATTCAGTTGCCTAACTGATTTTGGTAAAGATTCCACTCCTGAATTCATTATCATTAAAGACTGTAAGAGGCTGAGATTCCCCAGAGAGTCTGGTATAAATTGCAGCTTGGGACAATTCTCCATCACAAGAGCAGTCAAGGAGGACAAATCTCCCAGAAATGTCGGCAAACATGTGAGCAACTCACTCCCGATCATCAATACTTGCAACTTTTTCAGGTGATTGATGTGATGAGGCACCTCTTTCAATTGTTGGCAGACAGAAAGGTTCAAGTACTCAAGCTTTGTCATGTTTTCTAGAATGTCCGACTCCAAGGTGAGATTAGAACATCCCTGTAAGCTGAGGTGTTGCAGGAGTGTGAGCTCCTTACAAGAGACAGGCAGCCTCCTCAAATTCTCACTATCGGACAAATCAAGATGCCTCAGGTTTCTCAAGAGGCCAAAATCTCTGGGTAGCGATGATAGCTGTCGACAACCCGATAACTCCAGGTGCTCCAACGATTGGAGAAGGCAAAATTCTTTAGGCAGACTCCCCATCCGGTTCCAAAACATGTTTCTCAGGACTATCTTTTTCAAATGTTTGAGACTTCCTATTGACTTTGGAAATCTTTGGAAATTATCACATTGAGAAATAACCAATTCTCTTAACTGCACAGGAGCCTGCAATAAAACACATCAAGTGGGTAGGGTTTTCGCTGTGCTGAGTTACGTGATAAGTGAATGAAATTGACTTATATTTAAAGAGTTGAATTTGATTAAACATCATATTATATAATTATAAAAAATAGTTAAATAAAACTTTTAAACAGTTGAAAAAAATACTTACATCACTGTCAGCTACCCACAGTTCTTCTAGCTGATGGTTTGAAAACGGGTTTTCATAGAATTCTAACACCCTCAAATTTTTCAATGAACCCAGTGAATCCAGATTGTTCCGCTCAATGTCAAACCAGCGGAGCCATATCAGATCTTTAGATATATCAGCAATCACTTGATTATAGTAATTTCCTCTGACATGAAAAATTTTTATTCCAAGCAAAGAGGGTGTGAGAGTATAATATCCTCTGTTTGTGTTAATTGTGATCTTCCTGCCCCGGGAACATAGAGGAAAGCCCTCCACTTGCCTTGTGGATCCAGTTGTTGTGGTCATTATTCCTCGAATTCCAATTCTCTGTTAAATATAAAAATGAATCAATCAATAAATAAATTATTGTAAATTTATGTGAGACAAGAATCAAACAAATACAAATAGACAAAGAATGTAATAATTTGTTTTACCTGTGCTTCATTTTCAACATTAATAATCTGTTCGGTAGACCAAACACGGTAGGGTGATTGATGATTTGCAATTTCCCTTCCTAAATCTCTTAAATGGTCGTGCATTCTTATGCAGTCATCATCACCAAGCTCAATAAAACACTTATTAATAAGTCTTTCACAATTATGCAAACCATTCCACCCTGATCCATCCCAAGCAGCAACACCTAACTTTTTTGTCTCTCCAATGAAAAAACATGCAGTATCCAAAAACATCTGCTTTTCTTCATCATCTAGGGCATCATAACTTATTTTCAATCTATCTTTAATATCTTTGTGTAATATTTTGTAGATCTTATTCAATTCACTTTTCCAATAATCTCTGTTTGAATTACCGTATAATTGTGCTCCAAAAATCTTTAAAGATAATGGTAATCCATTGCAAACATTTAAAAAAAATTGAACCAAATCTTCAAACTGTTGCGGTGGAGAAGGCTTCAAGAAAGCATGCCAACAAAATAGTTGCTTGGCATGAGGTGGATCTAATAATTTCATTTTATAAATAGATGAGATGCCCCAATGTTGAAGGACTTCAAGTTCTCTTGTAGTAACTAGAATCAAACTACCCCATCCAAGACTGTCCTTATTGGGTACGAGAGCATCTAATTGATCTTCATTATTGACATCATCTAGAACGATGAGCACCCGAACAGATCTCA
Source organism: Cryptomeria japonica (assembly GCF_030272615.1). Taxonomy (NCBI): domain Eukaryota; kingdom Viridiplantae; phylum Streptophyta; class Pinopsida; order Cupressales; family Cupressaceae; genus Cryptomeria; species Cryptomeria japonica. The sequence continues at coordinate 16,919,585 of NC_081411.1, forward strand.
AGCGGTTGGCAAGAATTCCCTTCCCTTCTTCTACATTATCAATTGATAGACCTTGGAGACCGAGGTCCTCTAAAAGCTTTTTCTGTTTATTGTGCAACACATTATTTGAAGCGGCATCCCTGACATCTAAGAGAAAACTAGACTTTTCCATAGTTGTATATTTATTGTTATATAATTGTTTAGCAAGAGTGGTTTTGCCAGAACCACCCATGCCCCAAATTCCCACAATTTGCACAGGGGGAGAGCTTTCTGCAGATTGAAGCATTTTCCTCTCGAAATCCATCACAGTCTCTTCTAGACCAATCGGATGTTTGGAAACCACAAATGGCACATTTTTTATTATTTTCAACACACGATTGACAATATTTTTGAGCAGGCTTCCCTCATCCCTGAACATACATAACAACGACAAAACGAAACAGAACTCATCACTGAACATATAGAACAACAGCAAAAACGAAACAGAACAAACATTGCTTTAGTGTGACATGTCTAGTGAAAGTTGAGATCAGTAAAAATGCACCAAATGTAGAAGATGGTAGGAAAATGTTTTAATTGCAGCAGGTAAGAGTTTGGTACTCACTCTTCATTATGAATGATGCTACCAACAGTATCTGAAACATTGTTGAGCGCGTTCTTCCACTCCTGAAGCTTTTCTGAGGTATACCTACCCTTCTTTTTGTGCTCTGAAAATGCCTCAGCGTAGACTCCTTTCGCATGTCGGACGTCACCAGGCTGAATATGGTAGAAAATAGGAATAATTTGAGTGCCCGTCTTGAGCATAAATGAAAGTTCTGCCAAACACCATGGGGATTGTGCATAACTCTTGGAAAATATGGCTATATGAAGCAAAGCACTGTGCATTGCTCCTTCTATTTCTGCAGGCAATAAATCCCCCAATTCGAGCTCTTCTTTATCAAGAAAAACCCTTAATCCCATGCCAGTGAGGGTTTTATAGAGATCGGTGGCGAGTCCCTCCTTCACATCAGGGCCACGATGATTAATAAATATATCATAGGGCAGCTTTCTTTCGGGCATTTTGGATCTACTAGAATTAGAAGGAGATGATGTAACTTGTTCAAAGGTATGTGTGGTGGATGGAGATGGTGTGATCCCTTGACAATCACTTCTAACCCCAATACTAGAGGTAGATGTAAAAGGCGCAGAACGGGATTGAGTTGAACAAAGAGAAAGTAAGAAAGAAAACCAGCTAAAACAGGATGAAAACAGAGTTCCCACCGAGGTTGTAGCAGAAGTAGATGGAGAGGAAACAATTTCTTCAGATGCATTTGTTTGCTCATTCTCTGGTTGACATCCAGTATTACAGCTAGAAGCAGAAGTAGATGCCATGGAGCTGGACCTGAACTTTGACAGGAAGAAACAATAAGAAAATAAAATGGATTACAAAAAGCCGTGTTATTGAGGAGGTTAAGTGCTAAGTATTTGTAAGAGGAGGGAGTAATGATTGAGCGGCTAAAACAAGAGGAGAGCTGTCCAACCGTAAAAGCGTGGGAAGAAACCTTAAAATCGCTTGACGTGGTTTGCCTGGGAAAAACGCGGGAGGAATCCATCACGATCATGGAGGACATCATCACACAAGTCTTGATTACTTGCGATGAAATGAAAGCAAAATAAAATGTAACTATTCAGCTTTATCTTTATCTCGTTCACTCTGGTCGATACGCTTGTTGACACATATATGTCTGTCGACGCGATGGAAAGGAGTGTAAGGAATCCCGTGCGACCATAATGATCAGAGTGTGCCCCATAGCACAGGTGTTTGCTCACTTAAAATAATTAATGATACAACGGAATCAGTGTGTTCAGATTTTCACTTTATTTCGTCCCCAGACATCTTTACGGTTGTTTACATTTGTATTTTCGTATACACATCTCAAAATTACATTCCCTACTTGTAATTTAATATACACATCTCAAAATCACATTCTCTCCATATATATTGAATTTCTTTATATAAATGCCACAATTTATCATTTTTTTTTAAAAAGAAATTTGCTTAAATGTCACAATGTATCTTTTTTTTTTTAAAGAGTTTTGCTTTAGTCTTGTAAGGTCTATGGTAGCTTTGAATATTTTTCATTAAAATATATGATTTTTTTTTTTTTTTTTCATGTTTTTATTTACATTTTATGATATTTAGATTGTCCACTTTAATTCCTTTTCTTGGTTCTGAAGTTATCTTATTTTTTCATTGATTTAGTTAATTTATGTTTTCATTTATTAGTTAATTTATGTCTTCATTTATTAAGTTAATTTATCTATTATTCAACTTTTGATTCTCTTTTCTTGTTTGTCCACTTTGATGACATGGAATGCAATCCTAAACAATATGAAAAAAAATTGTTCACATAATTTATACACATACAAAGAAGGAAAATGGTGTTGTTTATAGGGGTTTACCTAGGTCCAATCTAAAATTGGAATTAACCCTATAATTGAATTGAAAGCTCTAAAGTAAAATGCTAAATAGTATACCTCAAGCTTGTTGAAGTTGATGATGCAATGCTCTTTGAATGTAATTACAAGTATTGATGCAATAATATGGCATGACATAACAATACATAAATGAATCCCTCATAAACACATTCTTGCATGAAGATTGTTGTAATTTTTTGCTCTATAATGCTTAGATGTAAAAATGTTTGAAGGATATGATGGGATAAAATGTTGCCTTGATACTTAATAACATGGATGGAAACTAAAAACTTGTGATATGAAAATAAATGAAATAATTCTCTCATACAACGTTCTCAAGGTATTTCATAAATTTGGCCAACCTCCTTTGGTCGTATTGAGGCATTGGGATTGGGAACCAACTAGCGGGAACTAGGCACTAGTATATTCATAATTGGGCCCTGTTTTAAGGGACAAAGAAGCCCCAAGTGCCCTTGTCTAGGACAAGGGTGACACAAACTCCATTTTCCACCCAAAAATATTGAATAAGCTGTGGAGAAGGTGCACTTAGTTCATAATAGAGGTTTTGATCACCATGCAGACATATGACACCAGTTTAGTAGCACAAAGGCTAGATATAGGCTTAGATAAGAGTTATGAAAAAGAACACTAAGGAAAGGGCACAAAAGTAGTGTAAAATTGTATAAGGTTACAATTTACAATGCTACATTTAGACCCCACTTTAATATGAGTATAAGTCTACACTCATATTTATGACAAAGGAGAGAGAGAGAGAGAGAGGTCATCATTAAGCTCAAGGGTAAAAAATACCAAGATAGGGATCTTAATTCACACAATCACATGCAAAGACACCTAAAACAAAACAAAAATAAATAAGAAGGAAAAAAAGACAAACAAAGAGTTGGGTATCTTATTCTTTTGCGACATAGTCCTTGGAGACGCTATCATATCCACCATCAATCCATTAATCCCTTCATCTAGAAATTGTTATATCCCAATTCCTTCATCTCTTCATCTATAATCCTTTCATCTCTTGATCTTTATCCATCCACTATCCTTTCATATCCCAATTTTTTTTTTCTCATAATGCTACCATCTCCATATTATTTTAGTTTAATCCTCCATCTCTTAATACTTTCTACCATCTCTTAATACTTTCTACCATCTCATCAATTCATCCAATCATCACTTTCCATTGGTATCTAGCTATTGGATACCCCATATAATCCAATTTTATCAAATCCATCCCTATGCTCCCTGCAATCCATCATCACATGAAAATATTAATTCATCTCGTCCAATTATCCAATCTAGTACACACTCACCAAATCACATACTTGATTTTATTGTTGGCATTATGGATGAATTGATTATGTGTGGCATTGAAGCTTTTTCATTAATGTCAACACTAGTTGTGTAGTGTCGTAAATTGTACGCACTTGCTGTGGTGGTACAATTTCACACCTAGTTTAGCACCCACCTTGGTGCATTTTATATTTTGCATTGCATGTCTCCTTTAGCACTTAATTAATCAAATTAATTAGGTCTAAGGCCCTATTTCATTGTCCTCTACATCATAAAGTTGGGCCCTTTCGTTAAAGCGTGCCCTTTTCATTTTATTCCTCCAATACATCACTCAATCAAAAACCCTAATTAAGTCCTATTTTGAGATTGGGGGCTTGGTTTCGGGGGTCAAAACATCTCGAAATCACCTGTAACTTCGGGATTCTCTCTAAAACCATCATATCCGACGGCCCTGAAAATTTGGTGAAAAGTTGTCGGGACCGTGGCGCTCGGAGTGCACATGGTCTCAGACATTTTTCTCGAAATTTTGGGAGCACAATCCAATCACAAAATAAAGCCTAACCCCAAGAAATTGGCGGGAAATTCAATCTCTAGGTCGGCCAAAAGACGAAATTACGATCTAGGGTTTCCTACATAAGAGCTCTCTTTCTTCATTTGAAGGGATCCGAATTTTTGTTTTCAGGAACCTCATATGCAGTGAAAGAGCAGATCTTTGAAGACTTCAACAACATTCAACATCCTTCTATCAAGCATTTATCAATTTCATTCATCCATTTAGGGCTTGGAAGACATTGAAGAACAATAGGAGATTACCGACTGAAGATTGGCTTGTACTCCTCCCTTGAGGGTTGGGTATGATTTCATGTTGTTTTCATGTCTTTGCATAAGCTTCAATATATCCTTTATTCATGCTTTAGATCACTTTGCATCTTGATTTAGAGCATTTACATTATCATTTACAAGCAATTAGGGTTTACTTTCTAGGTTGCTCTAGTTTGCTTTCTTGCATTTTAGGACCTTGCACATACACTAGGTCTGCACACACAATACATTTTACAAAACAACTTGGCTATTCATGGAGGTGGAAATCACCGAAGCAGGGGTTTGACTAAGGCAAAACCCTATATAGCCGTCCATACCCTTTTCAGATATAAGTGCAGGTTTCGAGACTCGGACAACGCCGCAGGAGACAGATCCGGGAAAAGCAGGTCGAGACAGCACTCCACATCAAATTGCAGAGAAAAAGACCTGGACAGGGGTGCTGGGCGCCCTGGTCCCTGGGACAAAGGCGCTGGGCGCCCTGGTCCTCTGGACAGACAGCATTTTTTGACACTTCCGGCAGTTTTCCAGAGTGCAAAACAGTAGTTTCAGGTGCAGTTTTCGGGACAGAATCAGGACAGTGGCGCCCGCGCCCCCGTCCCGAACATTTTCAATCCGATTTTGACTCCCGGTACGCATCTGCATTCTTATTTCATCCTTGTATTTACAGCTGTTCATTGTTTAATCTCAATTCTGCAATCTTGTTATTCGTTTGTATATGCATTTTGGGATTAGGACTTGAACTTGTATCATTTTATCTTTCAAATTCAACAAAGGAATAGAAATCCTAATAGGTAGCCCGTGGCTCTCTCTTTCACAAGAAGAAGTAGCCAATTGTGTGATACCTCTAGGCTCTTTCGTATTCCGTAATGTGTGTCAAAAGGTAGGATTAGGGCATGTTAACCTAGTCTCGCTTTTTCCCCTACACATTTTGGTGAACCCGACGTGAAATCTATCATTGCTTCCTCTTGCATTGCATTTGTTAGATCTAGATCTAGATTTAGTGTGTTTTCATTTTCATTTTCATTAAAAAGAGAAAAAAAAGAGTGTGTTTCTTTGCATTGTGTGTTTAAATTTTATGCAACCTTTATTTCAAAATGTCACATTTTTATTTGCAAAATGTTCATGCTTTTGATGATTATTATGAGTATAGCCAAGATGAATTAGATGAAGCTTTAGATGAGTTTTTAAACCCTAAAGATGCCAAACCTTCATTTTACCAAAAACTCATAAACCTTGTTACTATGCCATTTAGATGTGATGAGAAAGATAAGTCGAATGGTTCCTCTCAAGGGTACATTCCTATCAACTCTTCCACTGAATCTAGTAACATGGTTGTGTTCAATAACCCCCTCTATGAGGAGATGTCTCCTTTTGAATCAAAAGACAAACCTTTTAATCGATATGATCATGCTTTGTTGGATGATGCTCTGGATGACTTTGTGGCTTTATCAAAATCTTTAAATAAGAACAAGACTTCTAAATTGGTTAACATGATAAACTTGAATGAACATAACAAGCCTCTTTTTGAAGTCCAAGGTGTTTATCCTTCTCCCACCTTTCAAGTTCCTAAATCACCTCTCCTTACTGTCTAAGGAGGGTATGATCACGATTCCTTTCATACTCCGAATAAACCAATCATCACCGTGCAAGGAAGAAAACCTATAAGTCCTTATAGTTATGCCAAGCAAATAACTAGAGAGAGTTATCATGCGGTTGCCCATGCTTATCACACCAGAAATAATAGGCAACCTAATCCTCCTCCTGTTATTGGAGTTTCCCTTCCTAATCCTCAACCAATCCTTCCACAAGCTCCCCGTATTTCGCAAGTTATGGGTAAGGAATATGATCTCATAGAACAACTTAAAGCTACCCCTGCTAAGATATCCCTCTGGGATTTGATTCAAACTTCTTCCGCTCATCATGGAATGTTACAAGATGCCTTGAAAGATTTGAATGTTCCTCCACCGAATACATCTAGTAATATAGCATCTTTGGTTAACTCTGTGATGAATCCTAAGGCTCAAATTGTGTTTACCCAAGATGAGTTGCCTACTAGTGAAATTCAACAACAATATGATCCCTTGATGATTGTGGTTATCATGAAAGATACTGCTATAAGACGAACACTAGTAGATAATGGCTCTGGCCTTAATGTGTGTAGCATCAATCTATTGCATAAAATGAATTTGGATACATCTCTCATTGAGCCTGATTCTCGTCCCATTCGAGGCTTTGACAATGTGGCTAAGACTTCATTAGGTATTATCACCCTACCTCTCACAGTGGGACCTGTTACTTTGCCTACTCCTATCCATGTTATGTCGGGAAATTTAACATACAACTTGTTATTAGGGAGGCCTTGGATTCACAGTATGCAAGCGGTCCCCTCTACATTGCATAGACAAGTTAAATTTATCTATAACAATAAGACATATACCTTGATAGGTGATACTAATTTCCAAGCTTGCTTACAAACATCTACTTCCAAAGGGGGTTCTTCTAAGCCATCCTCGTCTAGTGATGACTCTTTAAACAAGATACCTATCGATGAGTCCTCACTCTCTGATGATCAAAATTCTTTGGATGAGTTTGGAGCTCCTGAAGAAGATTCTTCTCGACTTGAATCTACACATAAGAAGGATTTTGATCCTGAGAAGGTCCTCGCAGAAGATGATTGGGGATCTCTTGATTTCAATCCCACCTTTGTAGGTGAATATAAGGTTCCTTCTAGAGAGCTTAAAGTTGAAAAGAAGGAAGAAGCTAAAAATCAATCAATCTTACCTGAACCTATGAGTAACAATTTTGTGGCTGCTTCTCAAACTTCTTCTCCTCACACCTCTAATTATGAAGAGTTTGATTCTTTGTCTTATGAAAAACCACCTTCTTTTTCTGAAATGGCTGATCGTTATGGTCGTGGTTTTCGCATTTTTGCTAAGCATGGGTATCATGGAAATGGTTGTGGTGCTCATGAACAAGGGATAAAAGTTCCTCTAGAGACTAATTTTCACAATTATGCCTTTGGACTTGGCTATAATCCCTGCAAACGCACTAAAGCTTCTAAAAGACCATGCATTAGTGTTAATGCTATTTCTACATCTCTATCAATGCAACACCCTAAGTATATTGATGGGGATCCTTCGGGTGACTGTGCTTTGGATGTCTTCCCTACCGACGATGCTTTAGCTGAGTTCTTGGGAGCCTATGACACTCTTCCTCGTTATCATCACAATAGGGGAATCCCTTATTGTTTGAACACTGAAGCCTATTTTGGAAAAGAGATTGATAATGATGAGATTGTGAAAGAATTCCCTCAGTTAAAGGATACTCCTCAACAAAGTAATCTTCTCATAAGTGACACCACTGATGTTAAGATGGATCCTTGCAATAAAGAGAAAGTTATTAAAATTGGAAAATGTTTGGATGAAGAGGAACAAAAACAATATGAAGATTTATTGCATGAATTCCCCGAGATCTTTGCTTGGACATACTCTGACATGCTTGGTATAGATCCTAAGATTGTTACTCATAACATTGTCTTAGTTCCTAATGCTAAGCCCGTGAAACAAAAGATTCGAAAAATGAATCCTAAGGTGGCTCTGCTTGTTAAGGCTGAGATTGAAAAGTTATTGGAAGCTGGATTTATCTGCCCTATCGACTATTCCCCATGGATTTCAAATATTGTCGCTGTGGCTAAACCAGATAACAAGATAAGAATGTGTACTAACTTTCGGGATCTAAATAAGGCTTCTTTAAAAGATGATTTTCCTCTTCCAAACATTGACATGATAGTTGATTCTACGGTAGGAGATGCCTTGTTATCCTTCATGGATGGTTTTTCAGGATACAATCAAATTTTCATTAACCCTCAAGATCAATTCAAAACCGCTTTCACCACTCCTTGGGGTATGTTTTGTTGGATGATGATGCCTTTTGGACTTAAAGATGCCGATGCAACTTATCAACGAGCGATGACCCTTATCTTTCATGATTATATGCATAAGATTTTAGAGGATTATGTTGATGATATTTTAGCCAAATCCTTTCTTCGCATGGATCATATTAAAATCCTTCGTCAAATCTTTGAAAGAATTCGTAAATATCACATGCGCTTGAATCCCCGAAAATGTTTTTTTGGTGTGGATAGTGGAAAACTATTAGGGTTCATAGTTTCGCATCATGGGATTGAGGTGGACACTAAGAAAATAGATGCTATTGTCAACATGCCACCTCCTAGAAATGTGTCTCAACTTAAAAGCTTACAAGGAAAGATTCAAGCTATTCGTAGGTTCGTGTCTCAACTTGCAGATCGTACCTTTCCTTTTACTCAACTTCTTAAAAAGGATATCACTTTTCAATGGAACGAAGATTGTCAGCAAGCATTTGAAGATTTAAAAGTGTATTTGGCTAGTCCTCCTATTCTTCAACCTGCCGAACCTTCTAAACCCTTCCTTCTGTATACAGCGGCTTCCTCTCATGCTCTCGCAGCATTGTTGGCCCAACATGATAAAGATGGTAAGGAATGTCCAGTTTATTACATAAGTCGTACCTTACTCGATTATGAGACCCGATATTCTGCGATAGAAGGACAATGCTTGGCCTTGGTGTTTGCGACTTAGAAATTGAGACATTATCTTTTAAATTCAGAAGTCCACGTCATGGTAAAGTTTGATCCTTTAAAGCATCTTTTCTCTAAAACCGATTTATCAGGATGCCTAGCTAAGTGGGTTATGATGTTAACTGAATTTGACCTTAAATTTGTTTCACAAAGAGCAACAAGAAAACCCTCAAAATCCTAAAAATGCTGCTCTTTGTGAAACCCTCCACGTCCTCCATTAGATCATGTAGATGCCACACAAGAGGATCTCATCAATCGCCTTACACAAATAATGCCCAAATTTTTATATTGGTGAATAGGTTGAGGACCTCTAGGCTTGAGCACCACTCAACCCTTGCTAGAACACTAGAAACAATGGCTAATAGTGCAAATGAGGTATCTAGGGAGGTTACGAAATGGGGTTCATGGAGGGATAGATGTCGAACATTTTATGCAGATGGTTTGTCATATGATCAAGTGAAGAAAAAGGGCATAGTTAAAGCTGACATATGTGCTCTTTTCAGTGATCCTGTTACCAGTAACAACCTAGACCTAAATATGACACAGTTTCCTATACATTGGTGTGTTCATGCTAGGTTGAAAGAAGGTTTTGGGATAGGTGGTAGATGGTCTTTGACCAATCACCTTTTAATAATTGGGAGGTGCCTCTATATTTTTTGAGAAAGTTGTATTGTAAGTTTATCTTCGGCGAGAAGCCAAATTACTTTGACATCCAACAATTTCAGGGTAGAGGGAGAGGCTCTGTGCAGGATACACTTGGGGCCCATAGGGTGGTAGATCCACAACATAGGAGGCGTATAACTCCTAAACCCATGGTTCATGTCACTATCCCTATATCCTTGAAGGAGTCTATGGAATTACAGATTCTTTAGGCAGCTACATCATTGACTGATGTCATTGTTCAGCATGGCACACATCTGGTCGGAGTAGAGGATGTAACAACACCTCCTTCATCAGTGACACCTCCTTCATCAACGACACCTCCTTCCTCAGCGACACCTCCTTCATCAGCAACACCTCATGCATCATTTGGCACGAGCCAACCCATTCAGCATATGTGCCCCACCTGCCAGGGTGTATGTTCTAGTGTAGACACTGACGCAAATGAGGATGGTGGGACATCTCATTCATGTACATGTTGCGGGACTAGATGCCATGATTCCACTGTAGAGGATGTGGCCCTCATTGATGAACTTCTCAATATGTTGTACCCTCTCTATCAGACACAGGTGTGTTTAATTTTGTTTATGACATGTTATCAATTAAGTGACTAAATCTTATAAAAAGAAATGAATTTTTATTGTTAGAACAATTTAAAGTGACATATAAATAAAATGCATTGCAGGGTGCAACAGGTGGTGGGAGTACACCACATATTGTGCAGTCTACTCCACGGTCACGAGTAGTTTCGCCACTAGAGGTAAAGATTTGTAAATTTGTTAAAAATATAATAATACATTGGATTCAAAATATATTTTGTTAATTATATGTATCATTACTTGATATTTTGTAGGGCTTATCAGTGGCTGAGATGTCCCAACTTGATGATATCACGCTTTCAACCATTGACTTTGGCCAAGATAGCTATGCGGTACCATTTAGATTTATATATTTTTGACTTAAGTGATATATTAAATACATGCTCTTTTCCCTTATATTAATTTTTTTCCATTAGTTTACCCCACCTCCCTCGAGGACATCTCGTGTGAGAAAGCCATTCTCTAGCACTCTGAGGCAGAAAAAGATATCCTCTCAGACACCTAAATGACAGAAGGCAATTCACTACAATTTAAATTCAATTGTTGAAATGTATTATGATTAAACATGTATATGTAGATATTGATAAATGCACTTAATTTATTTGTTCTATATACAGAAACATATGGGGTTTACGGAATTAATGAATGCACCTGATGTCGATGAGGTTCAGCAGAGGGAAGAGGTGATATCTTCATATTCACTTTGGATTGCATTCTTGCTTGTTCGAAATAACTAAATCCTTTTATGTCTATATCATATGTTATCATTTTTCATATAGGAAATGGTAATAGCTGCATCAGATTCGACTAGGCCTCCTAAGGTTATAGGAGAGCTATACGAGGCTTCGGTGTGCATTTTTTTTACATATGTTAAAAATATTTTTTTTATCTAGTTTGTCAACAACTTTGGGTTATTGACTTGTATGATTGTCTTTAAACTATTACAGGCCCCTTCCAAACTTCCTACTGTTATTCTACCATTCCATTTCAGTAGAAGTCCTACACGTATATTATGGGATCCAACACGAGCAAGGCAAAAGGTATGTCTGTCTTAGATCAACTCCTTTTCACTAAGTGCACAACGGAGTTGAAACCGTCTAGTTAACTCCTTTTGGATCACTTACCATGGATATAGGAAATGGTCGTAACTGATTCATTTGTGACTTTGCCTCCTACAACCACAACACATCCATCTAAGGCTCCGGTATGCTTTAGTTTTTTAGTCTATTCATTTTTAGTTATTATGTGTTATTTGACATACATATCATTAACATGTATTAATGTTTGTTGGTGTAAATAAATATTCATTTTGGATATTATTACACTTACTTAAGTTAACTTAGGATAATGCATCTCTTCATAGTTTGGATTTGAGACACTTAGGGAAGTGTGCACTTAGGGATAGAGCTTGTAGGAGAAATTCCACCCTTTGTGGTCTTATTTTGCTGTTACACTCCACATTCGGTGGGTCATCCACCTCTTGTGGAATATTATATTATTTCTCCTACCTACCCTTAGTATTTCTTACCTACCCTTGTTTCTCATTGAGCCACATGTCATATTTGTGTGCTCATACATCCATATGGCCTTGCCTATATAAGCAGGCCTCTATTCATTGTATTGGTTAATCTAGTTGATCATTTTGCATATTGATGAGAATACAGTTTGTTCTTGTCATTCTATTGTCTCTTTTATGCTTTTCATTGTGCCCTTGATCTTGGCAAAATCCTACATGGTATCAGAGCTATTGGGGCTTTGTTGATCAGTTTTTGGAGACATCGTGGAAGGCTTCTACTTTCGGATTTGGGGATCTTCATTTTTTGGGGGCATCATACAACGATTTGGACATCACTGTTGAATCAGGGAGGCCATGTCCATAAATTTCGACTATAAAGTCGACCTATTTTGGTGAGAATTTTTTTTTCCCCATTTTGGCTATTTTCGTACGGATTTCGAAATTTTTTTACAAAAAAAATTATTTTTCAAAAAAAAAAATTCGAAAAATTTCGAAAAAAAATAAATTGAAAAACTAAAGCAAAAAAAAAAGTTTTTTTTGCATTTTTTGGGGGGTCCGCAGACCCCCCCCCTTGCTGTACGAGTGGTGTAGGGTTTGTAGGTACGTACCTGCGCTGTCCGAATGCCACCGCAGACCGCCGGTACCCGAGCTGCAGGCGCCGCTCGTACCTGCAGGTTCCGCCGCCGCCGCCGTGCTCGCTGCCCGTGCCTGCCGAGTTCCCCGCGCCACCGTTGCCGTCGCCACTGGCCGCTCCAAACGCACCGACCCCGTCGGCCTCCGCCTCCTGCCCTGGCGATGCATAGACTCTCGCCGCTGGCCAAAGACCTCCGGCGCCGTCGTTGGCCAAAAGACCTCCAGCGCCGTCCAGTCACCTCCGGCAGCGCCACGCTGACACCCAGTCAGCATACAGACCCCGCCACGTGGCTCGAAAATAGCTCTCCATACACCACATCATCGCGCCACGTCGACTGTATGGTCTGCACAGTCATAGAGCCATGAAGTCGTCCGTACAGTGCCATTTCATCCGTACGGTCTGCACAGTCACCTGCGCAGTCAACCGTCCGTACAGTATGGATGCCCAGTCAGCAGGGAGGCGAAATTTTTGCGACGGTCATACAGTCGTCAAATTTAACATAGTGACTTGTTGACATCAGTGCCACATCATCACTTTTTGAAATTTTTTTGACCCCTCTCCATTGGGCTTTTCAATTTTACAGTCCAACTTTGAAAGGCCATATCTTGCTCATTTTTGCTCCTTTTTTGGTGCAATTTTTTTTGAAATGGGCTAAAATTTTGTGATCTTCGTAGTGGTGTGGTCATTTTCTGATTTTGGTGCACAGGTTTTTCAGAATTTTTGGATTCTCTTAGCTATACCTGTCCAATCCTCAATTTTGCAACTTCAAAGGCCTCGTTTGAGCTCATACGACCTCCTTTTCAGGTGCCGTTTTTTTTGAAAGTGCTTTTTTTTTCGTCTACTTTTAGAATCTATGATCAGATTTTAGAGATTTTGAGTGAAAATTGTACTTTCAGATATTTGTCTTATTTGGCCTATTAGGTACTTGTAAATTGCTTGGATCTTAGTTAGATCTCTTGCATTATCAGTTTGAGTCTCTTTTGGCCTTATTGAGGGAGTTGTAAAATTGTAAATCAGAAGTCCACTTTGCCATTTTTTGCAAGTGGCCCATTGTATACGCACTACTTATAAAGTGCCAAAATCATCACATTGGGGGGGGTTATTTGATTGAGTGAATTTGGGGGGGTCTCTTGTGTGATTGTGCCTCTCTTTGTGCTCTTTCCATTCTTGTTGCAATGAGTCCTAACAAATTTCCACCTTTAACTCCACATAATTATGCATCATGGAAAATTAAAGTATGGAGTAAACTAATGGAAAAGGGTCTCACACACTACATAGATGGAACAATAACAACACCACTTGATCCTAAGGCTAATCCAAATGCTCAATTAGAATGGCTCACAAAGAATTGCATGGCTCTTGGAACTTTACGCAAGTATGTATTAGATGACCTCATTTTTCACATTGAGAAGTGTAAAACAATCAAAGAGGCTTGGGATATGTTTTAGAAATTATATTGACAAGTTGATGAAATCAGAGGCTATCAGATTGACAATGAGCTCACCAACTTAGATCCCAAGAGTTTTGATACAATCCAAGATTATGTCACCAAAGCAAATGAGCAAAGAGCAAAGCTAAAGGATTGTGGAATTGACAAAAAGGATGCTCAATTAATATTCAACTTGTTGGATAAGCTTGCACCAGAATATGCAGAATTTGTGTCTAGCTTCCAAACTCATCATTTGACAGTGGGGAGTTCTTATGTTATGCCTTCATTTGATGCTTTCACAAAAATGTTGATATTGGAACAAACTAAGTTGTTGAACATGGGGTTTCTCAAGTATTCAAAGTCCAAGGCTTTGGTAGCAAATCAAGGAAATCAAGGAAGTGAAGGCAAAGATTCTAACAAGAAGAAGAAGCAATCCAAGTCTAAGCCACACCAGGAAAAGGGACAATCATCCTCTCCATCACAAGGCGATTTTACATCCTCTTCCAAGAAGGGGACACCACCTAAGAAGGATAAACCAACTTGTGCATATTGCAAAAAGTATGGTCATGATGAGCATCGATGCCACGCAAAACAAGTTGATGAGTTAACCAATCTTCTCAAGAAAAACAACATCAACTTGCCATCCGCCTACACAAAGAAGGATTCATCTCCTTCTTCTTCCTCACAGTCTAAGGGAAAAGGGCAAGCATTTGTGGCTAAAACAGGTTCTTCACAGCAATGGATACTTGACTCAGGTGCCTCATATCACATGGGTTCTACAAAGGAGCAGTTTTCTTCATTGGAGCCATCTAAGGTACCTCACATTTACATAGGTGATGACACACAAGTAGAGGTTGAAGGGAAAGGTTCAGTTGACATGGATGATGGAACATTTGAGAATGTTCTCTATGTTCCTAACTTGTCTACCAACCTTCTCTCCATCTACCAAATCACTCACTATGGGAATGGGAAAAAGGTTGAGTTTACACCAGATTTAGTTGTGGTAAAGGAACTTGATGATGATGCCTTGGTAGCAGTGGGACAAGTCAATGACAACTCAAGGCTTTATTCATTCTCCCACTTTGTGCCAAGTTCACCTTCTAGGGCCTTGCTTGCTCATTCAAATTCAGAAAGTAAGCTATGGCATGAGCGGTTTGGTCACCTCAACTACCGCTATCTTCAGCAGCTAAGCACTAAAGACATGGTCATAGGTCTACCTCGAATCAGTTTTTCAGAGGGTGTATGTTCAGGTTGTTCCATGGGCAAGCATCGTGAAGAGAAGTTTGATAAAGGGAAAACTTGGAGAGCTTTGGAAGTTCTTCAACTTGTTCACAGCGATGTAGCAAGTCCATTTCTAGCACCTTCATTCAGTAAGGCTTGCTATGTTCTTACCTTCATTGATGACTACTCCCGCTTCACTTGGGTCTACTTTCTCATTCATAAGAGTGAAGTATTTGACAGTTTTTAGGACTTCAAGACTCATGTGGAGAAGCAATTAGGGAAAGTGGTCAAGATTCTTCACACAGATAATGGCAGGGAATATGTGAACAAGAGACTTGAGGATTTTTGTACATTTGAGGGGATTGATCTTCAGCATTCTATTGCATATACTCCATAGCAGAATGGGGTTGCAGAACGCAAGAATAGAACTCTCAAAGAAATGGCTAGCTGTATGATACATACACATTCTCTTGATCCCGCCTTTTGGGCAGAAGCTATCAGTTGTGCCACACACATCTAGAACCGGGTTCCTCACAAAGCTTTGCAAGGTATTACTCCTTTTGAAGCTTGGGCTGGTAGGAAGCTGATTGTGAGACATTTCAGAGTCTTTGGGTGTCCAGCATGGGCTTGCATACCTCCATAGAAACGCAAGGCATTGGAACCACAGAGTCAGCCTTGCATATTTGTTGGATATCTTGAGGGTGTTAAGGCATACATATTGATGGATCCAGAGACACATGAGGTATTCATTGAGAGGAGTGTTCACTTTGAGGAAAGCTCTCCTAGCTTAGCCTCTCTACCTCCACCTTCATTGTGGATAGTGATGTTAGTGATTCAGATGATGAGACTCCCTCAACCCCGACTCGCAGGATTACACCTTCGCAGGGTCCACTTGCAGTTGACGAGCCTCGTTCTCCACCTCCCCCTAGACCTCGTTGGGCTCGACAAACACTTGAGTCTGCAGGTTCTCTTGTTGGGTATCCTTCGGATACACGGAGAACTCGATCACAACATTAGGATCTTCCACATGCATTCATTGCTACCGCTTCCGATCCACAGACATTTAAGGAAGCATCAAGGGTTCTTGAGTGGGACCAAGCTATGGAGGAAGAGTATAGTTCCTTGATGAGGAACAACACATGGGATCTAGTCCATCTCCCTAAGGGGAGAAAGATGGTTCGATGTAAGTGGATCTATCGGACCAAGTTTGCAGCAGATGGTAGTGTGGATAAATATAAGGCTCGGCTTGTTGCAAAAGGTTTCTCGCAGGTTGTAGGTGTTGACTATACTGAGACCTTTGCACCCATAGCCAAGATGAACTCCATTCGTTTGACACTTGCTATTGCTGCAGCTCATGGTTGGGCTGTACATCAGATGGATGTGAAGAGTGCTTTTCTTCATGGTGATCTTGATGAGGAGATTTATATGGAGCAGCCACAAGGTTTCATCCAGGACACTTCCTTGGTTTGCAAACTAAGGAAATCTATCTATGGCCTTAAGCAGCCCCCGAGGGCTTGGTACGCCAAGATGGATTCCTTTCTTCTCTCCGCAGGTTTCACCAGGTGTCATTCCGATCTGAATGTCTACATTTTGTGACAGGATGACTCTCACTTGATACTTGTGCTCTATGTTGATGACTTGATCATTATAGGGAGTACTTCATCCATCATTAGCAGGGTCAAATCTACTTTGCATGACAGATTTTCTATGACTGACTTGGGTCTTTTGCACTACTTTCTCGGGATAGAGATTTCACAGTCACCTTCTGGGATTACTCTATCGCAGCCCAAGTATGCTCTTGATCTACTTGCACGCTTTCATATGGCTGATTGTAAGCCTGCCCCGACTCCCTTTCTTTCAGGAGTCAAGCTTGAGGCTCAGTGTTCTTCTCCACTAGTTGATGCCACTTTGTATCGTCAGCTTGTGGGTAGTCTCATCTACTTGACTCATACACGCCCTGATATTTCATTTGCAGTTGGCATGGTTTCCCGCTTCATGCAGGATCCACATGAGCTTCATTGGAAAGTCGCCAAACGCATCCTTCATTACATCCAGGGTACACATCACTATGGGATTCACTATGCAGTAGGCACTGGACTTCGCTTGGTTGGTTACATAGACTCTGATTGGGTTGGCGATCTAGTTGATCGTAACTCTACTTCTGGTTACAGTTTTCACCTTGGTTCGGGCCCTATTTGTTGGCAGAGCAAGAAGCAACATGCTATTGCTCTCTCTTCGACTGAGGCTGAGTATCGAGGCACTGTTAACATAGTGACTGAGGCCATTTGGCTCCAGCAGATCCTCACAGAGTTTGAATTCACCAATCCTTGGCCGACAGTCCTACATTGCGACAATCAGAGTGCTATTGCCATCTCGAAGAACCTGGTCCAGCACCAGCGGACCAAACACATTGAGATTCATATGCACTATATCCGAGAGCTCATCCAGGAGAAGGTCATTGATTTGCAATATTGTCCTACAGCAGAGCAGGTTGCTGACATATTCACCAAACCTTTCACTGAGAGTAAGTTCTAGCAGTTGTGAGCTCTCTTGGGGGTGTGGGATGTGTCATTAGTGGGGGGTCAGCTAACTTCTCCTTCCTCTCTTATGGGGGGGACTTTTTCCTCTTTGAGGTTTTGTCCTTCTTATTTGAGATTCTTTTGTACATTCATCTCTCTTTTGGGGGGGAGTTTTTCCCACTGGGTTTTCTCCCTTTCTCTGTTTGTGAGAGATTGCATTGCATAGTTTTGCTTGCATTTGCATATTGTACATGGGTACCTATCATGGCCTAGTAGTCGGGACCCATCTTGCATTGTTAACTTGAGTCTTCATTCCCCTAAGTTGCACTTAAGGGGGGGTGTTGGTGTAAATAAATATTCATTTTGGATATTATTACACTTACTTAAGTTAACTTAGGATAATGCATCTCTTCGTAGTTTGGATTTGAGACACTTAGGGAAGTGTGCACTTAGGGATAGAGCTTGTAGGAGAAATTCCACCCTTTGTGGTCTTATTTTGCTATTACACTCCACATTCGGTGGGTCATCCACCTCTTGTGGAATATTATATTATTTCTCCTACCTACCCTTAGTATTTCTTACCTACCCTTGTTTCTCATTGAGTCACATGTCATATTTGTGTGCTCATACATCCATATGGCCTTGCCTATATAAGCAAGCCTCTATTCATTGTATTGGTTAATCTAGTTGATCATTTTGCATATTGATGAGAATACAATTTGTTCTTGTCATTCTATTGTCTCTTT
Organism: Cryptomeria japonica; assembly: GCF_030272615.1. Lineage (NCBI taxonomy): Eukaryota > Viridiplantae > Streptophyta > Pinopsida > Cupressales > Cupressaceae > Cryptomeria > Cryptomeria japonica. The sequence continues at coordinate 16,938,087 of NC_081411.1, forward strand.
TATGCTTTTCATTATGCCCTTGATCTTGGCAAAATCCTACAATGTTGTTTTACCAGTTGCAGCCTCCTTCAGGACATCCCATGGATCCTCAGCCTCACTAAATTGCAGAAGACAAAGATGAGGTAATCAAAATTTCAACTTCAAACAATTTAGAGTTTAGTATTTAGTTATTTTGATGTTATATTGAGAAAATATATCTGATTTGACATTTGAATTGTCATTGTGCAACCACTTGTAGAGCCACGTACTGCTTCGAAGAGGCTCTATTTTGATGATCCGCCACAGTCATAGATACCGATAGAGACATAGTTATAGTTGTGGTCATTGAAGGACCAATTTTTTTATATATTCAACATTTGTATATGTATATATTGACTTTGATAGACATGGCACATACCACATTTTTGTAACTATTATTGATTTGGCATATATGCCATTTTTTGATATATGTACATGATTATTGTTCATTTTGATATATATGAAACTTGATATTCGATCCAATTTATTCATTGATATATATGAAACATGATATTCCTGAAACTTAGTTATATGCTATTGAAATGTGATCAAATTTGTTAGTTGTGTATATGTCTTAAAATGTGATCCAATTTGTTCATTACTTGTAACTCATATGCCTTATACTTTTAAACTATCTATTGCTCATATTGTGTATACCCAAGTACTGATACCGGTAATGTTGATATTGTGTATTTTGATTGAGTGAATTTGCTTTGAGTCTTTCGTGCATGAAGAGATTGGAGTGAAGTTATTATTTCGTAAACTCATGCTTATGGAGTGAAGTTCATCATTTCAAGAACCAATTAAGACAAAATTTGAACACACAAAGCATATTTGAAATTTATCTAAGGATGAGTCAGCTTAGGTAAGGTTTTCATTTAAATTTTATTCCATAACAAGTCGGCCTTAGCATGAGACACACACCTATTCATCCAAATCACCTAAAAAAGAAGAGTTGAAGCACTTATGGATGATCTATGTGAACCAATGGGGTCATTTTGTTGCTGCCTAAAAAATCCTATCTCGATTTCGAGCAACTCGATTCCATTTTCTTGTGGTGAGATTTTTTCTATCGCAACAAAAACTGTCAGTGAGAGGTGGCAAAATAGTGCATCTTTCATTCTGCTTGTCATGGGAACAAACCGTCAGTGCAAGTGCATCCGGGTGGCAAGTTTTATGCCTGTTGTGCCCTTGTCTCACTCCCCAAGATGTCCAATCATTACGAGCCACCTCATAGCAACGTTTTCCCTTGAGCGCTCAAAGTGGAAAAAAGGTCAAAATTTGATGTCCTGTAATTCAGAGACTGTGGAACTTATGGACGATCTATTTGAACCTATGGGGTCATGTTGTCTCTGCCTAAAAAATCCTATCTCGGTTTTGGGCAACTCGATTCCGTTTTCTTGTGGTGAGATTTTTTCTGTTGCATCAAAAATCGTCAAAAGCTGTTAGTGAGAGGTGGCAAAATAGTGCATCTTTCGTTCTGCTTGTCGTGGGAACAAACCATCAGCACGAGCATGTTTGGGTGGCTGGTTTTATGCTAGGTGTGCCTTTATCTCACTCCCTAAGACGTCTGATCATTACGAGCCACCTCGTAGCGACATTTTCCCTTGAGCGCTCAAAGTGGAAAAAAGGGTCAAACTTTGACATCCTGTAACTCAGAGACCGTGGCGCTTATGGATGATCCGTTTGAACATATAGGGTCATGTTATCACTGCCTAAAAAATCTTATCTTATTTTTGGGCAACTCGATTCTGTTTTCTTGTGGTGAGATTTTTTCTATCACATCAAAAACCATCAAAAATCATCAATGAGGAGGCAAAATAGTGCATCTTTCGTTCTGCTTCTCGTGGGAATAAACTGTCAGTGCTAGCACATCTGGGTGGCTGGGTTTATGCTAGGTGTGCCCTTTTCTTGCTCCCCAATACATTCGATCATTACGAGCCACCTCATAGCGACGTTTTCCCTTGAGCGCTCAAAGCGGAAAAAAGGTCAAACTTTGACGTAGCATAACTCAGAGACTGTGGCATTTATGGAAAATCTGTTTGAACCTATGGGGTCATGTTGTCACTGCCTAAAAAATTCTATCTCGGTTTCGGGCAACTCGATTTCATTTTTTTGTGGTGAGATTTTTTTTGTCGCATCAAAAACTGTCAATGAGAGGTAGCAAAATAGTGCATCTTTCGTTCTGCTTGTTGTGGGAACGAACTGTCAGTGCAAGCACATCCGGGTGGCTGATTTTACTCTAGGTGTGCCCTTGTCTCACTCCCCAAGATGTCTGATTGTTATGAGCCACCTTGTAGCAACGTTTTCCCTTGAGCGCTCAAAGCAGAAAAAAACAGTCAAACTTTGACGTAGTGTAACTCGGAGACTGTGTCACTTATGGATGATCCGTTTGAACCTATGGGGTCTTGTTGTCTTTGCCTAAAAAATGTTATCTCATTTTTGGGTGAATTGATTCCATTTTCTTGTGGTGAGATTTTTTCTGCCACATCAAAAACCATCAAAAACCGTCAATGAGAGGTGGCAAAATAGCGCATCTTTTGTTTTGCTTGTTGTGGGAATGAACTGTTAGTGTGAGCGCATCCAGATGGCTGGGTTTACGCTAGGTGTGCCCTTGTCTCACTTCCCAAGAGGTCTGATTGTTACGAGCCACCTCGTAGCGACGTTTTTCCTTGAGTGCTCAAAGTGGAAAAAATGGTCAAACTTTGACATAGCATAACTCGGAGACCGTGGCACTTATGGATGATCCATTTGAACCTATGGGGTCATGTTGTCTCTGCTTACAAAATCCTATCTCAGTTTCGGGTAACTTGATTCTGTTTTCTTGTGGTGAGATTTTTTCTGTTGCATCAAAAACTGTCAAAAACCGTCAATGAGAGGTGGCAAAATAGTGCATCTTTCATTTTTCTTGTCGTAGGAACGAACCATCAGCACGAGCACATCTGGGTGGTCAAGTTTATACTAGGTGTGCCCTTGTCTCAATTTGCAAGACATCTGATCATTACGAGCCACCTTGTAGCGATGTTTTCCCTTGAGCACTTAAAGCGGAAAAATGGTCAAACTTTGACGTTGCGTAACTCGGAGACCGTAGCACTTATGGATGATCCGTTTGAACCTATGGGGTCATGTTGTTTCTACCTACAAAATCCTATCTCAGTTTTGGGCAACTTGATTCTATTTCTTATGGTGATGAGATTTTTTCTGTCGCATAAAAAACCGACAGTGAGAGGTGGCAAAATAGTGCATCTTTCATTCTACTTGTCGTGGGAATGAACCATTAGCATGAGTGCATCCAGGTGGTTGGGTTTACGCTAGGTGTACCCTTGTCTCACTCCCCAAGACATCTGATTGTTACGAGCCACCTCATAGCGATGTTTTCCCTTGAGCGCTCAAAGCGAAAAAAAGGGTCAAACTTTGACGTAGTGTAACTCGGAGACCGTGGCACTTATGGACAATCTGTTTAAACCTATGGGGTCATGTTGTCACTGCCTACCAAAATCCTATCTTGAATTTAGACTATTCCTACTAGCCCTTCAAATCGGGTAATTCAATAATAACTCAAAACTTTCCCAAAACACTTGGAAAAAAATTTGCATATTCAGATACCCATTTGCAAGTTATTTAACCTATGTCAGAATCAGACTCAGTTATTTATAATCAAATGGTACAAGTTTATTACAAATGTATTTATAATCAAATGGTACAAATTTATGCTCTCAAAATTTGCAAATCAGCCCCATGGACACTTTCATATATAAAATTTGGCATCTTATATAAACAATCAAGCTCAAAACTGTTTATATTTACAAAATTTTGCATCTAAATATGTAAATTACAACTCGTTGTTGTTTTTTTTATACATAACTTAGCATCTAGATATGCACATTACAACTCGTTGTTTTTTAATACAAAATTTAGCATCTAGATATGCACATTACAACTCATTGATGTTTTTATATACAAAATTTGGCATCTACATATGCATATTATAGCTCATATGTATATTACAGCTCATATGCATGTAGAGCACATCCAAAAAAGTGAAGTTACAATGTTTCGCAAAAGATATATACAAAATTGTCAAAATTATTCTACCATATTGTAGAATTATTCTTCTAGATGGCCCAAAATCAATCAAGTGAACCTTCTGGATCAGCTCTAACCCTTAGTGTCTCAAGTATTGCCTCATGGTCTGATTCACGAAATTTCCACAAATCCTTGTTAAGAGGTCTACCACGATATTTAATCAAATGAATATTTGTTGCAACAAGAAGATTTGAGTAATGAAGAATATGTCTGTGTCTCAAAGTCCTCAAACAACTAGGCATTAGAATTTTTGATAGGGTACCTACATTTTATAGAAGGATAATGCCAAAATCAATACAACGACTGCTAAATAAATGAGTTTAAGAGGTCTCAATACAACTCGACACAACAACGGTACCTTCTAATCCATGTCCCTGTCACAACAACGGATCCTATTCGGTACTCAATACCCTCTCCATCAACCACTGTAGAAGTCAATTTCTTTTTGGCCTCAATACAATGACACAAAAAGTAATATGTTCCTTCTTCGTTGTTCTCATCCGCAATAACTACATATACATGACCTACATTTAATATAAGGATATAAGTTAATACCAAAATCAGCATAAGTTAATACTAATAAATTAAGCTTAAAATTGTAGAAAATTGCAACCCTTTACCTGGTTCAACTATGTCTGATACATGGTCAAAATCCACTGATGCTTCAATCCGGTTCATTTTTAGTTCTCTAGGAAGTTGATATGTATCTAGGGTTTGCAAAGGTCTACAAGACCATTGGTCAACCCACTCTTTTGATTCACATTCATCCCACAAAAAATGCATACACGAAGAGAAAAAACATGCAATATGTCTAGTATAAATAACTAGTGATGTTGCATTTGAACTTCTAAATGAATGCATGTCACTTGATCCAGTAAGTGTACAACAATCTAGATAGTTTTCAATGTTAGAATCACTTATTAACCAAAAATATCTAGAAACCATAGACTTATCTGCATTACCTGGTCCCATCGTAGAGATACACCATTGCACAATTGCTTTTGCATCTATTAACATTGCACCACCTTTGTACTTCAATTCCTCTCTCATAAGAGCTCTTTTCACACATGCTCCTACACCATCATGCTTTCCCTTTCCATGCCCTGCCTGAATGAAATTCCAAAAGTTTTGCACACCACTTGTCATAGGCATCCTAGTCAACTAGTAGAACATCCTTGCATTCTTGAATTATGCGGTGCAATTATCTGACCATATTAAGTGTTGGTTGTATCTTATATCTCTTTTCCTTAAACTATCATAGAAGACTGTAAAGCATCCTTGCACAAACTTTGAGGAATGAGTACAATCATCGCTGATATAGAAGTGATATTCTCTTATAACCTTTCTGTCCTCCTCGGTGCTATCATGTGCATGCATGAATGCTACGTGTACAAAAATTGTAACTTGCATAGAGTGGTAATACATAGATTGTACTTCATTTTGTGGCTTTAGTGTATAATTCTCAGCAAAATCAACGACAGAGACAATAGTGCCGAGGGGGAAAGTGTCCTTACACAACTTGAATTGCTCATCTAACCACCTAGCTCTATGTGTGACCTATGTACTCATATACTAGTTTCTCTTGAAACATCTTCATAAAATCAGCTACGCATATATCCCTTTTCACTAACTCACACCTCTTTAATTCTTTTCCATATTTAACACCATATGTGACTGACTTATATTTTCCAATAGAAACTAGTTCCTTACCAATTTCATGTGTGCTATCCAGATGTAGGCATCTATGCAACTATTGCAAACCGCCACATGTAGGACAAAAACCTCTCAAACACATCATCTTATAATAAATGCACCCATCATCTTGTCTACATAGTACACTTCAAATAAATTCTCTCGGTGACTTAGGAGGTGCTTGTAGACCACATTCCTACAAAACATTGTTAGTGTGCAAAGTACAACAGATATAGCGATAAATATCATAATGCATGGAAAATTCAACATGGGCCCTACAACAACATGTTGTACATGCATGATTAATCTTAACATAAAATGGTTTTGTCATCTCAAAAAATCTTTGACTAATTTTAATCTGAGGAAAGCTTTGAAGAAACCTTTCATAAAATTGTGTTTGAGTTGTATCTAAATAGTGTTTTGGATGTGGCTCATGATTACTAATTCCAATTCGCCTTCTAACAACATCTCTTTGGTTGGGTGAAACCCTTGTGTTGTCATGCCAAAATCTCTCAATTAATGTTCTTAGTGCATCAACAACAACCTTGTCCTTGCATGGGAGTTTACTCGAGAATTCCCAAAGAGAATTATTGTTAGGATCCTCGATTTCCTCTCGCCTCTCTAAGGCATAGTGTAATGTGGTTCTACTTATCCTTAATGACTTGCTTGTTTTGCTTATTAAATGAGATTTTTTCATTTCATTTCCCATTATGGTTGATGTGAGGACACGACGAGTAACATTAGCATCTTTAGTGTGTGATTTCAAACCAATGGCTTGGTATGCATCAAAAATATTTCTCACAATGGTTCTTTCACTATCATTTTCGGATGTTCTTAACCCCAAAATTTTCATTGTCTCTCTAAATTTCAGATTTTTAATCATTTCAACAACTAATTGGCATCTTCCACTTTGATTTAAGTTTTCAAAATAGTTATTCCAAATTCTTCTAACCGTTCTTCTACAAGTTCTTTCAGAAATTTATCATGCATTGGCTTCACAATATTTTCATCAATATCTATTAGGAACTTTGGTTTTCTATGAATTATTATAAGAGGGTTAAGATTGATGCATCCTCTTCGTTTTCATTAGGTGCATTATGTGCATTGATCACATCAAATTCAAATGATATATCTTCTTCAATTTCATTAACATGTGCATTCACCGAATCATTTTCAAATGGTGTATGTTCATTGTATTCAATACGTGCATTCATCATATGTATTTGAATTGGTGTATATTGATCATTTTCATTTTGTGCATTAATCATATCAATGTCAATTGTTGAATGTTCATCACTTTCATTAGGTGCATTAGATGACGTACCTTCACGTAATCTCTTCATACACTCCCTTTGTCTTTCCTTTGCTGCCTCTCTTTGTTCATTTGTTCTCTCTTATTCTTTCCCATTGTCCTACACATAACATCATGATGACACTCCACAATCAAATAGAAACAAAACAACAAATGATCATCATTATGTTATAATCTAAAGTAACAATAATAAAATAACTTCAAAAAAATAAAAAAATACAAGACAAATAAATCATAATCAAAGCAAAAAAACAACAAATGATTAGGATTTTGTTATTGTCTAAAGTAACAATTATAAAATAACTTAAAAATCAATCATTCCAAAGCAAAAGTGACAAAAGGATATGAAAACCTGACTGTTACTATCCCAGAAAATCATGTGCAAAAGCAGTGGAGCCTTCAAACAACTTGCAATGCTGGTTTTTAGGCCATTGGGACTAAAATATATAAAGGTTTTCCCATAACGCGTACAGGTTATGGAAACTTTATATGTCAATGTTCACAATTTCTCATAACTTGTATGGGTTATGTAGAACTAGAATTTTTGGCCTTAGTTCTACATAACCCATATGGGCTGTGTAGAACTAGGAAAAGGAGAGGGGGAGAGGGAGAGGGAGGGAGAGAGAGAGAGAGGGAGGGAGAGAGAGGGAAAAGGAGAGGGGGGAGGGAGAGAGGAAGGGAGAAGGAGAGGGAGAGAGAGGGAGATTGGGAAAAGGAGAGGGAGAGAGGGAGAGAAGGATAGGGGGAGGGAGAGAGGGAGATTGGGGAAAGGAGAAACTGAGAGGGAGAGAGGGAGGGAGAGGGAGAGAGGGAGAGAGGGAGGGAGAGGGAGGGAAAAGGAGAGGGGGAGAGGGAGGGAAAAGGAGAGGGGGAGAGGGAGAGAGGGAGGGAGAGGGAGGGAAAAGGAGAGGGGGAGAGGGAGAGAGGAAGGGAGAGGGAGAGGGAGAGGGAGAGTGAGGGAGATTAGGAAAAGGAGAGGGAGAGAGAGGGAGAGGGAGAGAGAGGGAGGGAGAGGGAGGGAAAAGGAGAGGGGGAGAGGGAGAGAGGAAAGGAGAGGGAGAGAGAGGGAGATTGGGAAAAGGAGAGGGGGAGAGAGAGAGGGAGAGAGGGAGATTGGGAAAAGGAGAGGGAGAGAGGGAGAGAAGGAGAGGGGGAGAGGGAGAGAGAGAAGGAGAGGGGGAGAGAGAGTGAGATTGGGGAAAGGAGAGGGGGAGAAGGAGAGAGAGGGATATTGGGGAAAGGAGAGGGGGAGAGGGAGAGAGGGAGAGGGAGAGAGAGGGAGATTGGGGAAAGGAGAGGGGGAGAGGGAGAGAAAGAGAGATTGGGAAAAGGAGAGGGGGAGATGGAGAGAGGGAGGGAGAGGGAGGGAAAAGGAGAGAGGGATAGAGGGAGATTGGGAAAAGGAGAGGGAGAGAGGGAGAGAGGGAGGGAGGGGAGAGAGAGGGAGATTGGGAAAAGGGGAGGGGGAGAGAAAGAGGGAAAGAGAGGGAGATTGGGAAAAGGAGAGGGAGACATGGAGAGAAAGAGAGGGGGAGGGAGAGAGGGAGATTGGGGAAAGGAGAGGGGAAGAGGGAGAGAGAGGGAGATTGGGAAAAGGAGAGGGGGAGAGGGAGAGAGGGAGGGAGAGGGAGAGAGGGAGGGATGGGAGAGAGAGGGAGATTGGGAAAAGGAGAGGGGGAGAGAGAGAGAGAGGGAGAGAGAGGGAGGTTGGGAAAAGGAGAGAGAGAGAGAGGGAGAGAAGGAGAGGGGGAGGGAGAGAGGGAGATTGGGGAAAGGAGAGGGGGAGAGGGAAAGAGAGGGAGATTGGGAAAAGGAGAGGGGGAGAGGGAGAGAGGGAGGGAGAGGGAGAGAGGGAGGGAGGGGAGAGAGAGGGAGATTGGGAAAAGGAGAGGGGGAGAGAGAGAGGGAGAGAGAGGGAGATTGGGAAAAGGAGAGAGATAGAGGGAGAGAAGGAGAGGGGGAGGGAGAGAGGGAGATTGGGGAAAGGAGAGGGGGAGAGGGAGAGAGAGGGAGATTGGGAAAAGGAGAGGGGTAGAGGGAGAGAGGGAGGGAGAGGGGGGAGAGGGAGGGAGGGGATAGAGAGAGGGAGATTGGAAAAAGGAGAGGGGGAGAGAGAGAGGGAGAGAGAGGGAGAGAGAGGGAGAGAGAGGTAGATTGGGAAAAGGAGAGAGAGAGAGGGAGAGGAGAGGGGGAGGGAGAGAGGGAGATTGGGGAAAGGAGAGGGGAGAGGGAGAGAGAGGGAGACTGGGAAAAGGAGAGATTGGGGAAAGGAGAGGAGGAGAGGGAGAGAGGGAGAGAAGGAGAGGGGGAGGGAGAGAGGGAGATTGGGGAAAGGAGAGCGGGAGAGGGAGAGAGAGGGAGATTGGGAAAAGGAGAGGGGGAGAGGGAGAGAGGGAGGGAGAGGGAGAGAGGGAGAGAGGGAGAGAGGGAGGGAGAGGGAGAGAGCGAGATTGGGAAAAGGAGAGGGGGAGAGGGAGAGGGAGAGGGAGAGAGAGGGAGATTGGGGAAAGGAGAGAGGGAGAGGGAGAGAAAGCGAGATTGGGAAAAGGAGAGGGGGAGATGAAGAGAGGGAGGGAAAAGGAGAGGGGGATAGGGAGAGAGGAAGGGAGAGGGAGAGAGAGAGAGAGGGAGATTGGGAAAAGGAGAGGGAGAGAGGGAGAGAAGGAGCAGGGGAGGGAGAGAGGGAGATTGGGGAAAGGAGACGGGGAGAGGGAGAGACAGGGAGATTGGGAAAAGGAGAGGGGGAGAGGGAGAGAGGGAGATAAGGAGAGGGGGAGGGAGAGAGGGAGAGGGAGAGGGAGAGAGTGAGATTGGGAAAAGGAGAGGGGGAGGGAGAGGGATAGAGAGGAAGATTGGGAAAAGGAGAGATTTGGGAAAGGAGAGGGGGAGAGGGAGAGAGAGGGAGATTGGGAAAAGGAGAGGGGGAGAGGGAGAGAGGAAGGGAGAGGGAGAGAGAGGGAGATTGGGAAAAGGAGAGGGGGAGAGGGAGAGAGGAAGGGAGAGGGAGGGTGGAGATGGGGAGAATAGGATAAAGAGAGGGGGAGGGAGAGAGAAAGAGAGTATAGGAGAGAGAGGGAGAGAAAGAGAGATTTAAGATAACTAAAGGGGGAGGGAGAGGGGGGAGAGGGAGAGGGAGGGGGAGAGAAAGAGAGAGAAGGGGGAGAGGGTGAGAGAGAGAGAGAGAGAGAGAGAGAGAGAGAGAGAGAGAGAGAGAGAGAGAGAGAGAGTAGGAGGAGGAGAGGGTGAGAGACATGAGGTAGAGAGAGAACAAAAAGGAGAAAGGGGTGAGAGAATCGAAAAATAGAGAAGTGTGAGGGGGAGAGAGATGAGATAGAACTCAAGGAAGATAATTAGGGCTCAAAATAGACAAAGACAATGATGGGGGAAGTAAGACAAGAGAGAGAGGAAAATAAGAGGTACATGCATGTATACAAACATATATACATATATCTATATAAATATATGTATATATAACTATAGATATGCATATATACATACATAAACACATATTATCTTGGTATGTCTAAAACATGTGTAGTAAATGCTAAGCTTACAAGCATACATTATTATGTCTTCATAACCTATACGGGTTTTGTGAAATAAAAAAAAATGTTTTTAGTTCTTCATAACTCGTATGGGTTTTGTGAAACAAATTTTTTTTTTTCTAGTTCTTCATAACCCATACGGGTTATTTAGAACTGCGATTAGTAATTTTAGTTCTTCAAAACCTGTGTGGGTTTTGGCTTGGTAAGAGGGTTGGAAAACGACCCTAAGGCTTGCAAGCACATTTTCCCCCCTTTTTTGTTCCTTTACACATTTTTTCATCCTCCACCATGATTTCTTGACTTCATCATCATCAGGTTTACAGATGATCAAGTGGGTATCTCTAAAATTACTACCATAATCTCACACAGCTTCTTAGTTTTCTGACCATATAATTTTTTAAATTTTTGGACAACATTAGCATAGTAAACTTTAATTTTCTTTATCAGTGCCTTGATAGTCCTCACAGACATATGTCTACCATTTTTTTAATAACTTTTGATATACTTGACAAAATTCAAAATAAATTATATATTATTGTCCTACAATAGATTATATACACTTTAAAAAAAAAAAAAATTGCATTTTTGATTATTTTGATGCAAGTTATGCCCAGCGTATGAACAGGTACCAAATTTTCAGGATGCGGTCACTTCCAAAAATCATAAAAAATAAAATACTCAATGGAAAATTATAAAAAAATACACAACTTATAGATCTCACTCTTACCTATCAGACTACCAAAGGGTTTTGCAAAATACTAAATCTAACTATATATTTTGTGTAGTGCACAAAAACAGCTATGTTATATTTTTCTGAAAAAATCAGGAACAATTTTTTGTGCGTGAAAGGTTTGACCCTCTTAATCTTATCCAATTTTTTTAAAAATTAGTAGTTTAGAAACTAAATTCAGAGTAATACAATTCTTATTCTTTTCTCAACTCCTAGTTTTGAGTGCATGACCTTTAAATAGCTCTTTGAAGTTCAGGTTTACCTGTTTTTAGAAGAAAAAAAAGTGGCCACTTATACCCCCCTTTTTGTTCACCATCTTGGTGCACTTACCCAAGATATGAAAACTTAAATGGAAGAAAATGAAAGAATTGCTATGTTTATGGAAAGAATAAATGAGATTGTTATGGGAATTCAATGTTGTGGAGGATTTCTAAGTGAAGATGAAATAGTTTCCAAAGTCTTGAGAGCCCTTCCACCGGCTTAGAAGATGAAGGCAATTGCAATTAATGAGCTGAGAACAATGGCAAACCCTTCAGTTAATAGAGATATTCTGATTGGGAAATTATCTTCTTTTGAGCTTGAAGAATTTGGATCTTTAGGAGCTGTAAATTTTGAACCTGCTTTTCGTGCATCATCATCAACATCTACCAACAAGAGTGATTGGAGAGCCTTAAATGCAAAAGAACTGGAAGACATGAGGAAAGAAGATGAAGAGCTTGAGAAACTTGAAGCCTTATTTACTAGAAGAGTACCTAAAGGACCTACTGGATGTAAGTATGAAGGAAAAGGACCTTTTAAATGTTTTGCATGTAATAAGATTGGTCATTTTGCATCTAGATGTCTTGAAATGAATGCTAGGTTTGAGGAAAGAGTAAAGAAAACTTCTAAGCCTAACCAGAATAGATATAGATTCAAGAAAAGCAAGAAATGCTACATAGCAGATGAGGAAGGAGTAACAAATGACTCTGGAGATGAACCAATAGAAGACTCTGCTAGTGGATCCGACAATGGAAGAGAATGGGTGTTCTATGCTTTAAAGGAAGATGAATTGGAACCCACTATCAAAAATGAAGAAACGGCCCTGGCAGCAAAAGTTGAAGATAAAGATGAATGGGTAATTGGCAGTGGATGCTCACACCATATGACTGGAGATAAAAGGAATTTTTTGTCCCTACAAGAATACAATGGCGGTCAAGTCAAATTTGGAGATGACAAGGCATGTATGATCAAAGGTAGAAGTATTATTTGTTTGGATGGCAAGCATAATAGTGATAATGTCTATTATGTAGAAGGCTTGAAGCATAATCTTTTGAGTGTTGGATAATTAGTTGATAAGGGTTTTCAACTTCAGTTTAAGGATAGAAAATGAAATATCATTAACAAGACTGGTTTGGAAATTGCAACTGGTATTCAGACAGGATGTAATATCTTTCACTTAAACACTGGTAATAAGACATGTTTGATTGCTCATATTGATGAGAGTTGGCTATGGCATAAAAGATTGTGTCATGTTAATTTTGATTGCATTGTTAAGATCAGTTCAACTAAGGTAGTTAAAGATATACCTAAGATTATGAAGCCTCATAATCCGATATGTAAGGAATGCCAATTGGGTAAGCAAATTAGAAGTTCTTTTAAGAGCATACATGATAAATCTAATGATGTACTTGATTTGATTCACACTAATTTATGTGGTCTAGCAAGGACTAGAAGCTTTCAAGGTGATAGTTATTTCATGTTGATTATTGATGACTATTCTGGAATGATGTGGGTGACTTTTCTAAGGGAGAAGTCTAAATATTTTGAGAAATTCAAGATCTTTAAAGAGAAGGTTGAAACAGAAACTGGATTCAAAATTAAATGTCTAAGATCAGATCATGGCGGCGAGTTCACTTCTCATGAATTTAACAATTATTATGAGACAAATGGAATCGGGAGACAACTATCTACACCTAGGACTCCTCAGCAAAATGGAGTAGTTGAAAGGAAGAAAAAAACTATTTTGGATGTAGCTAGATCCATGATGATGGAAGCCAAATTGCCTCATATCTACTGGAGAGAAGCAGTGAGTACAATAGTCTACACACTGAACATAGTTGAACATAGTTCACATTAAAGGTGAAACCAGTAAGACCCCTTATGAATTATGGTTTGGACATACACCTACTATTAAGTATTTCAGAATTTTTGGAAGTAATGTTATATCAAAAGAGATGATTCAATTGGAAAGTTTGATCCTAGATGTGATGAAGGAATATTTCTTGGTTATTCAATTCAAAGCAAAGAATATAGATGTTATAACAAAAGATTGCAGAAAATGGTTGAGAGTGCTAATGTAAAAGGGGATGAATAGTACATAAAGCAGTCTATATCATATGACAAGGAACCAGCAGTGGAAATTATAATAACAGAACCAACAATGCCTCAACCGGTATAGGAAGCTGAAACAGTTACACTGGCACAGTCAGAACATTCAACTGTGATTGATGATCAGAGCAGTGAACCTAAAGTTTAAAAGACACCTAGGTATGTAAGATTAAATCATTTTGAAGATCAAGTTATTGGAGACAAAAACAAGGGAGTTATGACAAGAAGAAAACTGGCAAATGAAGAGGTATGTCTTATTTCTCAAGTTGAACTGGCAACAGTTATTGAAGCTTGTAAGGATAAACATTGGTTAAAGGCTATGGAAGATGAATTAGATCAGATAGAAAAGATGGAAACTTGGTCTTTAGTTCCTCGACCTAAAAATAAGAATGTTATTGGAACTAAATAGTTTTTTAAGAATAAACTGAATGCGGATGGTCAAGTTATAAGAAACAAGGCTAGATTGGTTTGTAAAGGATATTCTCAAATGCAAGGAATTGATTATGGTGAAACATTTGCACTTGTGGCTAGAATTGAAGTTGTTAGACTATTTCTTGCCTATGCAGCTTATAAGAAATATAAGGTTTATCAAATGGATGTCAAATGTGCATTTCTAAATGGTGAGCTTGAGGAAGAAGTTTACATTGAGAAACTTGATGGATTTTCATTGACAGATGATAAGGATATGGTTTGTAGATTGAAGAAAGATTTATAAAGAGCTTGGTATGCAAGGTTGGATAAATATATTTTGAAACTTGGTTTTACTAAAGGCAGTGCTCATAGTAATCTATATTATAAAATCACTGATAATGATATTTTGATAATTGAAGTTTTTGTTGATGATATCATTTTTGGAGGAGAAGATAAAATGTGCATGGAATTTGCTAACAACATGAAAAATGAATTTGAAATATCCATGATTGGTGAAATGAAATTTTTCTTAGGTTTGCAGATTACTCAAACCGACAAAGGGATTTTTATCTGTCAAACTAAGTATCAGAGGGAATTGTTGAAGAAGTTTGGCATGGAGAATTCCAAATTGGTAAGTACTCCTATGACTACAAATGAGAAATTATCTATCAAGGATGCTTCTACACCGGTAAATCCGACAAGGTATAAATCTTTGATTAGTGGCCTATTCTATCTAACTCAGACTAGACCCGATATTATGAATGTAGTAAGTATTGTTTCAAGATATCAAAGTAATCCTAAAGAAAATCATGAATGTGTAGTAAAGAGAATATTCTAGTATTTGCAAGGAACAATAGAATATGGTTTATGGTATTCCAAAAATGATGATTTCACTTTATGTGCGTATACTGACTCAAATTGGGCAGGAGATATTGATGACAAGAATAACACTTCTGGTGGAACTTTCTTTCTTGGAAAGAAATTGGTTTCATGGATAAGCAAAAAATAGTCATGCATTTCTTTATCTACTACAGAAGCTGAGTATGTTGTAGCAACAACTAATTGCACTCAAGTTTTTTGGATGAAGCAAATGTTGAAGGATATCAGGGTAAATTGTAGTGAATCAGTAGTTTTCTATTGTGATAACTCTGCAGCTATTGACATGTCTAAGAATTCGGTATTTCGTTCTAAGACTAGGCATATTTCAATAAAGTATAACTTTCTGAAGGACAAGGTAGAAGAAAAGGAAGTCAAATTGGTTTATGTGAACACTAAAGAACAGATTGCAGACATATTCACTAAACTGCTGTCTAAGGAATCATTTGAATACTTGAGAGATAGGTTAGGGGTTTCTACCCCTCCGACAAAGACTTGATTGATGAAGTTTATCATCAGCTCGGTATGCATTATCAGGAACATTATTCATTCCGACACTGATGAATGGTGCTACTACTCAGGGGGAGTAGTTAGCTTTGAGATTTAGGAGTTTATATCATTGCTTTGATATTTTTGTCAGGTTTTTGGCATTGATGTCAAAGGGGGAGAGATATTGATGTAAAAATAAAATAAAAGTTGTATACATTGGAGAGATATTTGTTTAGAGCCTTTCAGAGATATCATTCACTAGGGGAGAGCTATTGATTGTTGGTTGTCTTCCACAGAGGGAGACTTGTTTGGCATTTATTGGTACTTAGATGTTTTTCACATCTAGTGTTACCATCAATGCCAAAGGGGGAGATTGTTGGAATTATGGATGAATTGATTATGTCTGGCATTGATGTTTTGTCATTAATGGCAATACTAGCCATTATCGACAGATAGATTTACATTGGCTGATATGGATGGTTACTGACAAACATGTTATCAAAATAATATCTAGTGTTACCGATAGAAGAGATTATCTGGTTGGTACTTCTGACATGTTTGAATCATTGAAGTATATTGGATTTCATGTGTTATATTCTCCATGAGCATGTTTTGGTCAGTTGGTATTGGCTTGGTAATTGGATGTTATAATACACACTGGTAAACCCTTACTGACACTGGTTTAAGGCTTTACTAGCAGAGCTTTCATTGAGCAATTGTG